>NW_028291123.1:0-370577 GCF_041222555.1 Hakea prostrata
GTTTAACCACCAAATGTTGGACATCTTTAGCTTGTAAGAACCTGATGCCAAGAAATCCGCAAAGAGGTCATTTTGCTCCTGCGACCCCAATTTCTTCAAACAAAGCTGAGGCATGCCAATCCAATTTCTTCAACCACAGCATCTCATATACAAGGAAATTATGATTAAATGAATTAACAATGTCATGATTTTGCAATGAAAACTAGCAACATTACTAGTTCCAATCATCTCAAAAAGAAAGAAAGGAAGAGGAAGAATACAGACCCTTTCTCTATTCAATGCTGCAAATAAGGCAATTGAGGTTTTACTATCACTGTGCAAACATTTGTCCTTCGATCACCAATCTTGACATTTGACAATGCTCTGCAGCTGCGGAAGTTACAAACAAAGCAACAGCAGTTCTACCAAAAGAAACGGCAACATGGAGCTACGCGTTGGACTTGAAATCTTCATTCTTGTGATCCAGTGGTATTTTTTCTATGTTTACTGTCACCACTATAGGGAGGCATACCATGTTTAGATATATCACTCTGAAAAGGAAAGATGGAAAAACATGAGCCAGCAAGATGACAAGGAAACAGAGTTATAAACTCTGCATCTCGAAGCATACAAGTATCTCAAATTTGGAGGGAGCTCTGGGAGCAGGATCAAATCCATCTCTACATACCAGTACTCAAAATTTTGAGGTTTGGTAGGTGTGGCAGCCGTATTTCAGAAAACTCAAGGTGTTGCTCTGTTAAGGTTCCCAAGTTGACCCATATTTCTGGCATTTGGCGGATTCCTGACCAACGAAGGTCAAGTGTTTCAAGACAACTCAACTTACAAATGCTGTTTGGGAGAAACCTTAGATTGCTGCAATACTTCATGTCCAATGTGACTAAACTCTTCAGATGACCAATGGATTCATCAATTCTAACCAAATTTAAACAGCCGTCAACATGCAATTCCACCAATTGTATATTTTCTGACAAGTCTGGAGTCTGAGATAGTTGACGACAACAGGATAGCTTTAGAACTTTCAGAGATCCTGCCTCCTGCAAACAGAATAACAACTACTTGATTAACTAAAGGATGATATCCCCCTATATACTGTTCTATATATACATATGATAAATAGCAAGAAATTATAAAATTTATAAAGAAACCAAGTAAAATTAAAAAAATAAAAAGGTAAAAGGAAAAGAGAGAAAGAGGGAGATCTTATTCTTAGAGAACTACCTTGATATATTGCCAACCCATCCATTCGTCTGTGATATCACTTCCTGATATATCAAGAACACATAATCTCCTTAGATCGGTTGGTACAAATTCGATAGGACAACCCAGCCAACAAAGATAACTCAAATTTGGAAATGAATGCACAAGATTTCCTGTGACATTTGCATTATCAACTTGAACTATCCTTAGTCTGGTCATTTCACCAAATCCTTCAATAACCATATTTTGGCCATCTTTCCATTCATTACAGGTTTGAGAGAGATAGAGTCCTTCAACTTCCCTTGTTCCCTGCAAAACCAAATAATCAGAAGCTTAATTATGGAAGATTATTACGTAAAGCTACCAGAGTTAGTCACATTGACATAGTTTGCTCAAGATTCAGTTCACAATAGAATAATGACCCCATTTAAGTCATTACAATATTTTATTGGACTGAGCTTAAATATTTGGAGCTGGGCTAGCTGTGGGTGTTGGATCATTCGTAACTGGGATCCACCCATGTCTACTACTTGATGTCAAATCCAACTTTTATTTTAAATGATATCTTCAGAAATTAAGCAGATACTTACTCTTTAAATCATCATAATGATTGAAAACACAATTTAAATATACTGATAATTATTGAGAACCAACCTGTTTAGTCCTCAATATTTCCATTACTTCCTGACGTGACCACAACCTACTACGTTTCCCAATCACCTTATGGTTTTCTTGACGGACAATTTCCCGTCCAAGATCTCTGAGCTGATCATGCATTCTTACTATATTTCTTTCATCAATCTCAATGAGTGACTTTTGGCGAAGGATTTCAAGTCCTAAATGTGGGGCAAAGTCAGAGCCATCCCATATGTGACATGCAGTGTCCTTTTTCATTCCAATAAAAAAGCAAGCAATATCAAGAAACATCTCTCTCTCCTCGTGATCTAATCCATCATAACTTATTCTCAATTTATCTTGCACTTTTTTGTGAGGACAGTTGGCTAATTTTTTCGATGCATCTATCCATGCTGGTTTCCCTTTGAGATATAAATATGAACCAACAACCTTTAGTGCCAAAGGAAGTCCTCCAGTAGTTTTTACCACATCTCTTGAGAGTTCCAAATATTTTTCTGGAGGATTGGCCATCTTGAAGGCATATTTACTGAAAAGGATAAGCGACTGATCTTCATCCATCACATCGGGCTTGTATATGTTGTCCACTCCAAGATCATCCAAAATACGCTCATCCCTTGTAGTGATGATAATCTTACTTCCAAAACCAAACCAATCACCTTCCCCAATTATTGCATTTAACTCAGTATCTTCGTCCACATCATCAAGAACAATAAAAACTCTTTTACTGGATAATCTTCGCTTAATCATGGCAATTCCTTCATCAACACTGCCAATGTTTGGATTCTTCAGCTGGTTCAAAATATTGCTGACAAGTTGACTTTGCAAATGGACAATTCCCCTTGATTTGAAAGTTTCTCGAACATCTTCTAAAAAACAACATCCTTCAAAATCACGATAGACCTTACTATACACGCACCTGGCAATTGTTGTCTTACCAATACCACCTAAACCATGGATGCCCACCATCTGTTTATTCTGTTTAGGTTCCATGCTCAGCAAACTCTCTATTTTCTCTACATGAGAACTCATTCCCACCATGTCTTTTGAAATAATCAAGGGATTCTTGTCTAATTTACTCCAAACTTCTTCCACAATTAATCCAACTAACTTCCCTTCGTGCCTGCATAATTCAAACGGAAAAAAATAATAATAATAAAATACATGAATTGAATGATGATGATGATATGCTCTCCTGATTTCTGATTGAAGAGCTATTTGTAAACAGAATAAGTAAACGCCGCAAAGAATTGGTAAAATTCATTTTCAACGCTATGGAACAAAGGTCATATCTACTTATGTAAATTATGTGACATCTAAAAATATAAATAAGCTCCATCTGTAAAACTTAAGAGTCATTTCAAAATTCTATTAATTATATCAATGTTGTCAATTTAGACAGAATCAAACCAAAGTTTCATCGGGCTGGTTTCAGTCTAGATTATTTCGATTCCCAACACCAACTCAGAACACACCGAAGGCAAAAGAGCCCAACACCGATTCAAAACTGGCTCCCCAGACTGAAACCAAAACCAAACTAGCAATAGTATCCTGAAATCCATTAAAATCACATTTTCCCATAGATCTAATTATAATGATATGCGTATGTTATACTCATTCAACGATTTCAAGACTATGACGAGTCTGCAGTTAAGCAGAGTTAAAAACCAGTCAAAAGATTCATGATTTCAAGGATCCGCAGTTCTTGAAACCCAGTGGAAACCCTCGAGTCTTAGAGAACAATGACCTATTAATTAAATTAATTAATGGTAATAAAGATTTTAAGACTTACCCATCAGCAGTATTCTTTAGATCCCAACCTTCCAATTCACCAACGTCTCTCAAAGCCTTCCTCCACTCCACTAGAGTCTCTTTTTCGAATTTTTTCTTATGATGTTGGAAAGCAGTCTCATAGCTACCAGTCTGGTTCCCGACCTCCGTTGGATCCACATGATAGAAAACGGGCAATACTATTAAGTTTCTTTGGCCTTTCTTTTTCATGCACTTTGAGATCTCGGCAAGTTCGAGGAGACACCATTTGCTGGCAGCATAACCTTTTGAGAAGATGATAATAGCGATTTTGGACTGGTGGATTGCAGAAAGAAGCGCTGGAAGGATCTTTTCTCCTTTTCGGAGTTCTTCATCGTCTCTAAAGGTGTGGATTCCGATGTTGTCGAGAGCACGGTAGAGGTGGTCGGTGAAGTTGGTGCGGGTCTCACTTCTAAAGCTCAAGAACACCTCGTAATCCCACCAAGAGTCTGAAGAAAAGGAACTTGAGGGATCACACTCTTGCGCGGCAGATGATGATGGTGCTGCATCGTTGTTTCCCTCTGGAGGAGTATCATCACTATCTCTGTGGAAGAGTTTCTTTAAAAGAAGGATGAATAGAATCCCTCCTACAACCCGAAGAGTATACATTTTTCTCTCCTTACTTTCAAGATTCTGATGAGATAGAAGAGCAGAAACTCGAGTCGATCACTTCTTTTCCTACTCGTAGTCTGCCGGAGGTAGCTTGAACTTTGTGGTTCGGGGTTTGTCCAAAAGTAAAAGGTTCGGAAGGTATATTCTTCGAAAATGAAAAAAGAAAGAATAGAAGACTAGACTTCATTCTTTTTTTTTGGGTCAACAACTAGACTTCATTCATTACCCAAAAACAAGACTAGACTCATGGTACGAAATCCGTTTAGCTGGTTGCCGAAACTAGCTACTCGGCGAGATGATATTTCGTCTGAGATTTTCGTTTTCCCAAATCCCAAGTCCTAATTTTCTATTATCATGGCACGCTGTCACGCAACCCATCCACTTTAAAAAGAAAGAAAAAAATCTCTCTCTTCAAATTTTCCATTATCTTACCCTTTCGATCATGCAATCCCACCCACTTCAAAAAATAGAAGACTTTTTTTTTCTCAAGTTTAGTGAGGTTTTAAAATGAATAAGAAAAAGAGAAACATTGAGAGAGGCGGTGGTTCTAATGAAGATTCAACTCTCTGCGTGTGCGGTGTCTCCTCACCTAACGATGGGCACTGCTCTGTTGTCAAATGGTAGTTACAGCAAAGATTCAAAGCTGAGAGAAGAGAAGAACAACGAAAGATGGAAGGGTTTTTAATTTCAGGATGCATTTCGCACCTTCTAAAACTAGATTTCGCTGCTAGCGTTTGAGTTGCAAAGTTTGATTTTTTACACCTTGGGACTTGGATTTGAGTTGTAGAGTTTGCAAAGTTAGATTTTCCACACCTTGGGTTTGAGTTGAAAAGTTGCAGAGGATTAACAAATATCAAGAATGTAGTTGGATTTTTCATTTCTTTGGATTGCAAGATTGCAAACAAAAGAATATTCAACAATATGGTTTGCCAGAAAATCATCGATCTTTTGGAGATATTTCGGAAAATTTTAAAAATTTTGTTTTCTATGTCAATTTCTTATCGCTAAGTATTTTTTTTTTGGTAATCATCTTATCGTAAGTATCGAACTTGGCAAAATATCAATTTGCTCAAATGTTTTATCTTGACTAGACTTCATTAAGTGACATTGACATCTAGCTCCTTCTTTGCACGTTCCAAGAAGACTAGACCCCAACAGTGAAATCGAAATGAAGCTTCCTTGCAATCTCTGAAAGAATAGACTTCCTGGCAATTTCCTCCTAACCGCTTATTCCAAGTGTATGTACTTTCCACTTTGTTAGAGATACAAGTATTGTATTGTGTATTTTCTCTTAGATATCGTATCATGTATTATTTTGTCATACTATAAATACACATGCGTTATTCTTATATTGAGATAACAGAGATTTCACTCAATATTGTCTAATATGGTATCAGTCGCTTATTCAATCCTGTCCGCTTGTCTCTGTTTCAAAGATTCTTTCTGATCTTTCTTGTCTTTTCTGGGTTTCAGTTCTGTTCACAAAGTTTCTATTTTTCAGATCCGAATTGTGTCTCTGTTGTAGATCTGCACCAAAATCTTGCGATTTTGTTTCAGATCTGAAGTTCTATGTTCCGATCTTCACCAAAATCTTGCGATTATGTGTTTGTGCTCTTTGCTGAAGATCTGTGATTCTGCGTTTCTGTGTTTTCTGTTGTGCGATCTTGGTTTGCTGGTGTGTTGGTTTTGATTGTCTGCTCTGCTATGTTGGTGTTGCTATCTGCTGTGTTTGCTGTTGTGCGATGTTGCTGCTCTTGTTGTGCGATGTTGCTGTTGTTCTGTGATCTTGTTGTTGTTCTATGATCTTGCTGCTGTTGTGCGATCTCGCTGCTGTTGTTCGATCGTTTTAAGTGGTTCTTTGCTGTATCTTTCTTCAATTGTTTGGGGCTTTCTTGCAGTGTTTTCTCCATTGTGTTTGCAGATTCTTTTGCTGATCTTCTTGGCTTCTTTCTTGTGATTTCTTGATATTTTTGGTGAAATGGCCTTTGATTCCTCCACATTTGCTCCACCCTCTGCTATGTTTCCATCCATTGAATCTTCTTTTTTCTCTGTGTCGAATGCTCATCACTTTTTGTCGGTCAAACTCAATTCCAACAATTATTTAGTCTGGCGCTCTCAATTCATGCCACTGCTTCGCTCCACTGGTTTGATAAGCTTTGTTGATGGCACGAGCCCTTGCCCTTCTCCTTATCTTGATTCCTTTGTAGTACCTCCTGTTCCTAATCCAGCTTACTTCACTTGGCAGAGGCATGATCAGTTGGTTCTTAGTTGGATCTTAGCTTCCCTTACTGAATTTGTGCATTCTCAAGTGGTTGGCATTTCTACCTCTCTTGCTGCCTGGAATGCTCTTTCCTCTACATTTGCATCCTCTTCTCAAGCTCGGGTGATGTAACTCAGAATGCAGCTTCATAATTTGAGGAAAGGCTCTGACTCTATTACTGCTTATCTTCTACGCATCAAACAAATTACAGATGCTCTTTCTCTAGCTTCTCAAACTGTATCAGATTCTGAGCAAGTTTTGTTCATTTTGGGAGGCCTCGGATCTGACTACCAATCTTTTGTCACCTCTGTGACTACCAGAGAGTCTCCTGTTTAGCTCACTGATCTTCAGGGACTCCTTCTATGTGAAGAAATAAGGCTTAACAATGCTCTTCGTGATGTCACAAATCTTACTGCTCAAGTTGCTCAATTCTCTCTTGGTTCTGAGCCTTTTCGTACTGCTCCGTATATGCACTCCAGGACTAACTCAAGAGGCTTCTCTTCTCCTCGACCAATTGCTTCTTCTCGGGGTTCCTTCGTTGGTGGTAGATATGCAGCTAGAGGTGCACATAGAGGTTATGGTGGTCGTTATGCTAATAGAGGTGCTGGTAGAGGTGATCGTTCATTTTATTATCATATTTGTGATCGGATTGGCCACACACCTCGTTATTGTTTTCAGAGGTATGCTTCTGAGTCTCCTCAAGTTAATATGGCTCATCTTGCTGCTCATCACCCTGTTCAAAATGCTGCTGCCCGATGGGTTCCTGACTCTGGGGCTTCTCATCACCTTACTTCTCAATTACAAAATATCCATTCACCTGTGGAGTATTCAGTGTTGACTCTGTTATGATTGGGGATGGCTTAGGTTTGCCTATGCGCCATATTGGTCATTCTGCTTTTCTTTGTGATAATACTTTGTTCAAGATGACTGATGTTTTACATGTGCCTTCTGCTTCAAATAACTTGTTGTCTGTAAGCAAGTTTTGTGCTGATAATGATGTTCTTTTTAAATTTCATTATGACTGCTTTTATATCAAGGATTTGTCCTCGGGCCATGTTCTGCTAAAAGGTCATCTTGAGAATGGTGTTTATTCTCTACCTACTGTGAAGCATGTTATACATAAAGGTATTGCCTTATCTGCTGTTAAGGTGACCTCTGATTTATGGCATCTTAGGCTTGGTCATGCTACATATCCAACTGTCTCAAGAATTCTTAATTCTTTTCATTTACCATGTGTTGGTTCTCGAAGAGTTAATGTTTGCTCTTCTTGTCAACTTGCCAAGTCACATAAGTTGCCTTTTACTCGCTGTTTTGCTCACACTATTGCTCCTTTGCAAATCATCTATTCTGACTTATGGGGTCCATCACATGAGGCTTCTGTTGAGGGTCACAGATACTATATCTCTTTTGTTGTTGATTTTTCTAGATATACATGGCTATATACTATCTCTCATAAATCTGATGCCGTGAAGGCTTTTCAACTTTTTAAGTCTCTTGTGGAGAATCAGTTTTCAACTACAATTAAATCTTTTCAGTCAGACTGGGGTGGTGAGTTTCATAGTTTTTCTAAACTTTTGGACACTTTTGGTATTGTTCATCGGCTCTCTTGTCCTTATACTTCCGAGCAAAATGGGAAAGTTGAAAGGCGACATAGACAAATTGTGGAGATGGGTCTTGCTCTCTTGGCTGAGTATGGGCTTCCTTTAAAATTTTGGTCTGATGCTTTCTACACTGCTGTTTATATAATGAATAGGCTTCCTTCTTCTACTATTCAGTTTGACTCTCCATATTTCATAGGCTTTATCAACAGTGGCCTGATTATCAGTTTTTACGGGTGTTTGGTTGTTGTTGTTACCCTCTTCTTTGTCCTTTTAATTCTCATAAAATGGATTTTAGATCAGTTCCTTGCACCTTTATTGGGTATAGCCCTAAACATCATGGGTACGATGTTTTAATCCTGTCACTGGGAAGACTATTGTATCTCGCCATGTGATTTTTTATGAGTCATTTTTTCCTTATAAGCACAGGTTGCCTAGTTTTTTGGCTTCTTCTTCAACTTCACAGGAGCTTTCAACTGTTGTTGGATCTGTCACTGGTATTTCTATTGCTGCTGTTTTGCCTGCACATGATGTTTCTACAGATGCTCAGCCTTCAAATGGTGTTACAGGAGTTTCTGCTACTATCCAGGAACTTACTCCATCTGAACCATTCGTTAATACTAATGAGTTTTGTAATAATAATTGTACTACTCTTGGACTGTATGATAAGTCTCATGGACTTGGACTGTATGATAAGTCTCATGGACTTGGACTGTGTAACTCTTTTACTAATGGGTCATGTATGCCTACTGTTGACAGTATATTTCCTAATGAATTGCTTACTGATATTGCTGTTGGGCCTTCTATTTTTTATGTTGGGCCTTCTACCGTTGCTGTTGGGCCTTCTCCTATTGCTGTTGGGTCTTCTCATATTGATGTTGGGCCTTCTACTATTGCTGTTGGGCCTTCTAGTATTGCTGTTGAGCCTTCTAGTATTGCTGTTGGGCCTTCTAATATTGTTGTTTGAGCCTTCTAATATCGCTGTTGGACCTTCTATCGTTGCTACTGGGCCCTCTAACGGTTTGCCAATTTGTTCTAGTAATGAGTTTTTGGATGTTGCACCCTCTTCCATTTTAGAACCTGATGGTTTGCTAGTTCCTCCACCCTCCACTACCAATTCTATAGTGGATACATCTAATACTAGTCATACCCATTCTATGGTAACTCGGTCTCAAGATGGGACCCGTAAACCTCGAGTTCCACGGAGTTTCTATTCCACTCGACATCCTCTTCCTTATGCTTTGGTTGCCTCCGTCTCGACCACTTGTGAACCCACTTGTTACACACAAGCATCTAAGCATGCGGAGTGGCGCAATGCCATGGATAATGAGTTTCATGCTTTAGTGTCGAATCACACATGGACTCTTACTCCTTCTCCACCGGGTCGCCGTATTATTGGCTGTAAATGGTTATACCGTATAAAACGGAAGTCTGATGGCACCATTGAACGCTATAAAGCGCGATTAGTGGCAGAAAGATACACTCAAGAGTACGGGCTTGATTATAATGAGACTTTTAGCCCAGTCGTCAAACCAACTACTATTCGTATTTTGCTTGCCATGGCTGTCTCCTCTACTTGGCCAATCCGCCAACTCGATGTTAATAATGCATTCTTGCATGGGCATTTAACAGAGGATGTTTACATGCAGCAACCGCCTGGTTATATTGACTCTAGCTATCCTTCTCATGTTTGCAAGCATCAACGTTCTCTTTATGGGCTTAAGCAAGCCCCTAGAGCGTGGTTTCAACGGCTTAGTTCTTTTCTTCTGACTCTTGGGTTTCATGGTTCTACGACTGACTCTTCCCTATTCTATTATCATGGGCCCCTTGGACCTCTTTACATATTGGTTTATGTTGATGATATTTTGATAACTGGTCCATCTTCTAAAGCTATTGAGGAGCTTTTGGTCAAGCTTCAGGAAGATTTTGCTCTCAAGGATTTGGGTACTGCTAGATTCTTCTTGGGTATTGAGCTTATACCATTATCTAATGGTCTATTACTTTCTCAACAGCGATATATTTGTGAACTTCTTCAACGTGCTGGTCTGTTTGATGCTAAGCCCATATCCACTCCTATTATGACTTCTCATCGCCTCTCTCGTACTCGTGGAGTGCCCTTGTCTGATCCGACTCTATTTATAAGTCTTGTTGGTGCTTTGCAATATGTCACCTTGACACGGCCAGAAATTGCATTCTCTGTTAACAAGCTTTGTCAATTTCTTGCTTCCCCGATTGATGATCATTGGGTGGCTTTAAAACATTTACTACGCTATTTGAAATGTACCATTCTTTATGGTCTTCATATCACTCCATCATCCTCTTGTTCACTAGCTACTTTTTCTGATGCTGACTGGGCTGGGTGCCTTGATGATCTAAAATCCCAAAGCGGATATCTTATTTTTCTCGGTGATAATCTAGTGTCTCGGTAGTCCCGCAAACAGTCTACTGACTGTTGCCCGTTCTAGTACTGAGAGTGAGTATCGTGCTGTTGCTCTTGCTACTACTGAGCTTACCTGGATCCAATCTCTTCTTTCCGAGTTAGGCATTTCCCAGTCTTCTCCTCCAGTCTTATGGTGTGACAATATTGGGGCTACTTACCTGTCGGTGAACCCTGTTTTTCATGCTCGAACCAAGCATATTGATATTGATTTTCATTTTGTACGTGATAAAGTGGCCAAAGGTGATCTTCAGGTTCGCTATATTTCTACTTTGGACCAATTAGCTGATATTCTCACCAAAGGGCTCTCATCTACTCGGTTTCAACTTCTTCGGTCCAAAGTCAGGCTGCTTCCAGGACCCTTGACTTTGCGGGAGGGTGTTAGAGATACAAGTATTGTATAAGAGTATTGTATTGTGTATTTTCTCTTAGATACCGTATCACGTATTATTATGTCATACTATAAATACACATGTGTTATTCTCATATTGAGATAACAGAGATTTCACTCAATATTGTTTAATACACTTGTTGGAATTTAATATTAGTTGTTGACATAACATTCCCCACAATTTCTAAGAAGACCAGACTCCAATACTGTGTCTGTATAGTACTTGCCGTCTAGATAGATCAAGTGGTCGACGTTTTGTAATAGTACTCCCAGCTACTCTATTCTTCTTGAACGACAGCCATCAGGATTTCTTTAGGGCTTGTTTGGTTACATGAGTCTGGAGATTTCAAATATCTAGAGATTTAAAATCTATAGATTTCAAATCTATGGAGTCATAATTTATAAAATTAAATGTTTGGTTGTGGAATGAAGTTTGTGGATTCATCCTAAAAAAATATTTGATCGACGTGATTTTTGTGAATGTGCAAATGTATAGCTTTTTTGAAATCTCTGGATTTCACCCCTTACCCATAAATCTATAGATTCACATTTTTAGTGTAAAAAGGTGAATCTTTAGATTTCATGAATCTAGAGATTTTTACAACCAAACGGGTATAATTCTTAGATTCATGAATCCAGAGATTTGAAACCTCTGGATTCATGTAACCAAACAGGCCCTTAGTGTCTCTTTGCTTACTTAAATTTGGAGATTTCAAACATTTAGAGATTTCAAATCTATGGAGTTATGGTTCATAAAATTAGTTGTTTGGTTAACTTGAATCCATAAAATAAAATTTATGGATTCATCCTAAAAAAACTATTTGGTTATCTTAAATCTATGGAATGAAATTTATAAATTCATTCTGAAAAACTTTTTGATTATTTGAATCTATAGATTCCAAAACATTGACTTATATAAAAAAAAAAAAAAAAACTGACTTTGTTATTCCTAACCAAACTTATATCACGGAAGAACTTGTTTGGCTTTTGTCATTGATTGTTGTTGTCATTTTTGTCATTTGATTCACAAAGAGTTGAATTTTCTCAACATTAAAAGCAATATTTCACAGTACTATCATTTGAACTAGGTGTTTTATCATATGCTCGCTTGATCAAAAAAATCTACTGTGACTCGAGTCTTGAGCTATGTAGTTACAAACTCTCATTCTTGACTTTTTTTCCCCTCTTTTTACAACAAAAAACTCAATGTAATGTCAAAACATCATGGATGACCATAGAGTTCGCCACTTCTTTTCTAACTAAAATGTATAAACAACAACAACAACAAGCTTTGTCCCAACTAAATGAAGTCAACTACATGGATTCTTGCCTTCCAATCTGTTCTATTTGAGGTCATGCTAGATACAAGACCTAAGCTATACATCTCTTTTCTCACCACTTCTCTTAAGGTTATCTTCAGTCTACCCCTAGCTTTTCTAGTTCCTATATGGATTCTTGCCTTCCAATTAATTCTGTTTGAGGTCATGCTAGATACAAGGCCTAAGCTATACATATATTTTCTCACCACTTCTCTTAAGGTTATCTTAGGTCTACCCTTAGCTCTTCTAGTTTCTTCTATTCATGAAATAAAAGTAACCACAAGCGTACGGTGTGAAATCCAGTCCAAACCCTAACCTGGACACCTTATTTGTTTTGGATAAAGAAGAGCTTGTTTGATGTTTGACCTTGAAGTAGGACCTTCAGTATAGTGTTGTTATCTTTGGAAGGTCCTAGGAAGTCAAGTCAGACCTCACCCTTAGTATAGATCCAAAATTCTGAAGTGAATGAGAAAGACTTTGTGGGCCATCTCAGTGGAAGACATGGTGTTTGACCCAAAACCCATGGAGATTGATGATGGAATTCCCTTTTGGAAACCTTTTCTGTTGAGGAGTTGAACTACACCTTGGTGTTGAAGAGCTTGGTTGATGGACTTAAAGCCTAGTTGGAGATGGTGTTGAAGAGCTTGGTTGATCTAGCTACTGCTGTTTTGTTTTCCTTACATCATGATACTTCTGTAAATACAGTAACATGTTTATAATGTGATTTACATATTGGAATTGACTATGGAGTAATAAGAATGTGATTTGGACTATGATGTGAATGTGATATGTATGGAATCATGATATGATATGAATGCCTAGGTTGTAGTTGTGGAACGGGGAATGCCTTTTGGCGTTTTTATCTTTGGACACCAGTGGAAGTGGTATGGGACATTTCCTATGGTGCCCTTTTGCGCTTTCCCTAACTACAGGTTGACATACTTAGGTTTAGTCTAGAAGTGTTTGGCTAGGAAACCCTTGTCATATCTAACCCCATCGGAAGGGGAATTGAGACTGAGTGACCCGTGGCAGCAATGGGGATTTGTGGGCACTTAAGACGGGTAACCAACCCGTGAGAGGACATGAATCACATTGTGGGGGCCATTCATTGGTAGGGTTGCATGTGGTAGACTTGGGGTCGTGGGCGCTCGAGATTGCTGGAAGCATGAGAGGACACGAGAGCTTCTCGTTTACTATATGTGGATGACCAATAGGGTTAAGAGCTACGTAGCCGTGAAGGAGACGGTGACTCTAGTGGGAAAGGTACCGAAAAGGATCGCAGGAAGCGAGGAATGGACGTATCTAATCCTAAGTAGATGTGACTCAGTAGATGACTTGCATTTGGCTAAATTTACCTTGTACACACACCAGTACTCAGGCCAAACGGTGATGTGAGAGAGTGTTGACCTAAACCCCAGCCAAGGTATGTTCGGGAAGGTTTCAGGACCCATTTACCAAACAGAGAACCCAAGATGCCAGGAAGGCTGAGGGAGAGTGATTTAAGACCAGCCTAGAGGAGTATGGTACTATGACTTAAAGCGTGTCTGCCAATAGAGACTAGCATACATATATAGAGTTAGAAGCATACTTGCATTTTTGTTTCATGTCATTGCATATATGTTTGCCTTGGAATGTGTGTGAAGATGTTTAGTGATTGGATACTTGCTAAGTTCTTTTTGAGCTTACCCTTCAGTGGACTTGTTTTTAGATGACCTTGCAGGTTCGGAAGAGAACTTGTGCTATGGTACGGAGGACCCTTCCTTTTATGGTGCAGCTCCGAAAGTCTCTGGAGAAGGTTATGACCAGTGGGGCAGCCAACTCACAGGTTTGGACTGCTTTGATGGTTCCTCTTGATGGCAGCCGACATCGTCTTGTTTACCGATGGGATCGTGAGTTAGATGTTGACCTGAAGCTACAAGAGCATGACCCGATGGTGAAGAAGATGAAGATTGAAGAAGAAGAAGAGCCGACAGAAGATGTTGATTAGATTTCTTTTGTTTCTTCTAGACCTTTACTTTTACTTGTAATAGCTAGCTTTGATTTCGATTTACCTTCCGCTTTTGTTTGTGGGGTATATTTCCACAATACTCTACAGTTTCTTTAGATTAGTATCTTGTTATTTCCGCACTCTAATGTTCTTTTGTTTTCCTTCTAAGATCCTTTATTGACTTTTATTATTAAATTACTTGAATACAATGATTTGTTCTTGCTTTTGATTATATTATTGTGCTAAGTGGATATGATCGTTCCTAAACTTGATCTTCGGGGCTGTGGATCACACACTCGGGTATTCTAGATAGGGTACTAGCTGGGTGGATGTGACATATGGTATCGTGTAGCTAATAGACCGATCTCAAGGAGATGTACCACTTTAGAATTCAACCTCTTAATAGTAATGCGAGAGTATAAGGATTCAAAATTTTTAACTAATTAATTAAACTAAATTAGTAGATCTAAATGAGCAGCGAATTAAGACTAAAAATAAAACAGACATAACCTAACCATTCATCATCTAATAAATAAATAAAATGCATAAAAAAAGCAAGAATAAAATATGGAAACAATAAATAAATAAACAAGTAAAAGGGAAGTGATCCAAGTTCAGCCTGGATTGAGGGAAGGGGAGTATAACTAGGATGACTTTAACCATGGACCCTTTGCCATAGCTTACAGTCCACCAATCGGGGGAACAAATATTAAAGAAAAAGAAAATGCAAAGAGTAAATAAGAGAACAAATAACAAAGCCATATGTGAAAAAAGAAAACCTTAACCAAAGAGAGGCACGACTGTAGTCATCTTTGATCAAGGATCCAGGAGGAAAGGAAAACAACAAATAAATGCTGAAAAGTAAATCCAAAGTTAAGAACATGGAGGGGTAGACAGAAGCATGAATGGAGGGGAGAGAGAAGATTACAGATGAGGGCAACTTACTTGTATCCTCGAATATTGAATAACAAAGAAAACCTTGAATGATTGATTCGAATCTCAACCAACCCTAACAACCAGATCTGGAATTATCAAATCTGCAATTGCTAGATGTAGAGAAAAACAAATTGTCACATCCCCCTAGCCGGTACCCTACCTAAATACAGGAAGGTGTGATCCACAACCTTGAAGATCAAGTCTCAATCAATCATCCAACCATTCCACACAATAGTACAATCATGAGCAAGAATCAATTAATGTATTCATATAATTAAAGAGTTAAATCAAAAGTAAGGATCTCAGAAGGATCTTAAAACCAATATCAGAGTGCAAAAGTGATATCAAATAATCAGAGTAACTAAATGCGAAAGTAAAATAAACCTAACGTATACAACTAAGAAGAATAAGGAAGATTAAAACTATTCTAAGTGTTACATTAGGTAAGTGTCTTTAAGCAAGATATAGTTTCTAAACTCAAAGATCTCCTCATCGAGTACAGGGTAGACCAACTCATGAGTCAAGCTAATCTTGGTACGCGTAGTCGAGACACGAATATTCTTCACCGTGAATGTCATAGTTTCCATCACCTTGTACATCGTATTGATCACTCGTCGGGGTCTCGTATTCCTAGATCTCGATATCATTTGTACCTGCAGCAAAGTCTAAAACAATAATGACCTTGAATGGTGAGCTCAAAAGAACCCAATGAGTAGTTCACGTATAAATGACAAATTACAATCCAATTCAAGAACATAGCATGTTCCAATATGATATTATACAATATGCAATAATGCAACTATACTCTACCAGATGCTAGTCTCTAATGATAGACACACATTAAGATGGAACACCAGCCTCCTCTGGGAAGGTATCGTTACTTTGATCTCTCACTGGTTGGTTATAGGTCTTGAGATCCCAGGTAAGGGGTTAAGGCATCTCACTCGGACTATCACCATGGCTGAGGTTTAGGTCACCACTCTCTCACGACACCATTGGTATGAGTACTAGAGCATGTCAAGGTTATACCTAGCCTAGTGTAAGTCATCTTGTCACATCCACCCAGCCGGTACCCTATCTGGCATACCCGAGTGTGTGATCCACAGCCCCGAAGATCAAGTATCGAGGAAATCATCCTCCCACAGTAATAACATAATCATGAACAGAAAATAATCAACATTTTAATATTATAAACAAAATATCCAAATTAGGAAATGAATATCAGTATAATCAGAGTGCGGAAAATGATACCAGATGTAAGCACATAAAAAAGAAGTAGAGTGAGGCAGAATCTCACTCCACAGTTATAGCGGAATGTAGCACGTAAGTCTAAAAAGAATTACAATTGTTTTTAAAGGAAAGTAAGGAAAGAAAGTCAAATTGAACTACGAGTTTTCTATTCTATAGATAACATCTTCAAAGATAGTGGACTTCATCAAAACAACATAGATGTTCCCATTCTACATTATGTCTAATCGTAGTATGCAACGTGATCGCTCGTGGGATCATCAGTGTGATCTTCATTGTTGCCAGCACCTTGCGTGTAGTACGCTTCATCGACTTGCACTTCATCGTATTGTCCTTCATAGTAGTCAGTACCTGTAGAATAATCTAACAAAAAGATTGCACAAAAAGGAGTGAGTTCGAATGAACTCAGCAAGGCAAGTTAACTCATAACAACATAAATACCATGTTGCAGAACATAACAATATGCAATGCAATATGAAACAAATAATGTATGTATACATCTAAACTCTATGTATGCTGATCTATATAGGCAGACATGCTTTAAGTCATAGCACCATACTTCTTTGGGTAAGTCTTAGTCACTCGGCTCCGGTTGGTAATGGGTCCTTCATCCCTCTCAGACAATCCATGGCTGGGGCTATAGGTCACCGCTCTCTCACATCACCATTGGTCTAAGTATTGGCGCATGTCAGGGTTACACCTAGCCAAATGCAAGTCTTCTACTTAGTTATATCAACTCAGTTCCAAATACGTCCATTCCTTGCCCCTGATGATCCTTTCCGGTATCCTTCACACTAAAGTCCTCATAGTCCCTAACTACGGACTCATCAACCCTATTGGTCATCCACATATAGTAAACGGGAAGCTCTCATATCCCCTCACGGGTTGGTTACCGGTCTTGAGATCCCATGAGCCCAAGTCTATCCATATGCAACCCTCCCAATAAATGGCCCCCACAATGTGATTCCTGTCCTCTCACGGGTTGGTTACCGGTCTTGAGCGCCCAAGAATCCCCATTGCTACCACGGGTCGTTCGGTCTCAATACCCTTCCGACTAGGGTCTGATATAACGGGGACATCCTAGCCAAACACTGCTAGACAGTCCTAGGTATGACAACCAACAATTTAGGAAGGTGTCAATGGGCATCTTCGGAGAACATTCCATACTATTCCCTTCAATGTCCAAGGACAGAAATGTCAAAAGGACACCTCCCAATCCCAAATCATACTTAATCAATCACATTCTCAAATCGGTCAAGACATACACAATCAACACCTCATCATACAAAAGAGGATGTAAAAGCATGATCCAATCATTAAACAATATCCAGTAATAAGCATTTCATATAAGCTTGAATAATGAAAAAGAAAACATAAGTAAAGTGCTACTGTACTTACAGTAATACATCATAAGTATAAAATACAATATCAGTAGTTAAACTCAGAGTTTCTTAAATTAGAAACCAAAATATACGTGATCTATGTTATTATGAAATAACTGTCCTTACCTTAATTATCGTCGAAGATAATCCAAAGATCAAAGAGAGAGGTTCCAAACTTAGCAATTAAACCCCTAACAATCATAGATACAACATTAGGAAAGAAGCCTACAAGATTCGAAAGCAAACGAGTCAAGTTGAGCAAAAAATAGAGATTCTGACTTCATTGGTCGATTGGTTGGTCTACTGACCCAGTCGACCAACAGGGTCAGTACGAAGCAAATACAAGAAATTTGATCCGAAACTCAATCTACAGGGTTCGGAACTTCACGAAACTTGGAGGAAAACTGTAGAATAGTATTCTAACACTAATGGAGCAAAGATTAGGCACTAATAATGATTAAAAACACTACCTTCCAATTTGAAATCATGGTTTCCCCAATTGGGTGAAAACCCTAGAATTCGACAAAAAAGACACTATGAAATCACAAAAAGACTAGGGATGATTAGATCTCATCCAAGAAAAGGTAATCAGAATCAAACACAAGTATGTCATGAAATTAGATTCAGTCGGCCAAGAAATTAGATCCATAAGAAGAATTACGGTTTCAAAAGGGTCTTACAAGGATTAGGGTTGAGATCCCTATGTTGATCATAAACCCTTAAGAAAAGAATGAGATCATGGAAGAGATGGTTGCAAGGATGCAACATCTTCTTCTCAATCTCGACCAAGAACAAGATCAAAAGATAAATCATGACACCGAAGACATTACTAACCTTGAATTGGCAGATCGGAGATGAGAGACTTCAGATCTTGCAGAGAATTCTTCGAAATCACCAAAGAGAGTTTCGAACTAGTCTTCCCACGTTCTTTGAGTGTTTTGGAGGTAGAAGATACTAAGAAACACGAAGTGTGCTTAAATAGAAAGTGAAAAACCCTAAAATTAGATTTTCTCGGATTTAACACACTGGTTGGTCGACGGCCTAGTCGACCAATCAATCGACCAATCAGGTTAGCAAGGCCCAAACAGGGAATTGGAGGATCAAATGAACACCAAACCTAAAGAGCTTTTACACACACATCAAGTGACATACCTAGGGTGTAGAAATGCCTTCGAACCAAGTCAGATAATACTCCAAGCCTTTCAACTAATCTCATCTTCAGTCAGGTGCAATTTCCTTTCTAGTTCAAAGCATGTTTCCATAATTGGAACATTAACATCAACATCCATGGGCTCAGAGTTAAACTTCATATCTTCCACTGAGATGGCCCACAGTTGACTTCTTCCTTTACTCCAGGTCATCGGTCCTACAAACAAAAGGGTTTCCGGGTCAAGGTTAGGGCTGGGTTTCACACATCTACTGAGTCGCATCAACCTAGGGTCAGATACTTCCCCTCATGCCTCTCACAATTGGTTCGGTATCCTTTACCACTAGAGTCATTGTATCCTATGGCACCAACCAGCTCAGACTATGGGCTCTTAACCCTATTGGTCTTCCACATATAATATATGGGAAGTTCTTATGTCCTCTCACAGGTTGTCTACCGGTTTTAAGCACCCTTGAGCCCAAGTCTATTATGACGTGACCCTACCAATGAATGGCCCCCACAATGTGGTTGTGTCCTCTGACGGCTTGGCTACCGGTGTTGAGCTCCCACACCCCACATTGCTGCCACGGGTCACTCGACATCAATACCCATGCCGATAGGGTGTGATATGACCGGGTTTCTAACCAAACACTTCTAGACTTCCTAGTTATGACATCCAATGATCATGAAAAGCGCCAAGGGGCATTATAGGATTGTGTCCCATACCACCTCCACTAATGTCCTAGGACAGAAACACCCAAATGGTATCCCCCAATTCACAATCACAACCTAACATTTGCATTACAATATGATTCCAATCACATTATCATGTCATAATGCATTCCAAATCCAAACAGTCACCTACTTAACAAATATGCATAACATTATTGATCAACTATCTTCTGAAATTATAAAGTCATATTAATCATTCTTAAACCATAAAATAGCAACATAAAACATACATTCAAGTCCTATTATAAAAGAGAATGTAACTAGGCTTATGTGTTAGTGAATGTCCTCACCTTATTATCAATTTACAACCTTTGAAGAATAGGTCAAAGGATGAGTTCAAACTTGTCAAGAGTCCTAACAACATAACGATTCAAAGTTAGAAACAACCCTAGAGGTTTAAAGTTAAAAAGAGAACAAAATCAAGCCACTACAAAATTTGATCGTGTCGCTAACCAATCAAAAATAAAATCCTATACTAATCTAGCAAGCAGAAAGTACGGGGTCGAACTATGGGGAACTAAAAGGCTAAGTCACTAAGATTGAATTCAACTAAACTAAATTTAAACTAAATCTACCAATTAATGCAAAAACATTAACTATGAATATGTGAAGATCTTTGGGATTTCGAATCCCCAATGCTTTTCCCTAACCGATATAACTCTACACTTCAAAGCAAATTAGGGATGGTCTTCCTAGGTATGCCCTATCTTCGCAAGACTATCATCCTTCACAGAAGCTTGGCACGCTTAGTTTTCTGAGCTATAGAACATCTTTGGCCAAACTCAAACACAATCAACTAGAAGATATAGAACAATCAAAATAATGAAATAAGCATGGTTCATCTACATCCCAAAGAAAAGGAACTAGCTACTCATTATCACAAAGTTCATAAGAAAAGTAAAGATGAAACATAGGGAGAGAGAGAGAGAGAGAGAGAGAGAGAGAGAGAGAGAGAGAGAGAGAGAGAGAGAGAGAGAGAGAGAGAGAGAGAGATGTGGTCTTCTTCTTCAGCAATGAGAGAGATGAGAGCCACATTCGCCGTCTTCTTTTCTTCTCTGTGGCTGGCTTCTCTGTTATGTCTCTCGCACACAATGAATCCCCCCTCTTTACCCGTCGATTTGACCTTTATTCTTTTGGATTTTGGAAAACTCAAAACTAAAAAGTTGTAGATATTTTCAATATTGTTCCATAGCATCTTGAATCACTGCAATCCAAGCTCATAAGAGAGAGATATGCCCAAAATACTGAAGGTAGGTTTGTTTACCCGATTTTTAGATTTATTACCATTTTTGTTCCTTAGACCTCCACCTGTTTCCAATTTGGCTAAGATCTCACTTTTCATGATTTCTTGGGCAGCAAGATTGAATGCCATGATTTACAATCCACCAATATCTAATATATTTGCCAACTTTACTCCATATTATCTCTAATATCCAAAATCACCTTATTCCTAAAAAATACACAAAAATACTCAATTAGCTCTCTTTAATTAAATAAGTATGATTAAATAAAATAAAAAAAAAAAAATAAACCACCCCCCCCCCCCCCTAGCTCCCCAACAAGAAAAAAAAAAAAAAAAAAAAAAAAAAAAAAGAAAAAAAAAAAAAAACACTCCTACATAATAAAATTTTTTTTTACATTAGCCACGACCACCCACCCCACCCCCCCCCCCCCCCGGGGGGGGGGGTGGTGTGGGGTGGGGGTGTGTGAAAGAAAAAAACCCAAAATTATTATTTCTTTCTTTTTTTTTTCGGCGGAAGGGGGGGGAGGGAGAGGGATTCCAAGACACACCCCCCCCCACAAAGATTAAGGGAATATAGGCACCCCCACACTTAATGTCACATCCCGCCCAAATACACCCAGCCTATACCCTATCTGGGTTACCCGGGGGAGTGATCCACAACCCAAAAGATCAAGTTTAGGAACGATCATATCCATTTAGCACAATAACATAATCAAAAGCAAGAACAAATCATTGTATTCTAATAAGTTAATAATAAAAGTCAAGAAAGGATCACAGAAGGATCACTAAAGAATATCAGAGTGCGGAATAACAAGATACCAAATCAAAAGACAACTGTAGAGTATAGCGGAAATATACCCCACAACATATGCGGAAGGTAGATCGAAATCTAAAGCAAGCTCTAAGCTAATACAAGTAAAATAAAAGTCTAGAAGAAACAAGAGAATCTAATCCACTTCTTCAGTCGGCTCTTCTTCTTCTTTAGTCTTCATCCTCTTCACTTTAGGGTCATGCTCTTGAAGCTTCAGATCAGCATCTAGCGCACGATCCCATCGGCGAATAAGACGATGCCGGTTGCCATCAATAGGAGCCATCAATGCAGCCCAAATCCGAGTGTTGGCTGCCTCGCTGTTCATTACCTTGTCCAAGGACATCCGGAGCTGTACCATATAAGGAAAGGTTCTCCGTGCTGGTGCACGGGTTCTCTTTCGTACCTGCAATGTCATCTAAAAACAAGTCCCCCGAAGGGTAAGCTCAAAAGAACTTAGCAAGTAATCCAAACACAATAAGCATCTTCACATGCATTCACAAGCAAACATATATGCAATGATATGAAACAATATATGCAAATATGCTTCTAACTCTATATATGTATGCTGGTCTCTATTGGCACACATGCTTTAAGTCATAGCACCATACTTCTTTGGGTAGGTCTCATCTCACAACGCCGGTTGGCAAAGGGTCCTTCATCCATCTTGGACAATCCATGGCTGGGGGTTAAGTCACCGCTCTCTCACATAACCGTTTGGTCTAAGTATTGGCGCATGTCAAGGTAAAGCCTAGCCCAATGCAAGTCTTCTACTTAGTCATATCAACTCAGATCCAGATACGTCCATTCCTCACCCCTGGCGATCCTTTCCGGTATCCTTCACACTAGAGTCAGCATAGTCCCAGACTACGGACTCATCAACCCTATAGGTCATCCACATATAGTAAACGGGAAGCTCTCATGTCCTCTCACGGGTTGGTTACCGGTCTTGAACGCCCATGAGCCCAAGTCTATCCATATGCAACCCTACCCATAAATGGCCCCCACAATGTGATTCATGTCCCCTCACGGGTTGGTTACCGGTCTTGAGCGCCCATGAATCCCCATTGCTACCACGGGTCGTTCGGTCTCAATACCCTTCCGAATCGGGTCTGATATAACAGGGGTATAACCTAGCCAAACATTGCTAGACAAGTCCTAGGTATGACAACAAATAATCCGGGAAAGCGTCAAAGGGCAACATTGGAAATATCCCATACTACTCCCAATGAGGTCCAAGGACAGAAATGTCAAAAGGACATTCCCCAATCCCAAATCATACCTAAACAATCACAATCATAATTCAGTCATATCTCAAATAGAAGAGTATAATAAGACAAGATTAAATGAATAAGAAACATACATGAATGAGTATTCATTCATGATCAAGTACATAAAGTAAATAAGGAAATAAGATCCTACTGTACTTACAGCATTCATATCATAATGGAAACTAACATAACAGTAGCTAAATCATGCATTCATGTCATAATACATAAAGACATGTAAATAGGCATATTGTGAGTTGGAATACTCACCTCGTAATCCGAACTTATAGTCTTCAAATAAGAAATCATAGAACAGATCCAAAATCACCTAAACAAGCTTGACAAAACATGTATAGGTCATAAGAAGTGATTCCAAAAGATTGGAGTCGAAACGGATGAAAAATAGAGTTGCTTGTTCTTGCGGGTTGATTGGTTGGGTTGAGTGCTCTAGTCGACCTAGGCAATCTGCCCAAGAGCAAATCCGGAAATAAAAAGAGAATCTTGATCCGAAACCTATGCTACACAAACCGGAATGCGAC
Organism: Hakea prostrata; assembly: GCF_041222555.1. Lineage (NCBI taxonomy): Eukaryota > Viridiplantae > Streptophyta > Magnoliopsida > Proteales > Proteaceae > Hakea > Hakea prostrata. The sequence continues at coordinate 23,547 of NW_028291123.1, forward strand.
GAAACTTGGAGGGAATGTCTAACACAGTAGTCTAAGACTAAAAAGCATAATTTAGACATCAAACCACCATTAAAACCATTACTTACTAATTTAGAATCATAGTTTCTATTTTGGAAAACAAGACTTTCTAATTTGGAAAACAACATGGTTTTCATTGAAAACAAGCTATGAATGAAAGAGATGAACTAGAGATGATGAGATCTCATTCTAGTACATGAACACAGTAAATCAAGAGTAAGAATGATCATAAAGATGCATCTAATATGCTAGAAGAAATCGAAATAAGAACATGATCATAGTTTAAGAAGAAATCATGAAAATCATGTAAAGAATGAATATGAAATCATAGCTTATAGAAAGAGAAGAGATTGTAGAAGATATGATTGCAGAGATGCAATATCTTCCTCATAATCTCAGATCAGAGAAGAGAATGATCATAGTAAGAATGAATCAATAGCATAATAGATTGAATACTAACCTTTGATTGAAGAACAAGAGAGAGAAAGCTTGAGAGTTGAATGTAGATCTTCTTCTACACCAAAGGAGGCTTGGAGATGAGTTTCCTTCGTTCTCTAGGTGTTTTGGAGGCTAGGGATACTAAAAACACGAAGTTATGAGGTATATATAGCAATAAGGACCTAAACAGAAGATTCTGCTCGGATTCTGTTTACTTGGGTCGAGTGGGTGGGTAGCATGGCCCAGTCGACCCAGGCACTCGACCCAGTTGACAAGCATAGCCTAAAATAGGGATTTGAGGGCCTTTCTCTTATCGGAATCAAACGAAATTTTCTACACAACAACTATAACTTACCTAGCATAGGAAAATGGCTTTAAATCATATCTAACCATGCTCTAAGGTCATCAACCAATCTTCTCTTCATCAAGGTGCATTCTCTTTTCTAAATCAACCAAGCTCTTCAAGTAGGGAATTCCATCATCAATTTTCTATGGGTTTTCAAATCTACACTAAGGGAGAGGTCCGACTTGACTTCCTAGGACCTTCTAAACATATCAACACCATACTCAAGGTCCAACTTCAAGGTCAAACATCAAACAAGTTCTTCTTCATCCAAAACAAATAGGGTGTCTAATTTAGGTTTTGGGCTGGATTTCACATTCTCCCCCCCTTTAAAATAATTTCCTCCTCAAAATTGGGAGAGTACTAGGCTTCTAAAGAGATGGTGGTACTTGGCTTCTAACTGGACTTCTTTCTCTTAAAATCTACGGGAAAACAAATAACGATAAGACTTTTGTAAGAAAACAGGGGAGTAAATCTAACATGCTTTGAAATCAAATCGAAAGTATGATCATGGCTTCATGAAGATTTCACAAGGATCATGGCGAAGATCAATATGAAGATCATAAAACCTTAAGAATGAAAGGAGATTGTAGAAGAGATGGTTGCAAGGATGCAGCATCTTCTTCGTAATCTCAATCACAAAGAATAAATCATAGCAAGAGTAGATCAATACAACACAAGAGAGATTACTAATCTTTGGTCGAAGAATAGGAGATGAAAAGTTTGAAGTCTTGAAACAATTAGAAGGAATAACAATTCATGGAGATCACATTTGATTTCTCTTCGAAATCATCATGTGGAGAATTTACAAGTTTATAGAGTGTATTGAGATCCACTCTAGAACAACAGGGATAGAAGGATCAGTCATGGGAATGATTTAAGATCACCCTCCTATCAAAGGAAATGGGAGGCACAAGAAGAAATTGTAGAGAGAATAGATCAGCTTCGAGGTAAACGTCTACCAAACGAAACTAGGCAACTCATATGACAAAGAATAAATCAAACAATGCATATGGTATGTATACATTCGGCACAACAACAAGGTTAGGATTAGGTGGGATTTCACAATCTCCCCCCCTTAAAAAAAATTTCGTCCTCGAAATTGAAAGCATACTTGGGCTTCCAATAAGATGAGGAAACTTCTTTAGGGGTGTGATTCTTCCACCGAAACTTTACCAGGGGATGGAAAGTACAATGAAAAATAGATCTAATAGGTAAAGAACACTGGACTCTTGGCCGATTTCTTAAACAGCTAAGAGGAACTCAAAACAATACTCACAGGCACTTCAATCAGGACTAGGCAAACTCATATGGCAAGAATAAATCAAAACAATGCATATAGCCTATATGCAATGCATCAGTAAGGATTAAATCGAGCAACGTATATGATATGTATGTAATGTATAAGCAAAGAATAAATCAAGGCAATGCATGTGGTATTCATACAATGCACAAGCAAAAACTAGATCAACGAAATGCATATGGTATATATGCAATGAACAATCAAAGAATAAATCAAGGCAGTGCATATGGTATTTATACAATGCACAATTAAGGAATAGATCGATAGTAGAAGTTAAAGGCTAAGAGCAACGTACCGGTTACGAGATCTTGTTTTGGTTCTAACTTGCTTTCAACGATGCTAGTCACTTCACCGGCAGGAGGGGCTTGAACTAACTTCGCAGCTAAAATAGCTTGACGACGTAAATTATGAGGGCAACGACGGGCAAAATGTCCTTTTTGACGGCAGTAAAAACAAACAAACTTTCCCTGTCCTAAAGGTCGCACTGACTCTAAAGATCTTTGATTCATTGGCCTTGGGTCTGCAACAATTTGATCGAGGTTTGCATTCCCAACACTTTGTCTCACTGTCCGGGGCTGATACATCGAGGTGGGGTATGGTGCGAGGCCTAGTGAACTTCTTGCCGGTCTTTTTAGCATAGCTAGGACTTCTACTAAGTAGGGACTTCTGGTGATCTAACTTCTCTCTTTCAGCATCCAGCACAGTAGCAAGGTTAGGGTTTGCCTGGGCAGCAGCATGGGTCTCATTGTGCATGGCCAAAATCCCAGTCAAGATTCGGTTGAACTGTGCACTCTGTTGTTGCAACATTTCCCCCATAAGATTAATGATTTCTTGATAGTTGACCACTAGAGGAGCACCAGATGGGTTACCGGTCGCTTGACCTTTTGGAGGGTTCGGGCTTCAACATTGCCGGGAGGACACTCTAGCTTTAGGAAGAACTTTCTTTCCATTCCGACTTGAGGAAACACCACTGTTCCTTCTTCCGGTCATTCTGACAAACCAAACGAAAGTCAAAAATCTACAAGAGAATGTCCAAATTCAAAATCACACTTCCAACTTGTCAAACATACTTAACTCAACTGCACATGCCATTAAAATCCTAACAAGGCATCAAAATCAATATTTTCCAAAACAACCTTAAAGGGACCACTTTCTCTATTTCAAACTCATTACTACCTTCACCAACTTCGAGTTTGGCTCCGGGGAAAAGGTTCTCTAGGGATTCCTAAGGTTCCAAGACTCTCAAGAGGCTTCAACAACAACTTACAACCTTCTTTGATCAACAACACAAGGTAGTCTTCATTCTTACTTCTTTTCTTGCAAATGCCATTTACCAACTTCTTGGTTTTCTTCAAAACTGAGAAATGCTAATTGTTCTTGGTTAAAAACATGTTTAGGAGTGTTTAGAAACATGTTCCAACCATTTTCCACACAATGTCAAGCTTCAACCAAAAGATTTCCCACACTTTGCACCAATTTCACTATTCACTTCAACAAACTCCCACATTGCAAACACTTGTCCCACTTTCAAACCAAATAGAATTTTGACCTCAAACCACTTCCTACATGACTATTTCAATATGAGGAAGCTGCTCACACACTTCGTTCGGTCAAATTCCAACTTTCCAAAAATCACAAAACTTACCACAAGAGGATTCCTTCTTCCAAAGTTGCTGAATTTTTACTTCTACACATCAAAATTGATGGCTTTTCACCAAACAAACCATCCTAGCATGTTTATCCAAGTCTTATGAACACACTAGAATGTTCGAATCGAAATTTTGACAAAATCGAATTTTTTTCGAAAAATTATGAAAATGCCCTTCTTGCAGAATTTTTTTTTTCCCAAACTCCAGGGGTTTCAATGGATCTTCTCCAAACAAACCTTCTTAGCATGTTAAACCAACTCTTATACACATGCTAACATGTCCAAATCGCAGTTTCCATCGAAAACAAACTTTTCCAAAAATTTACCAAAATGCCCCTCTTCACCAAATATTGCATTACTTAACTTCCTTTACTCATGAAATGCAAAACTCAACTTGACTCTTCAAATTCCCTTCAAACCACCACGAAGAAAACACCTAGGGTTTAGGAGAGGAAGAGATGAAGATCAAAGTACTATTCCTATGTCATAAGTAGAGATAATACATGAATAAGGAGGCAACAATCCAAACTCCAAATGAGGTTCAAGATTAGGATGAAGATGATGATGCAGAGGATCAAGAGATTCAGTAGGATGAGGAGGAAACTATTCAGCTCAACAGTTTATGAGGATGCATGCACACAAACATTCTATAGAAGATCAATTGACACAACTAGAGGAAAATCTCGAGCTATGATAGATCAGTTCGATTCTCAGGAACAATTTCCTAACATATAGCACTAGGATTGTCATCAAGTCTACGGTTGGAGGAAGAGCGATCAGCTTCACTACCAGGATATCATAGGGGCTTCGCGACGCAGCTAGGTCAGAAGATGAGGGTGACATCGCTGAGGGTGTAGATGACACAGAGGAAGATGGTGGTGATGATGATGATCATGATGATGGGGATGAACACGGAGATGATAATGATGATGACCATTACGGGGTTCCAACTCAGGGTGAGGATGACATTGATGATCAGGGAGGTGAGGATCATAGAGATGAGGATCGAGGTCAAGATGAGATTCCGAGACACGAGGAGATTTCCTACACCGCAGTTCTTCGAGGTTGGAGGTCCATTACATACGACTTCTGAGGCTCTAGGTGTGGCTTCTCATCAGTCATCGCTCCATTCTATACTGGAGAGGATAAAGGCTTGACAGGAGAGGATAGAGTCCTATATGTATACCTTGGGAGAGATTTGTACGACTTGAGAAGAAGTTCAGATCTAGGAGGGACCAGATAGATCACCGAAGTCGATCACTTAGATAAGTAGAGCTAGGAGTTTCCTTTTATGCTTTCAAGAATGTATTTTCTTTTCAGACTTGTAAACATCTCTTATGTGATTAATGAAATTCAGTTGTTTCACTTATGTTATTGTACATTATGCATTTCTTTTGTTGTATTAGTAGTTGTTAATGTTTAGTTATGACTTATAACTCATGACGACTACTCACGACCATTACTCCCAACAACAACACCCGACTCAGACTCATACGACAACACATGACAATGACACAACTCAGACTCATGACAACTTACTCTTGACAACACCTCACAATAGAGACTCACTCACAAAGACGACTCACGACGACAACTTTCAACTCAAGACTCAACTCACGACTCAACACACATACACAATACTTAAAACTAACAACTTAACTCTAACCATGACTACAACCCAAGTACAAGTCATAAACTTTAATTATTGTGTATTATTCAATCAAGATGTATTATGCTTCGTTTATTCAAGTTTCTAATCCAAGTTTTCTATTATTCACTTCTAAGAAAGTTTGAGTCACTTATGGATCTATGACTCAAGGATGCTTTCATTACCGTGTTCTATGGTTATGATTGTCCGAAAACTTGGGCTCTGATACCATCTGTCACATCCCGCCCAAATACACCTAGCCTATACCCTATCTGGGTTACCTAGGGGAGTGATCCACAACCCAAAAGATCAAGTTTAGGAACGATCATATCCATTTAGCACAATAACATAATCAAAAGCAAGAACAAATCATTGTATTCTAATAAGTTAATAGTAAAAGTCAAGAAAGGATCACAGAAGGATCACTAAAGAATATCAGAGTGCGGAATAACAAGATACCAAATCAAAAGACAACTGTAGAGTATAGCGGAAATATACCCCACAACATATGCGGAAGGTAGATCGAAATCTAAAGCAAGCTCTAAGCTAATACAAGTAAAAAAAAGTCTAGAAGAAACAAGAGAATCTAATCCACTTCTTCAGTCGGCTCTTCTTCTTCTTCAGTCTTCATCCTCTTCACTTTAGGGTCATGCTCTTGAAGCTTCAGATCAGCATCTAGCGCACGATCCCATCGGCGAATAAGATGATGCCGGTTGCCATCAATAGGAGTCATCAATGCAGCCCAAATCCGAGTGTTGGCTGCCTCATTGTTCATTACCTTGTCCAAGGACATCCGGAGCTGTACCATATAAGGAAAGGTTCTCCGTGTTGGTGCACGGGTTCTCTTCGTACCTGCAATGTCATCTAAAAACAAGTCCCCCCGAAGGGTAAGCTCAAAAGAACTTAGCAAGTAATCCAAACACAATAAGCATCTTCACATGCATTCACAAGCAAACATATATGCAATGATATGAAACAATATATGCAAATATGCTTCTAACTCTATATATGTATGTTGGTCTCTATTAAGTGGACATGCTTTAAGTCATAGCACCATACTTCTTTGGGTAGGTCTCATCTCACAACGCCGGTTGGCAAAGGGTCCTTCATCCATCTTGGACAATCCATGGTTGTGGGTTAAGTCACCGCTCTCGCACATAACCGTTTGGTCTAAGTATTGGCGCATGTCAGGGTAAAGCCTAGCCCAATGCAAGTCTTCTACTTAGTCATATCAACTCAGATCCAGATACGTCCATTCCTCGCCCTTAGCGATCCTTTTCGGTATCCTTCACACTAGAGTCAGCATAGTCCCAGACTACGGACTCATCAACCCTATAGGTCATCCACATATAGTAAACGGGAAGCTCTCATGTCCTCTCACGGGTTGGTTACCGGTCTTGAACGCCCATGAGCCCAAGTCTATCCATATGCAACCCTACCCATAAATGGCCCCCACAATGTGATTCATGTCCCCTCACGGGTTGGTTACCGGTCTTGAGCGCCCATGAATCCCCATTGCTACCACGGGTCGTTCGGTCTCAATACCCTTCCGAATCGGGTCTAGATATAACGGGGGTATAACCTAGCCAAACACTGCTAGACAAGTCCTAGGTATGACAACAAATAATCCGGGAAAAGCGTCAAAGGGCAACATTGGAAATATCCCATACTACTCCCAATGAGGTCCAAGGACAGAAATGTCAAAAGGACATTCCCCAATCCCAAATCATACCTAAACAATCACAATCATAATTCAGTCATATCATCCACGACAGATATCTCATCAAATAGAAGAGTATAATAAGACAAGATTAAATGAATAAGAAACGTACATGAATAAGTATTCATTCATGATCAATTACATAAAGTAAATAAGGAAATAAGATCCTACTGTACTTACAGCATTCATATAATAATGGAAACTAACATAACATTAGCTAAATCATGCATTCATGTCATAATACATAAAGACATGTAAATAGGCATATTGTGAGTTGGAATACTGACCTCGTAATCCAAACTTATAGTCTTCAAATAAGAAATCATAGAACAGATCCAAAATCACCTAAACAAGCTTGACAAAACATGTATAGGTCATAAGAAGTGATTCCAAAAGATGGAGTCGAAACGGATGAAAAACGAGTGTTGCTGTTCTTGCGGGTTGATTGGTCAAGGTTGAGTGCTCCAATCGACCCGGGCAATCTGCCCAAGACCAAATCCGGAAATAAAAAGAGAATCTTGATCCGAAACCTATGCTACACAAACCAGAATGCGACGAAACTTGGAGGGAATGTCTAACACAGTAGTCTAAGACTAAAAAGCGTAATTTAGACATCAAACCACCATTAAAACCATTACTTACTAATTTAGAATCATAGTTTCTATTTTGGAAAACAAAACTTTCTAATTTGGAAAACAACATGGTTTTCATTGAAAACAAGCTATGAATGAAAGAGATGAACTAGAGATGATGAGATCTCATTCTAGTACATGAACACAGTAAATCAAGAGTAAGAATGATCATAAAGATGCATCTAATATGCTAGAAGAAATCGAAATAAGAACATGATCATAGTTTAAGAAGAAATCATGAAAATCATGTAAAGAATGAATATGAAATCTTAGCTTATAGAAAGAGAAGAGATCGTAGAAGATATGATTGCAGAGATGCAATATCTTCCTCTTAATCTCGGATCAGAGAAGAGAATGATCATAGTAAGAATGAATCAATAGCATAATAGATTGAATACTAACCTTTGATTGAAGAACAAGAGAGAGAAAGCTTGAGAGTTGAATGTAGATCTTCTTCTACACCAAAAGGAGGCTTGGAGATGAGTTTCCTTCGTTCTCTAGGTGTTTTGGAGGCTAGGGTACTAAAACACGAAGTTATGAGGTATATATAGCAATAAGGACCTAAACAGAAGATTCTGCTCGGATTCTGTTTACTTGGGTCGAGTGGGTGGGTAGCATGGCCCAGTCGACCCAGGCACTCGACCCAGGCTGACAGCATAGCCTAAAACAGGGATTTGAGGGCCTTTCTCTTATCGGAATCAAACGAAATTTTCTACACAACAACTATAACTTACCTAGCATAGGAAAATGGCTTTAAATCATATCTAACCATGCTCTAAGGTCATCAACCAATCTTCTCTTCATCAAGGTGCATTCTCTTTTCTAAATCAACCAAGCTCTTCAAGTAGGGAATTTCATCATCAATTTTCTATGGGTTTTCGAATCTACACGAAGGGAGAGGTCCGACTTGACTTCCTAGGACCTTCTAAACATGTCAACACCATACTCAAGGTCCAACTTCATGGTCAAACATCAAACAAGTTCTTCTTCATCCAAAACAAATAGGGTGTCTAATTTAGGTTTTGGGCTGGATTCTCCTTCTCTTTTCTCTTTTTCTCCCCTCTTTCTAGCTCTCCCAAAATAAAAAATAGAAGAATCCTCTTTTTTTTTTCCTCTTTTTTTTTCCCCCCCAGAAAAAACAAAAAAAAGAAAAAAATAAAAAAAAAAAAAAAAAAAAACAAAATTTTTTTCTCCTTCTTTTAGGGGGGGTGGGGGGGGGGGGGCATTCCCCACCCCCACCCCCCCCTATATGGTTTTTTTTGGGCCCTTTCTCGCCCCCGCCCCGGCGGGGCCCCAGTTTTTTTCCCCCGCCCCCAAGCCCCCCGGGGCCAACCCCCCCCCCCGGCCAAGCCCATTCCCGCTCTAATTGGGCCAGGTCGGGATGGGTTGGCCCTGATTGGCCCTGATTAGCCCTGACCCTAATTGGCCCTATCCCTGATTGGCCCTGTCACTGGCCCTGATTGGCCCTGACCCTAATTGGCCCTGATTGGCCCAGGCCCTAATTGGCATTGTCCCTAGATTTAATTGGCCATATCTTTGGTCGTAAATATCAAATGTAAGATAGGTAATGTGAAACCCAGCCCTAACCTAACCCTGACCTTGACCCGGTAACCCGGTTGTTTTTAGGTCCGAAGACCCGGAGTAAAGAAAGAAGCCAACTATGGGCCATCTTAGTAGAAGACATGGTGTTTGACTCTGAACCCATGGATGTTGTCGATGGAGTTCCATACTTGGATGTCTGTGTCCATTTTGAAAGGAAGCTGCAGTTGCCTGAAGATGAGATTAGTTGAAGGACTTGGAGTATTATCTGACTTGGTTTGAAGGTATTTCTTCACACTTGACATGTTACTTGATGTGTATGCAAAAGCCCATAAGGTTTAAAGCCCATTTGATCCTCCAAATCCCTGATTATTCCTTACTGTCTGCCTTGGCCGACTGACTGGTCGAGTGGGCCACTCGACCAAAGGAAGGTGAAATCCGAGAAATTGTAATTTTAGGGTTTTCCACTCTTATTTAAACCCTACTTCGTATTTCTTTGTTACGACTGCCTCCTAAACACTTTGTGAACGTGAGAACACCTCTCCGAAACTCACTCTGGTTATTTCGAAGACTCCTCTGCAGATTTGAAGCCTCTTTTCTCTGTTCTTACAATTCAAGGTTAGTATCCCTTCTGAATTATTAAATTTTCTTTCTTGATCTTGTTCTTGATTGAGATTAGGGAGTTGATGATGCATCCTTGCAACCATCCCTTCGTGATCTCCTTCGTTTCTTTGAGATCTATGATCATCATCATGATCTCAACCCTAGCCGAAGATTTTCTTGAAACCCTAACCCTAGTATGATCTTCGGAAACTCTTGTTCCACCCCACCCACCAACCCCCCACCCCACACCAACCAAACAACCACAAATAATAAACAAAAAATAACCTCCCAATCCTCCCCCACTTAAATATTTATTTTTTTTCCCTTCCCCACCCCCTCACCACCACCACAAAGCACAACCCCCAAATCCCTACTATTTTAACAAACCACCAAACCACCCCCCCCCCCCACTTATTTTTTTTTTTTTCCTCCCCCCCCCCCCCCCCCCCCCCCCCCCCCCCCCCCTTTCCCCACCCCGGGGGCCCTCCCCCCCCCCCCCACCAACGCCCCGCCCCCCCCCCCCCCCCCACCCCCAAACCCCAACCAAGACCAGAAATAATCAGTGGTAAAAACAGCTAATATCAAGTATCATGAATAAGACAAGATTAACTAAATCAGAGTGCGGAACATAGATAATAAATAAGGTATGATCAAAATCATAAAGGGTGAGAAGGTGTGGTAGCCACCCTCTCAGAGCAGCGGAAAAGTATTAAATCAAGTTAGTTACATATCCAAGTGTCACCGGAATAATTCAAAGACAAGTTAATTACAAAATCCAAGGTTCCACAAATACACCAGGGGAATGGGGCACTATGCTAGGGTTTCTTCTATACTAATGGTAGTCTCCTCAACAGTACGGATGAAGTAAACCTAGTGCTGCCGCTCCTACACAACTGTGGGGCTAACCCTGGTGCGAATAATAATCCTCCTCGGCTCCAATATACGAATCCTCACCGACGCCACTACCCGGAGGGTAGTATGTGGAATCATAGTCCGCCTCATAGGAGGTGCCATCGTAATCTTCGGTACCTGGAATGTAATCTAAAACATTTGCACAAAAGGAATGAGTTCGAAGAACTCAGCAAGGAAGTTATTCCATAATTAGAAATCATACACATTCATAACATATAATAATGCAATGTGATATGGAACATATGATGCAGATATGAGCCTAACTCTATGAATGCTGGTCTCTAAGGTAGACATGCTTTAAGTCATAGCACCGTACTTCTCTGGGTCGTCAGTCACTCTCCCATTTCCATATCTTGGGAATGCCCGGGGAAGATCGGTAAAGTCATCAAAAACCATGGTAAGGGGATCGGTCACCGCTCTCTCACATCACCATTTGGTCAAGTACTGGCGCATGTCACAGTAAAGCCTAGCCCAATGCAAGTCATCTACTAAGTCGGTCAAGTCAGATTCAGATACATCCATTCCTCGCCCCCGGCGATCCTTTCCGGTATCCTTCACACTAGAGTCAGCAAAATCCCGGATTTCGGACTCATCAACCCTATTGGTCATCCACATATAGTAAACGGGAAGCTCTCACGTCCTCTCACGGATTGGTTACCGGTCTTGAGCGCCCGTGAGCCCAAGTCTATCCATATGCAACTCTACCAATAAATGGCCCCTTTCAGGTATCCGTAGCTTGGTTTATGTCCCCTACCGGATTGGCTACCGGCCTAGAGAGCCCATCCAACCATACACTACCACGGGTTGTTCGGTCTCAATGCCCTTCCGATTCGGGTCTGACACGACAAGGATGAACCTAGCCACACAACTAGACAATCCTATGTATGTCATCCAATAACTCGGGAGAGTGTCGATAGGCACCATCGGAGAACATCCCATACTATTCCCTCCGATGCCCAAGGACAGAAGTGTCGTAGGGACACCCTCCAATCCCAAGTCATACGTAAGCAATCACACATCAAATCTCATCATTCTCATGCATCCAATGCATATTCATAATAGTAATCAAATCATGATATTGAAACGAATCATTATAAACATAAGCAAATCAAAATGATAAAGTAACACAACCAATGTATAAAGATTTAAATGTTACTGTTCTAACACATATGTAACAGTATCATAATGATTGAAAGAAATTTAGGGATTTCATTCTTTGAATAAAGCACAGTTCAATACTTGATGACTTATATGTTTATGGATATAACCATCCTTACCTTGGATGAGTTGATGATGAATTGAGAATACCAAGAATAGTCCAATAGAATTGTTAAGGCCCTAAACAAACATCAATAATAAGTTAGATAAGAAGTCGGGAAGATCGGATGTCATTTGAGTCAAAACTGACCAAGGTTGCTGTCAGCAACAACTTTGGTCGATGGTCTTGGTCGATGGTATCGACCAAAATGATCGACCAAAATAGTCCTCGGGCAGAATAGTGGATTTTGGGGATTTTGGTCCGAAATGAGGCTTCCGGTGTTCGGATCAATCTGAAACTTGGAGGCATACTTAACAACAATAGTAGGACACTATAAATCAAGGAATTAACCCGATCCAATGGTCTAATTAAAAAGCCCCAATTTGAGCTATCAAGTTCAAGTGATAAACATCATGGCATGAGTTGGAATTGATTGCATTGATGAGGAATAGCATGCAATAGCTAGAGGAACTAATAGAAATTCGATTGGAATCATATGGCAATGTTAAACATGAACATAATACACTCTATAGCTCAGTTTGATATCAAATGGTATGATGTTAATAGGTAAATCATGGGATACATATGCTAGGCATGATATATAAGCATTAGCATCAATGAATGGCTAAGGGCATCATGGATTGAGCATGAGTAGGCAGTTGGAGTGGTGGCTGCAAGGTTGCAGCACCATTCCAAATGTCCCATCAGCAAGATGACAATAGAAAAGAGTAGAAAATGGTAGGGTAGAGAGTGGAATGAAGAGTCATACCTTAGTGTGGAAGATGAAGACAAGAATCAATGATAAACTAAGTGTCTTTGATGAGATACCCTTCACACTAACCAAGGAGCTGCTTTGGGAAGCTCTCCCCACGTTCCCAGGTGAGAAAAATGATTGCAAAAGGCTCAAGGCTCGAGGTCATATTAAATAGAAAAGGAATATTCCATGGAATCATTAACTTGGCAGACTGGGACATTTTGTTCAATGGTCCTTGGTCGATGGTATCGACCAAAAGGATCGACCAAAATATTTTCAGCAGAAAACTCAGGTTTAGAACAGCAACTTCAAGTAGGGATTTGAAAGGCTATACAAGGTCAAATTGAGAGAGGTTTTCTTCCACAATTCAATCAAGAAGTCTAGTTTCGGGGAATACCTTCGGATTGTGCACAGGAGGTCATTTGGTACATCAACCATATTAATCTTCTCCGATGCGCAGACTTTCCTTAAACACTGATAATGCATTTAAGCAAGGGGTATCATTGTCAATGTCCATGGGCTCAGTCTCTGAATCATGATCATCAATCAGGATGGTCCATAAATCTCTTCTTCCACCACTTCGGGTCCTCGGACCTGAATACAACAGTGGATCCGGGTCAGGGTCAAGGTTAGAATAGGGCTGGATATTACATTCTCCCCCCTTAAAAGAATTTCGTGCTCTAAATTGAAAGCGTACCTGTGCTTCCAGAAAGATGAGGAAACTTCTCCTTCATGTCTTCTTCTTTCTCCCATGAAGCTTCTTCAGGGGTATGGTTTTTCCATCGAATCTTCACCAGAGGGATGGTGCGATTCCGCAACTGCTTGTCCTTTCTATCTAGGATTTCGGCTGGTCCTTCATCGTAAGAAAGATCGGCACTAAGTCCTTCGGGTGCTTGCTGTAGTATGTGTTCCGGGTTTTCTAGGTATTTCCGAAGCATTGAAACATGGAACACATTATGAACTCCAGCAAGTGACGGAGGCAAGGCCAAGCGGTATGCTACAGGTCCAACCCTTTCCAAAATCTCAAAAGGTCCATTGAAGCGGGGACTAAGCTTTCCTTTCACATTGAATCTTGTCACCCCTTTCATAGGTGATACTTTAAGGAAGACTTTCTCTCCAATTGGAAATTCTAAGTCGGTTCTTCTCTTGTCGGCATACGACTTCTGTCTAGATTGAGCAGACTTGATCCTTCCCCGAATCATGTCAACCATATCACTGGTAGCTTCAATCATCTCTGGACCTAAGACTTTTCTTTCACCGGTCTCGATCCAATACAAGGGCGTTCTACAAGTGTTACCATACAAAGCCTTAAACGGAGCCATGCCTATTGTTGCTTGATAACTGTTGTTATAGGCAAACTCGACTAAGGCTAGGTGTTCATCCCAATTTCCACCCATGTCAACCACACAAGACCTAAGCATGTCTTCAAGAATATGAATTGTCCACTCAGATTGTCCATCAGACTGTGGGTGATGAGCTGTACTCAGATTCAATTGGGTTCCCAAGGCTTTCTGCAATCCGTTCCAAAACCTTGAGGTGAACCTAGGATCACGGTCCGAAACGATACTCACTGGTACTCCGTGTAGACGAACTACATTGTCCACATAAAGTCTAGCTAGCTTATCCAAAGAGTAGGTGATCTTCATAGGAATGAACTGGGCTGATTTAGTCAACCTATCAACAATCACCCACACAGTGTCATTTCCCTTACTCTTCCGCGGCAAGCTAGTCACAAAGTCCATTGAGATATCTTCCCACTTCCAACTAGGAATAGGAAGGGGCTGAAGTAATCCAGATGGGGGTTGGCGAACAGCTTTCACACGTTGGCAAGTTCCACACCTGGCAACAAAGTCTTCAACATCTGCTTTCAAACCATTCCACCAAAAATGTTCCCTTAAGTCCTTGTACATCTTGGTACTTCCAGGGTGTACTGTAAAGATGGACTGGTGTGCTTCTTTCAATATTTCTTTCTTGATTTCATCAACAGCGGGCACACAGAGTCTACCTCTAAACAATAAGGTACCATCCATAGATGTACTAAAAGCAGGGTCCATTTCTGAATTCGAGGCAATCTTATCAATCTTCTCTTTCAACTCTTGATCAGAACTTTGCAAGGCAACAATTCTATCTCTAAGGGAGGATCTTGCAGTCATGGCATAGAGAATACAATCCGAACCCTTAGGGACCACTTCCAAACCAAATCTTTCCATCGAGGACAACAAAGGCCGACTCAAAGCATTTAAGTCCAACTCTTTTCTTTGACTCTTTCTACTAAGAGCATCCGCCACTACATTTGCTTTACCCGGGTGGTCTTGGATGTCACAATCATAGTCGAGAGACCAACTCCAACCATCTTCTCTGTCTCATATTCAACTCCTTCCGGGGTGAAGAAGTATTTCAAACTTTTATGATCCGTGAAGATGGCGATCTTCTCACCGTATAGATAGTGTCTCCAAATTTTCAAAGCAAATACAACAGCTGCAAGCTCTAAGTCATGAGTGGGGTAGTTCTGCTCATAATCCTTTAGTTGTCGAGAGGCATAAACCACAACCTTTCCGTGTTGCATCAACACGCAGCCCAAACCGATTTTAGAAGCATCAGTGTAGACCGTCAATCCACCGGAACTATCAGGTATAGTCAGAACCGGCGCGCTTGTCAATCTAACTTTCAGCTCTTCGAAGTTCTTCTCACAAGAATCGGTCCAGACAAACTTCTCTTCTTTTCTAGTTAGCTTAGTCATAGGGGCAGCCAACCTAGAAAAGTTTTCAATGAATCTCCGGTAGTATCCTGCTAATCCAAGAAAACTTCTTATCTCGGTCACGGTCTTCGGTCTTTCCCAATCAGTAACAGTTTGGACTTTCTGCGGGTCAACACGAATACCCTCGGCTGAAACAACATGGCCAAGAAACACTACACTTGAGAGCCGGAAGTCACACTTGCTAAATTTAGCATAGAGTTTCTTTTCTCTCAACCTTTGCAACGTGCGATTCGGGTGCTCCACATGCTCTTCCTCATTCTTTGAGTAAATCAAGATGTCATCAATGAAAACGATTACAAATTTATCGAGTACATCGTGAAATACTCGGTTCATGAGATCCATGAACACGGCGGGGGCATTAGTCAAGCCGAAAGGCATCACTTTAAATTCATAATGTCCGTACCTTGTTACGAACGCTTGTCTTAAGGATGTCACTTGACTTCACCTTCAGCTGGTGATATCCCGATCTCAAATCAATCTTTGAAAAGACAGCAGCACCCTTCAAGCCGATCAAAAAGGTCATCAATCCGAGGCAAAGGATATCTGTTCTTGATTGTCGGCTTGTTCAATTCCCGGTAGTCAATGCATAGACGCATACTACCATCTTTCTTCTTTACAAACAAGACCGGAGCTCCCCAAGGCGACACACTTGGCTGCACGAAACCTCTCTCTAAGAGTTCATTTAATTGAGTTTGCAACTCTTCGAGTTCGGTAGGTGCCATTCCAGCAAGGGGCCTTGGATACGGGAGCCGCTCCAGGAATTAAGTCTATAGAAAACTCAACTTCCCTATCGGGAGGCAAACACGACAAGTCATCCGGAAAAACATCGGGGAATTCACTAACAACTCGACTTCTTCAAGTCTCTTCTTCTCTCCCGACCTTGCTTCCAGACGAAGCATCTCCCAAAAAGGCATGGACTTGCATTAGAGTGGACAAGGTCTTCTTGCTAAATCTTCCCTTCTCTCCTTGAAATTCGAAAACTGAATTCTCTTCTACACGGAACTGAATCTTCTTTGAGGAGCATAAGATCACGGCATTGTAGAAAGTCAACCGATCGATTCCCAAGATTACATCAAAATCTCTCATGTCAAACAATACAAGGTTTGCCTTCAGATTTCTTCCACAAATCAAAATAGAACAATCTTCTAACACTTTATCTAGTTTAACAACGGACCCAACGGGGGTACAAATAGATAAATGACTAGATAAACATCGAGGTGTCAAGTTAGTTCTCAAGGCAAAAGTAGATGATATGAATGAATGTGATGCACCCGTATCAAATAATACAAATGCGGGAAGAGAAGCTACTAACAGTACTGTTACAACATCGTGGCGGGGGTCTTGCTCGGTACCGATATGTTAAACACTCACTGCCCGGAGGGAGGGGCGAAGTAGCAGCGGAGTACTCTTCACTACGGGAGCTTGAGGTTGCACGGACTTATTGGGGCAAGAACGAGCATAATGGCCTGCTTGCTTGCGGAGGAAGCAAGTAGTATCTTTCGGTCCAATAGGAGGCTGCAGCGGGGGGAGGTCTCGATAAGCTGGTCTAGGATTCACCATCCCGGGCCTAGGAGGATAAGTAGCTCCCCGAGGTCCCGCTCCACTTGGACTGACCATAATAGCTCACGGGAAGGGAATTAGGATTCGACCAACATTTCTCGGCTGAAAGGCGGGTGCGGGATAAGGAGTAGGTCTAGCAAAACGCCGATCGGTGCGGTCCACAAATCCGAAGGTCTAGGTTGCCGGGGTTTTCGAACTCGAGCATTTTCCTTTTCATTCTCTTCAAGCTTCTTCGAGTTTTGAACCACTTGAGCATATCCTTCAAGAGGCAAGACAGTGAGGTATGCCTTAATAGAAGGTCGCAAACCCTTGAAAAACTTTTTCGCCTTGGCTTCTTCGGACTTAATAGACTCGGGGCGAAGAAGAAAAGTTCTTCAAATTTCTGCGATACTCAAGCACATACAAAGTACCTTGTACTAAGGCCATGAACTCGGCCTCCTTTGCGTCCTTTATAGCTTCCGGAAAGTAGTTCTTGCAAAAAGCTTCCTTAAACTTCTCCCAGGTAACAACACCACCATTCAAGGTCTCAAGGATAGGCCTAGTGGAAGCCCACCATGCATCGGCTTCTTGCTGAAGCACTTCGCTCGAAACAAACAACACTTTACGAGCATCGAGAACATTGCAAATGTCTGAAGGCCTTCTCCAACTCACGAAGCCACTTGTTCGGAAAGAGGGTGTCCTTTGTTACACCAGTAAAGGAAGGCACTTGTAACTTTAGGAAACTTTCCATCAAACGGGTGTGGGGTGTCCCGGTGAATC
This sequence comes from Hakea prostrata, assembly GCF_041222555.1. Lineage (NCBI taxonomy): Eukaryota > Viridiplantae > Streptophyta > Magnoliopsida > Proteales > Proteaceae > Hakea > Hakea prostrata. The sequence continues at coordinate 41,440 of NW_028291123.1, forward strand.
TTTCCATAAGAGGGGCTGCGGCTCCAGAAGTTCCAATTCCGGCACGGTTCTCATTGCGAAGGGTAGCAAAACCAGTCATCATTTGATTAAATTGGGCAGCCTGCTGTTGCATCATGTTGGTCATGACGTTGGCGATATCTCTAAAGCTTCCGATATCGGGGGCACCAGGAATGCCATTCGTGGTGTGGCTATCGTCCTGTGTCTGCTGATCAGAGCCCCCAGCAGGGGTTTCTTCGTTTCCGTTGCTTCCGGATCCGACGAAACGATTTCTAAGTAAGACCATTCTGCAAGGATCAAAGATAAGGATACCAAAATTTCAAATTTGACAAAGACAACTTGGCCAACGAATAGGATAACCAAATCATGGTTAGAATTATCAATATAACAGTAAAATAAATCAGCATTGATCAAAATCCAAAGGAATTGAGTCAAAGAATCAAAATCTCCCAAAATAACGCAATGCAGAAAAATGAAGGATTTTGGTCGATGCTTCTTCTTCTTGGTCGATGGTATCGACCAAAAGGATCAACCAAAATAAATTCTGCGCGAAAATCAGATTTAAAGGGCCCACTTCTCATTTCATTTTCATTTCTCACTCAACCATTTCGAGTTTAGCTCTGGAGAAAGCGATTTTCTAGGGTTTTCAAAAGTGCTAGGACTTGATTCAAGGCTTCAATCATTCTTGATAATCTCACTTGATCATCTACACAAGTAAGTTCTCTTTCTTTTTCTCTTTTCTTGTAAACTTCATTCACCATTGTTGTGTTCTTCAATAAAACTGAGTAATACTTGTAGCTAATGGTTAGAATCATACATATAAATGATTAGAAACATGTTTTCATAACTTTTCAAGTAAGATTAAGTTCCAAACACAAGATTGCATCCATTTTGGTTACCAAAACACTATTCATTTCACAAAAACTCAACTTTACAAGCACTTGTCTCATTTTCAACCCAAAAGGAATTTTGACATGAAACAAATTTCTACAACACTGATCTACTAGGGGAAAAGTGTTCCCACTCTCCATTTGGTCAAATTCCAACTTTTCAAAAATCACAAATGCAAGCCAAAAGAGGGATTTTTCTCTCTCTTACTTGCTGATTCACTTTGAATATGCCAAAAAGATGGATTTTCACCAAATAAAGTATTCTAGCATGCTTGTATAGGTCTTATGCATATGTTAGAATGATCAAATCAAAATTTCACCAAAAATCGAATTTTCTGAAAATTTACGAAAATGCCCTTCATCTAACAATCATACACTGAGACTAATCCAAATGAGTTTCTTTCCTTGTTTCAATAGATACACCATGCCTAGAGGAGGGAGGGAGACGAGTAGACAGGGGTAGAGGACTTGTTCCCCGGGCTGAGGTCATAGACGAGGAGCATTTCAGTACTCCTATGGCGGAGTTTCTATACGAGCATTATTTCCATGATATACCGATCGAGCACGGACGATTGGTGGATGTGGATGATTTAGAGGTATTTCGCATCCGAGAGAGATTAGAGGCTATGGATTGGCTTCACTTATACACTACGGCACAGCCAGTCTACCCAGATCTTATCAGATACTTCTATAGTAATCTGACTTACCGTATAGAGGATGATCCGAGGGATGGTTCTAGGATTGTCATAGATTCCATGGTCGGAGGTAAAGAGATCAGTTTCACTACAAGAACACTGGCTCGCATCTTAGATGTACCGATCGTACGAGATTCCCGTTGATGGATTCCCGCTGGTACGGAGTATCACGAGAGGTGTTTCTTCCTTATGAGGTATACGAGGTGTGCATGACTCTATGGGATGACATTGACTGTTATATGCCCCGGTGTTGTACTGAAATGCGTCCTTCAGCTAGAGTTATCGCTCGCATCGTCGGGCGAAACATCCTTCCGAAGGTAGGGCATCATAGCAAAGTGTCGGCGATGGAGGCACTGATCATTTATAGTATGTATACTGGAGTACAAATCGATTTAGCATACATCATGCAAAATGTCATGATTGATCGGATCGAGTTTCCTGGGGATAGGAACTTGGCTTTCGGTCGACTCTTGACTCGTATCTTTGAGTACTTTGGTGTGGACTTGGAGCATACACCTACGATTCGGGGTCGAGATTTAGGTGAGCCCATTTGTACATGGTTGATCGGGAAGATGGGGCTCCGGGATGCGGTCGGATCGGAGGATGAGGATGATATCGATGATGCATCGGGAGATGACGACTCGAGAGGATGATAGTACCGATGATGATGATGGTGGTGACGATGATGAGCATAGTGAGGATGATGATCGGGGTCATGATGAGGTCATGATGAGGCTCCGGGCATGAGGAGGTTCCCGCTCCACGATTTGCGAGGTCGGAGGCCCATCACACACGACTTACGAGGCTCCGGTGTGGCTTCCCATCGGTCGTCGATTTACTCTATTCTTGAGAGGATCGAGGCTCGGCGGGAGAGAGGATGGCGTTACACATGTGCACCCTCAGTGAGAGGTTTGCACGACTGGAAGAGGAGTTCAGATCTAGGAGGGATCAGATAGATCGCAGGAGTCGTTCACCTACATAGACATCATTAGGAATTTTCTTTTATGTCATTATGGATGTATTTCTCTTTTTCAGACTTGTAAAAATTTCCCTATGAAATCAATGAAGTTCAGTTGTTTTGTCTATATTATTGTGTCTTATTCATGAGTCAAATTATGTTTCCATATTTTGGTTTCTAGTCTAGGTTATCTATTATTCACTTCTAGGAGCACTTGAGTCACTTTCGGATCTGTGACTCGGAATGTTCCGTCACCATTTCTGTGGTCGGGGTTCCATTTGATCTTGGGCTCTGATACCAATCTGTCACATCCACCCAGCCGGTACCCCATTTGGAATACCCGGGATGTGATCCACAGTCCAAGGATCAACGATCTGAGGTCCATGCCTCCCACATACACGGTAACACAATCATGAACAGTAATAATCAGTGGTAAAAACAGTTAATATCAAGTATCATGAATAAGACAAGATTAACTAAATCAGAGTGCGGAACATAGATAATAAATAAGGTATGATCAAAATCATAAAGGGTGAGAAGGTGTGGTAGCCACCCTCTCAGAGCAGCGGAAAAGTATTAAATCAAGTTAGTTACATATCCAAGTGTCACCGGAATAATTCAAAGACAAGTTAGTTACAAAATCCAAGGTTCCACAAATACACCAGGGGAATGGGGCACTATGCTAGGGTTTCTTCTATACTAATGGTAGTCTCCTCAATAGTACGGATGAAGTAAACCCAGCGCTGCCGCTCCCGCACAACTGTGGGGCTAACCCTGGTGCGAATAATAATCCTCCTCGGCTCCAATATACGAATCCTCACCGACGCCATTACCCGGAGGGTAGTATGTGGAATCATAGTCCGCCTCATAGGAGGTGCCATCGTAATCTTCAGTACCTAGAATGTAATCTAAAACATTTGCACAAAAGGAATGAGTTCGAAGAACTCAGCAAGGAAGTTATTCCATAATTAGAAATCATACACATTCATAACATATAATAATGCAATGTGATATGGAACATATGATGCAGATATGAGCCTAACTCTATGAATGCTGGTCTCTAAGGTAGACATGCTTTAAGTCATATCACCGTACTTCTCTGGGTCGTCAGTCACTCTCCCATTTCCATATCTTGGGAATGCCCGGGAAGATCGGTAAAGTCATCAAAAACCATGGTAGGGGGGGGGCCCCCCCCCCCCCCCACCCCATTAGGTGGAGACTGGGGCGCGTGCCGGGGAGGGGGGGGCGCCCCCCCCCCCCCCCCACCCCCATTGGGCCAACCACCCCCCCAGGCCCAAAAAAGCCTAGCCCAATGCAAGTCATCTACTCAGTCGGTCAAGTCAGATTCAGATACGTCCATTCCTCGCCCCCGGCGATCCTTTCCGGTATCCTTCACACTAGAGTCAGCGAAATCCCGGATTTCGGACTCATCAACCCTATTGGTCATCCACATATAGTAAATGAGAAGCTCTCACGTCCTCTCACGGATTGGTTACCGGTCTTGAGCGCCCATGAGCCCAAGTCTATCCATATGCAACTCTACCAATAAATGGCCCTTTTCAGGTATCCGTAGCATGGTTTATGTGTGAAATCCCGCCTAATCCTAACCTTGCTACTGTGCCAAATCCATACCTACCTTATACATTGTTTGATTTATTCTCTGTTGTATGAGTTGCCTAGTTTCATTTGGTGGAAGTTTATCTCGAAGCTGATCTTTTTCCCCTTCTATTTCTTCCCTTTGATGAGAGAGTGATCTTAAGTCATTCCCATGACTGATCCTTCTATCCTTGCTATTCTAGAGTGGACCTCCATACACCCTATAACCTTGTGAATTCTCCACATGACGATTTTGAAGGGAAATCAAGTGTGATCTTCATGATTTGTAATTCCTTCTAATTATTTCAAGACTTCAAGCTTTTCATCCCCTGTTCCTCAATCAAAGGTTAGTAACCTCTCTTGTATTGTATTGATCTACTTTTACTATGTTTTATCCTTTGTGATTGAGATTTAGAAGAAGATGCTGCATCCTTGCAACCATCTCTTTACAATCTCTTTTCATTTTTTTAGGTTTTATGATCTTCATATTGATCTTCACCATGATCCTTATGAAATCTTCATAAAGCCATGATCGTACTTTACTCTTACTATGTTTTATTCTTTGTGATTGAGACTATGAAGAAGATGCTGCATCCTTGCAACCATCTCTCTACAATCTATTTTCATTTTAAGGTTTTATGATCTTTATATTGATCTTCACCATGATCCTTGTGAAATCTTCATGTAACCATGATCATACTTTTGATTCGATTTCAAAGCATGTTAGATTTATTCCTTGTTTCTTATAAAAGACTTTTTGTTATTTGTTTTCCTTTGATTTTGGGAGAAGAAAGGTCAAGATAAAAGCAATGTCCTCCATCTCTTTAGAAGCCTAGTACTCTCCCAATTTCGAGGACGAAATTATTTTAAGGGTGGGAGAATGTAACATCCAGCCCAAACCTAGCCCTGACACCCTATTTATTTTGGGATATAAAAAGACTTGTTCAATGTTAGACCTTAAAAGTTGGACTTTAATTTCAATATTATTATCTTTGAAAACCTTAGGAAGCCATGTCAGACCTTTCCCTTAGGGTAGATCTGTAATGTCTGGCCTTATCCTAACCTTGGCCCGGCCTGGGACCTATTATGTTTGTAGGTCCGAAGACCCAAATTGGGGGAAAATATACTTATGGACCCTTTTGGTTGTTGATTTGGTGTCGGAACCCAAGCCCGTGGACATTGACGATGATGCCCCTCACTTGAGGGCATTGTCAGTGTTAGTTTTGAATCTGCGCACCGAAGAGGGGTGAATTTGTTGAAATACCAAATGAACTCATGTGCTCAATCCGAATATATTTCTTGAAACTAGACTTCTTGATGGACTTGTAGGAGAAAATCTCACTCAATTTGACCCCATATAGCCCTCCAAATCCCTGTCTGAAGTTGCTGAACTGTGTCTGGCAAATCCTGCTTGCGCATCGAAGAAGGTGAGCTTAGTTGGTGGACCTAATGACCTCACATGCTTGATACAAAGGTATTTCTGGAAACTAAACTTCTTTATTGACTTGTAGGAGAAAACTTCACTCAATTTGACCTTGTATAGCCCTCCGAATCCCTGTTCGAAGTTGCTGAACTATTTCTGGATTTTCTGCTGAAACCTGTTACCTATTTTGGTCGATGGTTTTGGTCGATACCATCAACCAAGGACCATCGACCAAAGTTGCCCAGAATCGAGAAAAAGATGCTTTTTGGATATTCCTTCTTCTATTTAAGTGAAACCTCGAACCTAGAACGATATTTCACTCATTTCAACACCTGAGAACGTGGGAAGGCTCCTCTTAGGCTCCTCCTTAGCTTGGGTGATGACCTTCTACAAGAATCCTTGTCTCTCTTCTCAAACTACCATCTTCTAAGGTATGATTCTCTTTCTTGCTCTCTATCCTACTCACTTCTCTTCTTCTTTTTACTGATGAGACCATGGCCAAGGTGCTGCAACCTTGCAAACACCTTGCCATGAACGTCTCTTCACATTTATACTTGCTTTTCCTTCATTCTTGCTATGCTTCACTTGCATCATGATCCTTACATATACATTACCATGATTCCTTGCTTAACAACTTGATTTCTTATACTAAACTGAGATGTGGAGTATGATTAGTCTAATCTCTGGCTTGCAAATGATTGTAATCATGTTCCTAACCTATTCCCCAACTAATTCTCTAGCTTCCCTTTCAATTACATCAATTTCTCATGAATGCTAGGATTCTTGTCTTTAGAACATAGGACCTCAATTTGGGGGTTTTCATTTGGACCATTGGATTGTGATAATACTTGCTAGGTAGTGTTCTTACATTGTTATGAATCATCCCTCCAAGTTTCAGATCGATCCGAACCCCAGAAGACCCATTTCGGACCAAAATCCCCAAAATCCATTATTCTCATCTCCAAGACAATTTTGGTCGATCCTTTTGGTCGATACCATCGACCAAGACCATCGACCAAACTTGTTGCTGACAACAACCTTGCTCCGTTTTGATCCATTTGACATCCGATCTTCCCGACTTCTTCTCTAACTTATTATTGATGTTTGTTTAGGGTTTTAACAATTCTTTTGGACTATTTCTTGGTATTCTCAATTCATCACCAATTCAACCTATGGTAAGGATGGTTATCTCCATAAACATATAGATCATCAACTTATGATTTATGTTCTTATTTATGAAGAGAATCTCTTGATTTCTTTTAATCGTTATAAGACTGTGATATATGTGTTAGAACAGTAGTATTGAAATCTTTATACTCTTGTCATGTTACATTACTATTCTTGTTTACTTATGTCTATGATGATTCATTTCAATATCATGATTTAACTTGTATTATGAAGATGTATTGGATGCATGAGAAGTGATGAACTTGAATATGTGATTGCCTACGTATAACTTGGGATTGGGGAGTGTCCTATTGACGCTTCTGTCCTTGGGCACCGGAGGGAATAGTATGGGATGTTCTCCGAAGGTGCCTATCGACTCTTTCCCGGGTTATTGGATGACATACATAGGACTGTCTAGTTGTTTGGCTAGGATGTCCTTGTTGTATCAGACCCGAATCGGAAGGGCATTGAGACCGAACGACCCGTGGTAGCAGCGGAGATTTGTGGGCACTCAAGACAGGTAACTAACTCGTGAGAGGTCATAAATCTCATTGTGGGAGCCATTTATTGGTAGGGTTGAAAATGGATAGACTTGGGCTCACGGGCGCTCAAGACCGGTAACCAACCAGTGAGAGGACGTGAGAGCTTCCCGTTTATTATTTGTGAATGACCAATAGGGTTGATGAGTCCGTAATCCGGGATTACGCTGACTCTAGTGTGAAGGATACCGGAAAGGATCGCCGGGGGCGAGGAATGGACGCATCTAGATCTGAGATGATATGACTGAGTAGATGACTTGCACTGGGCTAGGCTTTACTGTGACATGCGCCAATACTCATACCAAATGGTGATGTGAGAGAGTGGTGACTAAATCCCCAACCATGGTTTTTTGAGGACTTTACCAATATTCCCCGGGCATTCCCAAGATATGGAACGGGAGAGTGATAGACGACCCAGAGAAGTATGGTGCTATGACTTAAAGCATGTCTACCTTAGAGACCAGCATTCATAGAGTTAGAACCATACTTGTATCATGTGTTCCATATCATATTGCATCATGTTATGGCTTGTATCATATGGTTTATATTTTATGGAATGACTACCTTGCTGAGTTCTTTCAAACTCACTCCTTCTTGCAACATATTTTGTTAGACTTTCCTGCAGGTACTACCACTGTTGACTGTGGTAGTCAACCCTTTGGAGGCCGAGTTGAAGACTTGTATCATACTGGTGGCGATGAACCAGTTGATAAAGACGAGTAGACCGAGATCGGGACTAGTTTGTAGCAGTTCAGTTTTATATTTGTGTGTTAGGGATGGGATGTCGCCTCATTCCCTTTTTAACCTTTTATTTGAATTGTCGGGACTATAGCTTAGTTGTTTCACTTGTTATTTGGTGAATCGGTTGTAACCTTTACTTTTAGTCGTTTCATCTTCCGCTAATATTATAGGACGGGTTTCCTCCCTCCATTTTACACTTGATTGTTTATACTAATGAAATCCTTTCCACACTCTGATGTTATTTGTGAATCCTTCTGAGGTACTTTCTCGACTTTTATTATTAAATTATTTGGATACAAGGAATTGTTCTTGCTTTTGATTATATTATTGTGCTAAGTGACTATGATCGTTCCTAAACTTGATCGGCGGGACTATAATTCACTCCCCGGGTAATCCAGATAGGGTATCCCCTTGGTGGATTTAGGGCGGGATGTGACATTATGTCCCCTACCGGATTGGCTACCGGCCTAGAGAGCCCATCCAACCATACACTACCACGGGTTGTTCGGTCTCAATGCCCTTCCGATTCGGGTCTGACACGACAAGGATGAACCTAGCCACACAACTAGACAATCCTATGTATGTCATCCAATAACTCGGGAGAGTGTCGATAGGCACCATCGGAGAACATCCCATACTATTCCCTCCGATGCCCAAGGACAGAAGTGTCAGTAGGACACCCTCCAATCCCAAGTCATACGTAAGCAATCACACATCAAATCTCATCATTCTCATGCATCCAATGCATATTCATAATAGTAATCAAATCATGATATTGAAACGAATCATTATAAACATAAGCAAATCAAAATGATAAAGTAACACAACCAATGTATAAAGATTTAAATGTTACTGTTCTAACACATATGTAACAGATATCATAATGATTGAAAGAAATTTAGGGATTTCATTCTTTGAATAAAGCACGATTCAATACTTGATGACTTATATGTTTATGGATATAACCATCCTTACCTTGGATGAGTTGATGATGAATTGAGAATACCAAGAATAGTCCAATAGAATTGTTAAGGCCCTAAACAAACATCAATAATAAGTTAGATAAGAAGTCGGGAAGATCGGATGTCATTTGAGTCAAAATCGACCAAGGTTGCTGTCGGCAACAACTTTGGTCGATGGTCTTGGTCGATGGTATCGACCAAAATGATCGACCAAAATAGTCCTCGGGCAGAATAGTGGATTTTGGGGATTTTGGTCCGAAATGAGTCTTCCGGTGTTCGGATCAATCTGAAACTTGGAGGCATACTTAACAACAATAGTAGGACACTATAAATCAAGGAATTAACCCGATCCAATGGTCTAATTAAAAAGCCCCAATTTGAGCTATCAAGTTCAAGTGATAAACATCATGGCATGAGTTGGAATTGATTGCATTGATGAGGAATAGCATGCAATAGCTAGAGGAACTAATAGAAATTCGATTGGAATCATATGGCAATGTTAAACATGAACATAATACACTCTATAGCTCAGTTTGATATCAAATGGTATGATGTTAATAGGTAAATCATGGGATACATATGCTAGGCATGAGATATAAGCATTAGCATCAATGAATGGCTAAGGGCATCATGAATTGAGCATGAGTAGGCAGTTGGAGTGGTGGTTGCAAGGTTGCAGCACCATTCCAAATGTCCCATCAGCAAGATGACAATAGAAAAGAGTAGAAAATGGTAGGGTAGAGAGTGGAATGAAGAGTCATACCTTAGTGTGGAAGATGAAGACAAGAATCAATGATAAACTAAGTGTCTTTGATGAGATACCCTTCACACTAACCAAGGAGCTGCTTTGGGAAGCTCTCCCCACGTTCCCAGGTGAGAAAAATGATTGCAAAAGGCTCAAGGCTCGAGGTCATATTAAATAGAAAAGGAATATTCCATGGAATCATTAACTTGGCAGACTGGGACATTTTGGTCGATGGTATCGACCAAAAGGATCGACCAAAATATTTTCAGCAGAGAACTCAGGTTTAGAACAGCAACTTCAAGTAGGGATTTGAAAGGCTATACAAGGTCAAATTGAGAGAGGTTTTCTTCCACAATTCAATAAAGAAGTCTAGTTTCGGGGAATACCTTCGGATTGTGCACAGGAGGTCATTTTGTACATCAACCATATTAATCTTCTCCGATGCGCAGACTTTCCTTAAACAATGACAAAGCATTTAAGCAAGGGGTATCATTGTCAATGTCCATGGGCTCGGTCTCCGAATCATGATCATCAATCAGTATGGTCCATAAATTTCTTCTTCCACCGCTTTGGGTCCTCGGACCTGAATACAACAGTGGATCCGGGTTAGGGTCAAGGTTAGAATAGGGCTGGATATTACAATCCTAATATACCTTAGGAAGTTCCCCTTCGAATTTCGGATCAATCCGACTTCAAACGAGGAAGTTATGGCCAAAGCAGTCTGTACAATTCCGTACTGACTTGCTTGGTCGACTCCTTGGTCGAGTGGGGCAGTCGACCAAGCACTCGACCAAAGGAGTCAGTAGCTTCATTTTTCGCCCGATTTGATTCGTTTGCTCTCTAATCTTTTAGGCAACTTTCCTAATGTTGTATCCTATGATTGTTAGGAGTCTATTTGCTAAGTTTGGAGTTGCTCTCTTTGATTTTTGGATCATATTCTTCGATAATCAGGTAAGGACAATTGATTCCTTAACTACATAGGTTGCTTGTTCTCTGGTTTCTACTTTGCGAAACTATGATTTTACATACTGTTATTGTATTTTAATTCTGATCTCCTACTGTGAGAACAGTAGCACTTGTTTATGTTATCCTTTTTATTATTCATGTTATATGAGTTAATTATTACTGCTTAATCTGATTTTGCTTTTACATTCTCCTGTATATGATGAACTGTTGGTTGTGTATGTCATGACTGATCTGAGAATGTGTTTGCCTAGGTATGGTTTGGGATTGGGGAGTGTCCTTTTGACGCTTCTGTCCTTGGACATCGGAGGGAATAGTATGGGATTTTCTCCGAAGATCCCCATCGACGCTTTCCCAAATCATTGGTTGTCATACCTAGGGATGTCTAGTAGTGTTTGGCTAGGATTTACCCCTATTATATCAGACCCGAATCGGAAGGGTATTGAGACCGAACAACCCGTGGTAGCGAATGAGATTCACGGGCGCTCAAGACCGGTAACCAACCCGTGAGAGGACGGGAATCATATTGTGGGGACCATTTATTGGAGGGTTGCATATGGCTAGACTTGGGCTCATGGGTGCTCAAGACCGGTAACCAACCCGTGAGAGGACATGAGAGCTTCCCGTTTACCATATGTGGATAACCAATAGGGTTGATGAGTCCGTAGTCCGAGTTGGTCGGTGCCATAGGATACGCTGACTCTAGTGTGAAGGATACGGAACTGAGTTGGTCGGTGCCATAGGGAAAGTATCCGGATCTGACATGATATAACTGACTAGATGACTTGCATTGGGCTAGGCTTTTCCCTGACATGCGCCGGTACTTATGCCAAATTCTTGTGAGAGAGTGTGTTGACTTAACCCCTTACCATGGTTTGTCCTAAGGGATGCCCGGACCCACTGCCTACTGGAGCCGAGTGACTGACCTACCCAGAGTAGTACGATGCTATGACTTAAAGCATGTCTGCCATAGAGACCAACATACATAGAGTTTAGATGCATTCATACTTTATCTGTTCCATATTTCATTGCATCATGTTATGTTTTGCCACATGTTATCTATGATGTTATGGATTAACTTGCCTTACTGAGTTTCTTCGAAACTCATTCCTTTTTTTTTTGTATATTTTTTTGTTAGATTATCCTGCAGGTACAGATTATTATGACGAGCAGTACAATGAAACACAAGCCGATGAAGCGTATTACACGCAAGGTGCTGGCGATGATCAAGCTTACTCTGATGATCCCTCGGCGGATCAAGCTGCGTACTACCTTTGAAGGCAGCGTAGAGTTAGAACAGATCCGTTGGATTGATGAAGTCCATACTTATGAAGACGTCATCTATAAGCTTGAAGAATCTTGTTCTTAGTTTATTTATTAGTACATTGGTTTCAGTTGTATTTTCCTTTTAAACTTTCATTCTACGTTCCGCTATGTTTGTAGAGTGAGTTTCCGCCTCACTTTACTTCTTTTGATATCTTCGGATATCTGGTATCATTTTCCGCACTCTGATTATATCATTTATTCTTTCTTGAGTTAAATCTTTTGTTTATAATATTAAACCTTGATTAATTACTGTTTATGATTATGTTATTGTATATGTGGGAGGATGATTTCCTCGATACTTGATCTTCGGGGCTGTGGATCACACTCCCGGGTATGCCAGTTAGGGTACCGGCTGGGGGATGTGACAAGGTAAAAATTCAAATACATATTAAAGTAATTAAATTCTTAAATTCCAAATTCAGTTCTGGAAAATAAAATAGTAAAGATGTCAACAAATAATCCAAAACTTATATTCAATATGTATTTAACTATTTACACCCATTTAGATTTTAGAGAAATAGAGAAATCCAAATTTCTAGGATTTTATAATTTGCTATTCGATGAAAATTATGGTTATTATATGTAAGCTAGAAGGGAAAAAGAAAAAGATTTATCTCAATTCTCAATTAATTTCTAACTTCTAAGACAACGGTCAAACTTTAGTCCAAATTTCCAATTTGTCTTTCCCCCAAGTTTCTCTCTCTCTCTCTCTCTCTCTCTCTCTCTCTCTCTCTCTCTCTCTCTCTCTCTCTCTCTCTTTTATTCTGTTTTTTCCTTTGGTTTTTCTCCAGCAGCAAAGAGTTAAAATTATTCATGAAATAGAATAAGTAGAGAGAAGAATTGTAATTAAATTTAGGCATATTTGAAAGTCAAGTCAATTATAGAGAATGTCACACAAACTCTTTTTGTAAACTTAGAAACATCAGAGATTCAGAATTCAAAAGGAATATGATAAATGAAAATTTTATCTTCAAAGTCAAGAACTTAAGTCGTAGGTAGGTATGTTTTCATTCACAACTGTTCAATAAATTGATATCTTTATTCAATACAAAAAAAAATCATATTCAAAACCTTGTTAACAAGTAAATCGACGATAATTTATTATTCAACAAAAAAAAAAAAAAAAAGTATTTTTTTCATTGTTAAAGAAAATGATGTTTTAGTTACAAACATAGCTATATGTTTTTAATAAAAAATTTTGAAATATCACAGTAGATTTGTTAGACATTCATGATGAGAAGTTGGGGTATAGATTTGTTAGATATTAATTCTTTATGTAATAGTTTTTATTATTTATAATAATTATCTCACCTTAGTCAAAAAACAAAATCAATATTTTATTGAACTAAAAATGACTTTGTTGGAAAAATAAAAATTACCTTAAAAATAATATAAAAAGTGAATTTATAGTCTACTATGATCAAAGTGACTAAATGTCAAAATGAAGACTCATATCAATGTTAGTATGAAGATCAAATTAGGGTCAGGATTAGGGCCAAAATCAAATAGATGCTTATTACATTGGTAATGAGGTTATAATTTATTTTTATTAATTTTCTACAAAACATGATCATGTTTCTAAAATTTGACACGTGTCAAGTATCCACCCATATATATTACAATTAATTCCTCTCCATGTGGGTGGAGGGTCCAGAGTCTTTAGACTCAAATCAAGGCCAGGATCAGGGTTAGGATCATAGCTAATATTAGGGCCAAGATCAGGGCCAGGGTCAGGGCCGAATATTTTTGGCCCTAACCCGCCCTTAGGGCCAAAATCTTTAGCCCAAGCCCTATTCGGGCTCAGGGCGGGCTTAGGGCGGGTCAGGGCCGCCAGGGTCAAACTTGCACCCTATCTTAGACATTTCACCTTTATAAGCACATTACTTCACTTCTTTCTTTAATGCTCACAGTTCTAGTTCGTGCAATGTCTTGCCTCTTAAGCTTTCTAGATGGCCTATGTAATGAGTGTTGGGTCAGCCACTCTCAAGCCAGATGGCCTTAAGGGACTAGATTGTAGAATACCCCTCGAACTTACTTACTCAAGCCAACTAGGCTACAGGCCAAGACTGGACCAAAGACACCCCAACTGTTTGACACGAGGCAAGATTTTGGTGACACCGAGACCCGGTTACTAAGAAGGAGGTCTAACCTTTAAACTTCATATTATTATTTTTTTTTTTTCACATTTTACTTCAATTCACTTCACATTTAAATAGTCTAAAATCGGTCTCAACTTGTCACCATAAGCACAAGGCAATACAAGATAACTAGATGGTCAAACCTTTTGGACTACCTGGAGTTCCTATTTTCCGATTCAACCTCAGTCTCAAAATGTAAAATCCATTGCTATTCTCTCAAGCGGGTGTTCATTACATCAGAAGGGATTTCTAAAACACTTAAACTCTCATTTTGTATCGAAGCAAGGAATTAAAACATTTATCTTACCAAAGCTAGAAAAAATTGGGCACTTTTTATCTTTGTGACAATGCTCTACCAACTATCAACAAGTCTTACTCGAGTTGACACCCCCCACACTTTAATTATGCAATGACCTCAGTGCATGCAAGATATATATAAAAAAAAAACATGATAGAAGCAAATAGAGGAAAGAGTGTACCCGATGTTTGAAATCATGATAGAGCACGCAACAGTAGAACCTAACAACAAACAAAGAAAAGAGAAGAAAAAGAACAAGAAATAACATCTATATAAATGGGTTGCCTCCCATAAAGCGCTAAGTTTAGTGTCTTCAGCCAGACTCAGTGAGATGCAGCCAATAGAGGTGGAAGCTCAAATCTAAATGTAAATGGTGACTGCTCCAAAGAAGTGAAAAAGTCCAACAATGTGTTGACTTCCTCAATATTTAGGTTAGATTCCCCAAATGGCAAGTAATGTTGTAGGGTATCATCAATAAGCATGTTTGGAATATAATCAACTACTACCTCATCAATAAAGTTAATTGCAAAGCATTCTTCACCCTTATTTGGGCTTAATGTTCATTCTTTCTAGAATCTGGAATTGAGGACTCAAGAGCTTCAGGGAAGGGGACTTTGGGAGTGTAAGATAAAGGAATAGGACCCTCTACAATCGGAATGTGCAACCCCTTACAAGGAATTTGATGGGGAATACTCACGGTGGTGTTTCTTACTAGGCTTGTGTGCATCATTGCCAGTCTCATGGATCAAATCAACCTCTTCTCGACTCTCAAGATCAATGGGCAATGGCTTAGGAGTAGGCAAAGGTGCATAATATTCCTTCCCACTGCGCGTCACAATAGAGATTGCTTGGACTTGTTCTTTCCTATACCCAATTTGATGATTTGGGTTATCTATTGGTTGACTAGGTAACTGACCAACCTCCCTCCTACTGATGGCATTAGCTAGTTGACCAAGTTGGGTTTCCAATTTGTTAATGGACTGAGAATGGGAATGCAACAATTGAGTGTTTTGCTCTAATCCACTAAGTGCTTTTAGTACCTTATCCTCAAATGATGAATTATGTGAGGATTGTGGAGATGATGGTTGCTCATTCCTATAGGCATTTTGGTGCATATTAAATGGAGGTGGCATATAAGGTATTTGATTAGAGGGATTGGGTATTGAGTTTCGCCATAAAAAATTGGGGTGGTTTCGCCATCCTGGGTTGTAGGTATTGGAATATGGATCATTGCCCAATTAAGAGACTCCTTGGGCCAAATGTGCATGCTCCTTAACAGACTCAGGGTATTGTGTAGCCAAACAACAATCAGTGACATGATGGGATAGGCTAGCACATAAAGCACATGCTTCAATCTGATTAGGTGGAGAGAAACTTGTAGGAAGTGGAGATGGGTTTTGTTGTCCTAATGACAAGAGATGGTCCAATTTCTTTGATAGCAAGTCAACATTAGCACTCATCTCAATGGTGGGATTGATCTCATAGAGACCGCTCCTCTTTGGTTGCCCAATGGATGGAATCTCAGTCCTAGCTGCTGAAGCATGGTGTTGGGAGTTTTCACTAAGAGTCTCAAAAAATTCACATGCTTCATCCTCATTCTTGTGCATGAAAGTCCCACCACAAGAAGAATCAACCATTTGCCTATGTCGGTCTCTAAAGCCATCATAAAAGCATTGAACCAATTGCCATTTAGGAATAGCATGGTGGGGGCACTTTCTAAGTAATTCTTTTAGTCTTTCCCAAGCCTCATGAAATTGTTCTCCTTCTTGTTGGGAGAAACTCGTTATTGCTCTCCTAATGCTATTGGTATGGCCAATGGGGAAGAAATAAGGAACTCTTGTTGCATTTCTACCCAAGTGGAAATTTTAACATTGTCCAAAAAATGAAGCCAATGCTTAGCTTTATCTTTAAGGGAGAATGGGAAAAGAAGTAACCTTAAAGCATCAACTAAGAGGTTTTGAATTTTAACCATGGATGACACCTCTAAAAACTCATCTAAGTGCTTATAAGGCTCTTCATTGGCAAGTCCATATTAAAAATATTAGCATTTGAATCACACTAGATTTGATCTCATATTGAGCCGCCTCTATGTCAGGCAACTTAATACAAGAAACCGGAGTATATATCGTAGGAATGAAATGCTCACTCAAGGGCCTCATTGGAGGCTAATAGTTTGCCATTGTTCTTTAATCTCTTCTAACTCTTAAGTCAAGTGGAGTCAACACAGGGTTTAGGGACCGACGACCATGCATACACACAGAAGAATAAAAAAAGAATAAGCTAAATAAGTAAAATTAAAAGAAAATAACTATAGCAAAAGGGAGAGTTTATGACGTACTTGAAGCGCAATCCACGTGATCTTTCGAACAAAAGTTACACATGTGGGATCTGAGGGATGGGGATATTTAAAAATTAACCTAAACAACCCAATCTAATGCAAATATTACAATTGAAGAGTCCTAAATACAATTATATCTAAGAAAGAAAAGATAACAACCTAAACTAATTATCGAATCGCTACTCTTGCAGTTACCTACAAAACAAAAGAAAAAGAGATTAGTTAAATAATCAAAGAAAAAAATTATAAATTAAAACTCTAAAATTACTCTAAAATTTATGCCTAATTGACAAAAATCAATCCTAGCAACCGTGCTTTGGTTCCCTGGCAACGGCGCCAAAATTTGATCGTGTCGCTAACCAATCAAAAATAAAATCCTATACTAATCTAGCACACAGAAAGTACGGGGTCGAACTATGGGGAACTAAAAGGCTAAGTCACTAAGATTGAATTCAACAAAACTAAATTTAAACAAGGCTTTTGTGTATAGACAAAAAGTGCTTAGGTCAGTAGAAAACTTCTCCTTTGGGTTCTAAACAAATCCGAAATTAATTAGAAAATTCTGAAATCATAGTAGGACATTGTCTAGCATGGTTTAAGGATCAATCATAGCAAAATGAATGAAAACCCAACGAATCCTATATTAGGTTTTCACATAAATCATACCACAAGATTCACGGAAGGGCTAGAGTTAATGGGAATTCACTCTAGAGTAAAGAGGATAGAAGATAAATGTTTGAAATCATAATAGATCATGGTCTAGCATCGTTTGAAGATCAAACCAATAAAAAAGGATGAAAATTAGGTCTTCTCTGAAATTTTACATGAAGTTCATGGAAGAGCTATTCACTCTAGAACAAAGAGAATAGTAGAGATAGGTAATTACAACAAGTATAAACCTTCTTCAAGGTCTCTACAGTAGGTAGAAACAAGCAAAAGAGAATAACTAGAACGAAGAAGATGATTACTAACCTTTTAGAAAAAGAATTGATGAACGAAAACTTTGACAGATACTTCCACACCTTCCTTCACTTTGGAGAAGGTTCTCTTGAGAGTCTCTGACGGCTTTAGAACATAATGATAGGTTTTAGAATAAAAAATAATTAAATATGGCTTCAAAATATCAATTTTCCCAAAATACCCTTTTTTCCCGAGATCGGTTGGTTGCATAAGTTGGTCGCCTGGGGTGATCAAGGCAAGCTGCCAGAGCCTGGTACTTTTGATCTAAGAGGGGTATTGATGCTCTGAAAGCCCTAGCTTCTTCTTCGGTCCTTTTCTAAGTTATAGAAGGGTTTTACCTTGTTTTTCGGGACCTTGTACTTGTGTCATTATTGTACTCTTGATCCATCTACCAGTCCGTCAACGTTGGAGTTAGTTCTTCTTCCATAATCCAACAGAACTCCCAACTTAGCGTCATCACCATCTACTTCCATTAGTTTTGAGTTTAATCCAATGGTTTCAATTTGGATGACCCATAGTTGTCTTCTTCCTGCACTCCGGGTTTTCGGACCTACAATATGGACTTCCGAGTTAGGTTTTTGAGGAATTTAACACAAATCTTCTTTGAAATTGAAACTTAAAACTTGAAGCTGGAACTAGAAATTGAAATTGCTTTGATCAAAAGAAAGAAAATACACTTGCATAAAATAAACTAAATAACTTGAATATTCATTGATTACATATAAAAATTGAACCTAAACATTGAATCTAAAAACAAGAACCCCACAAAGTAATCAAAGAACTAGAGAAAACCTAAAGAAGCTAAAGAGAAAAGAAGTGTAGACGGCCTAAAAAAACTAAAGATTTAAGGAAGTATAACCTAGGTCTAAGAAGAGAGGTATATTTATAGGAGATGGTGAATGATTTAAAAATAAGGAAATAAAAGAAGAAGAAGAATAAAAAGAGTGAAATAGGAAAAAGAAAAAAAAATAAAGAAAAACCTAACTTCATTGGATAATCTAAGGAATAAAGAGGGTCAGAGAGAGAGAGAGAGAGAGAGAATGAGTGGAGGAAAAGAAAACAACAATTAAAAAAAAAAAATATATATATATATATATATATATATATATATATATATATATATATATATATATATATATATATATATATATAGTAATGTACAAACGTGGAAAAAAAGTGGAGAGGAAGGAAAGAAAAAAATATTTTTAGATAAGTAATGTGGGTTAATTAAAGAAGAAAAGAAAATAAAATAAAATAAAATAGTAAAGTGAAAGAAATAAAAAGTGGGGAGAGAGAGAAAAATAATTGGGGAAATAAATAAAATCAAATCCTCTAGAAAAACTATGAAAAAAATAGAAAATCCTAATCTTTGACTACTAGTGGGACCCCTAAAATTTTCAATTACAATAAATTAAAATTAAATAAAAGTCCTAACCAATCTCAACTGTAGATTAAAATTGGGCTATTTATTTCTAAGATATTCTTGGAGTTGACCCATAATCGCATCTCAAGCCCATCATGTTCCAAATCAGGCCCTTTTTCGAACTTAAGAATTTGAACAGACCACTTGACGTGTAAAATTGCATGTTTCACACCCAAAACTCCAAATATATGCTCAAATCATGAAAAATCCTAAAATCTGCAAAAACAACATAAAACCCAAGATAGCTTCACTCTAAGTGTGTAAAATGCATGCATTATGCCCTAAGATTTCAAACACAAATGTGTTCATCGCCTTCAATCTAGATTATATCACTTCTCCGTATAGGGGCATTTATAGGTCTCTGTTGAACATGGTGGTGCCACCTTAAACGACTTTTTCGAAGCTTATCACTTATAGGAGCAACTCCTAGATCAACTCTAATATGATCATTTCTTATCTTATCCTTCCTAGTTTTGCTACTTATCCATTTTAGCATTCTCATTTCTGCAACATTGAATTTATCTATATGATTCTTTTTAATAGCTCAACACTCTGCACCATACATTAGAGCTGGTCGAACAACGATTGTATATATTTTTTCTTTAAGCTTTAATGGAATACGTCGATCACACAAGACCCCAGACACACCTCTCTAGTTCATCCACCCTTTTTGATTCTTTGAAAAACATTATCCTCTCTATCACCTGTTTTATTTATGATTGTACTTTGATACCTAAAAGAATCATTCTGAGGAATCTCCTTATCGTCAAGTCTCACCACCTCATTGTCTGCCCGATCATGACTAAAGTTACAAACTAGATATCTTGTCTTCGTTCTACTTAATTTAAAGCTCCTTGATTCCAAGACTGCTCTCCATGATTCTAACTTGATATTAATCTCCACTTGAGTCTCATCTATCAATACAATATCATCAACAAAAAGTATACACCTAGGGATCTCGTCTTGAATGTCTTTGGTTAATTCATCCATTACAAATGCAAATAGATATGGTCATAGAGTTGATCCTTGATGTAGTCCAACTGTTATTGGGAATTAATTACTTTGTCCCCTCACTGTTCTTACACTTGTCACTAAATCATTGTACATATCCTTAACTATGTCTATATATTTACATGCAACACTTTTTCTCTCTAGCGCTTACCAAATTAAGCTCTAGGAACTCTATTCTAAGCTTTTTCTAAGTCAATAAATACCATATGAAGGTCTTTCCTAAACTCTCTATACATTTCCATAAGTCTCCTAATTCGGTAAATAGTTTCTGTTGTAGATCTTCTCGGCATAAATCCAAAATGGTTCTTTGTATTGTGGTTAAGTGTCTCAAATGGGTTTCAATTACTCTGTCCCATAATTTCATAGTATGACTCATCAGTTCAATGCCCCTATAGTTATTATAGTGTTGAATATCTCCTTTATTTTGTAAATTGGAATCATGATGCTCCTCCTCCATTCATCTGGCATTTTCCTTATGCTTATAATCTTATTAAACAACTTAGTCAACCAAACTAGCCCGCGGGTTCCTAAGCTCTTCCATACTTCTATTAGGATTTCATCAGGACCTTGTGGCTTGCCTAGTTTCATCTTCCTTGGTGTTTCTTTTACTTTGGATATCGAAATTCTCTGCTTATGTGTGTAATATCCAGCCCTATTCTAACCTTGACCCTGACCCGGATCTACTGTTGTATTCAGGTCCAAGGACCCGAAGCGGTGGAAGAAGAGATTTATGGACCATTCTGATTGATGATCATGATTCGGAGACCGAGCCCATGGACATTGACAATGATACCCCTTGCTTAAATGCATTGTCGGCGTTTAAGGAAAGTCTGCGCATCGGAGGAGATTAATATGGTTGATGTACCAAATGATCTCCTGTGCACAATCTGAAGGTATTCCCCGAAACTAGACTTCTTGATTGAATTGTGGAAGAAAACCTCACTCAATTTGACCTTGTAAAGCCTTTCAAATCCCTACTTGAAGTTGCTGTTCTAAACCTGAGTTTTCTGCTGAAAATATTTTGGTCGATACCATCGACCAAGGACCATCGACCAAAATGTCCCAGTCTGCCAAGTTAATGATTCCATGGAACATTCCTTTTCTATTTAATATGACCTCGAGCCTTGAGCCTTTTGCAATCATTTTTCTCACCTAGGAACGTGGGGAGAGCTTCCCAAAGCAACTCCTTGGTTAGTGTGAAGGGTATCTCATCAAAGACACTTAGTTTATCATTGATTCTAGTCTTCATCTTCCACACTAAGGTATGACTCTTCATTCCACTCTCTACCCTACCCTTTTCTACTCTTTTCTATTGTCATCTTGCTGATGGGACATTTGGAATGGTGCTGCAACCTTGCAACCACCACTCCAAGTGCCTACTCATGCTCAATTCATGATTCCCTTAGCCATTCATTGATGCTAATGCTTATATCTCATGCCTGGCATATGTATTCCATGATTTACCTATTAACATCATACTATTTGATATCAAACTAAACTATAGAGTGTATTATGTGCATGTTTAACATTGCCATATGATCCAATCGAATTTCTATTAGTTTCTCTAGCTATTGCATGCTATTCCTCATCAATGCAATCAATTCCAACTCATGCCATGATGTTTATCACTTGAACTTGATAGCTCAAATTGGGGCTTTTTAATTGGACCATTGGATTGGGTTAATTCCTTGGTTTATAGTGTCCTACTACTGTTGTTAAGTATGCCTCCAAGTTTCAGATTGATCCGAACACCGGAAGACTCATTTCGGACCAAAATCCCCAAAATCCACTATTACGCTTCGAGGACAATTTTGGTCGATACTTTTGGTCGATACCATTGACCAAGACCATCGACCAAAGTTGTTGCTGACAGCAACCTTGGTCAGTTTTGACTCAAATGACATCCGATCTTCCCGACTTCTTTTCTAACTTATTATTGATGTTTGTTTAGGGCCTTAACAATTCTATTGGACTATTCTTGGTATTCTCAATTCATCTTCAACTCATCCAAGGTAAGGATGGTTATATCCATAAACATATAAGTCATCAAATATTGAATTGTGCTTTATTTAAAGAATAAGATCCCTAAATTTCCTTTCAATCATTATGAGACTGTTACACATGTGTTAGAACAGTAGCATTTAAATCTTTATACTTTGTTGGGTTACTTTATCATTTTGATTTGCTTATGATTATAATGATTCGTTTCAATATCATGATTTGATTACTATTGTGAATATGCATTGGATGCATGAGAAATGATGAGATTTGATGTGTGATTGCTTACGTATGACTTGGGATTTGGGGGTGTCCTACTGACACTTCTGTCTTTGGGCATCGGAGGGAATAGTATGGGATGTTCTCCGACGGTGCCTATCGACACTTTCCCGAGTTATTGGATGACATACATAGGATTGTCTAGTTGTGTGGCTAGGTTCATCCTTGTTGTGTCAGACCCGAATCGGAAGGGCATTGAGACGGAACAACCCGTGGTAGTGTATGGTTGGATGGGCGCTCTAGGCCGGTAGCCAATCCGGTAGGGGACATAAACCATGCTACGGATACCTGAAAGGGGCCATTTATTGGTAGAGTTGCATATGGATAAACTTGGGCTCACGGGCGCTCAAGACCGGTAACCAATCCGTGAGAGGACGTGAGAGCTTCCCGTTTACTATATGTGGATGACAAATAGGGTTGATGAGTCCAAAATCCCGGATTTCGCTGACTCTAGTGTGAAGGATACCGGAAAGGATCGCTGGGGGCGAGGAATGGACGTATCTGAATCGACTTGACCGACCGAGTAGATGACTTGCATTGGGCTAGGCTTTCTACCGTGACATGCGCCGATGCTTGACCAAATGGTGATGTGAGAGTGCGGTGACTGATCCCCTTACCACGGCTTTTTGATGACTTTACCGATCTTCCCCGGGCATTCCCAAGATATGGAAATGGGAGAGTGACTGACGACCCAGAGAAATACGGTGCTATGACTTAAAGCATGTCTACCTTAGAGACCAGCATTCATAAAGTTAGGCTCATATCTGCATCATATGTTCCATATCACATTGCATTATTATATGTTCTGAATGTGTATGATTTCTAATTATGGAATAACTTCCTTGCTGAGTTCTTCGAACTCATTCCTTTTTGTGCAAATGTTTTAGATTACATTCCAGGTACCGAAGATTATGATGGCACCTCCTATGAGGCGGACTATGATTCCACATACTACCCTCCGGGTAGTGGTGTCGGTGAGGATCCATATATTGGAGCCGAGGAGAATTACTATCCGCACCAGGGTTAGCCCCACAGTTGTGCGGGAGCGGCAGCGCTAGGTTTACTTCATCCGTACTGTTGAGGAGACTACCATTAGTATAGAAGAAACCCTAGCATAGTGCCCCATTCCCCTGGTGTATTTGTGGAACCTTGGATATTGTAATTAACTTGTCTTTGAATTATTCTGGTGATATTCGGATATGTAACTAACTTGATTTACTTCTTTTCCGCTGCTCTGAGAGGGTGACTACCACACCTTCTCACCCTCTATGATTTTGATCACACTTTATTATTATCTATATTCCGCACTCTGATTTAGTTACTCTTATCTTATTCATGATACTTGGTATTAGCTGTTTTTACCATTGATTATTACTATTCATGATTGTGTTACCGTGTATGTGGGAGGCATGGACCTCAGATCATTGATCCTTGGACTGTGGATCACATCCCAGGTATTCCAAATGGGGTACCGCCTGGGTGGATGTGACAATGTGTTTGAAAATTGGTGCTTTGGTGAATGGTGTAATTGTCTGAATCACAGGTACTTGAAGCATGCTCGTTTAGTAGACTGTAGAAATAGATTTCCCATCTTTTCTTAATGTCCTCATCACATACTAGTACTTTACCATCTCCAATTTTAATATATCTAACGTGGTCAAGATCTTTACTCTTCCTATCCCTTATTTTAGCTATCTTATAAATATATTTCCCCCTTCCGTTGTGCCCAACTTATTGTATAACTCTTCATACTTCTTTTCCCTTGCTTTTCTCGCAATTTTCTTAGTTTCATTTCTAGCCAACCTATGCCTCTGAAGATTCTTAAGATTCTTAGGTTTTTGCCATGTTTTAAAACTAGCTTTCTTATTTCTAATGGTAGCTTGAACCTCACTATCCCACCACCAAGTCTCTCTATAATAATGGAGTTTTCCTTTTAATTCACCTAGGATATCTTTAACCACCTTCTTGATACACATAGCCATCTCATTCCACATTGCATTAGTTTACCCCTCAAATCCCACTCTCCTTGTTTGACTACTTCGTTAGTGAAGGATTTCAAGCACTCTCTTTTCAAGTTCCACCATCTTATCTTGGGAGTTTTAACCTGACACCTTTTATGAGTTTTTGGGGTTAGAAACACATATCCAAGACCACAAGTCTATGTTGTGCAGTTAAGCTTTCCCTTAGCATCACCTTGCAATCCTTGCACAAGAATCTATCAATCGTTCTAGTTAGGAAGAAATCTATTTGGCTTCTATGATGTCTACTTTTGAAGGTAAATAAAAGTTCTTGTCTCTCTTTTAAGTAAGTATACATTAAATAGTTCAAAGCAACAGCAAAATCTAAAATTGAAATGCCTTCCCCATTCCTCTCTCCAAAACCATATCCTCCATATACACACTCTCATAGCATCTTTGATCTTTTCCAATATGTTCCATTTAGATAACCCCGTATGAAAATCTTTCTCCTTGATGAATTCCTTGCATTAATCCATCCATATTTTTCCAAAATTATAACTTTAGACTTTCATCCAATCCTACTTGATGTGCATACACATAAATTATATTTACAATCTCTTTCTTCGTTACAATTTTGATAGCCAGAATCCTATCATTGACTCTTTTAACATCCAACACATCATTCTTAAAATCTTTATCCACTATTATACCTACTCCATTTTTATTAGTTTTATCCCTAGTATACTAAAGTTTAAAGTCATCCAACTCTTCAGCTTTTTTAGCGTTCTATCTAGTCTTTTGAATGCAAGCAATATTAATCATTCTTTTCCTCGTAACATCTAACAATTCTAAGCTCTTGTTAAAGATCCTATGTTCCAAAATGCCAGTCTAATCCTACGTTTTTGGACTAGATTCTTTACCTGCACTCGTCCATGGCGCGAGAACCTTTGCCTACTTATCACCCATCTAGGTGCTGATGCGACGTGTCGCTTATAGGGGACACCCTAGTTAACCCTTGCCCACTTATCACTACACTCAGACAATAGTTTAGCGTGTCGCTTATTTTGTCGGGGAATGCCCTAGCATAGCATTTATCATATAAAGTCGAATCCATGAAAAAAGGTTTGGCTAGATTTTTTTCTGGTGCCAGCTACTGACCTGACACACCAACCCTCCTCCTTTACTCAGGCTTGGGACCGGCCGCAAAATGTTGGCGAAGTTAAAGTATATAAACAAAGAAATAAATTTAAAAAGTTGGGTTTTCATATACAATAAACATACAAAGAACATCTTTTACAAGACCAAATCATGGGGCTCAATTGAGATTTATAAAATAAATAAAAAAAGAAAAGAAAAAAGAAGAAGTGAAGATCCAATTCTAGATCTAAAATAAGACACTCATTTGGTCTTGATCTGTACTTTCAAACTCCATTTTTGTGACTTGTTTTGTGTTTCTACTACAAGGAACCAGTGTAATGTCAAGACATCATTTCACAATTATTCTCTAACCATACTCAGAAAAAAAAAAAAAAAAAAAAAAAGAGGCTAATTAACGTATGTTGGATCCAAAAGGTATGATAGGGAGTAATGCGGTGAATGATGTGATAAGAGGAATGATAGCATTAAGTTGAACATAGACTGAGTCATTATTAGAGTTTATTGAATTGGCAGCTAGCTGAATAGGGTAGGGCTCACACCATTGATATTATAACCTTCTCTTCATCTTTGAAATCCAAGAACTCCTAGGCATCGATCTTGTTAAGTAAATACCTTTTGCAGCCATTCTCTGACAAACATCAAGGCCAAGAAGCACCTCAAGTGCTAGTGTGAGCCTTTTTCAAGAGGTTTGATAGATATTTTGTTTCAAGAAACTTGTCAAACACATTAGCTACCTTCTTCAAAGGACTTGCTACTTTTTCAGCCAGAGTCTTGTCCTTCTTCTTCTTCTTACTCGAAGACTCTGGGAGAGCATCTGATGCTACCCTAGTACTACTTGCGGCCCTTTGATCACATTGGGTTGTTTGAGCACTTCCATCATCACCAACCCCTAATGTCATATCCACCAAGTTTACATCCTCTGTGTGTACATCAGCTGGGTGTGCCACATCCTAACCACGCCGACATCTTATTATGTATTCATTAGATTGGGTTTTCCTTCTAATACTTCTCTTTGGGTTTTTGCATAAATGCGATATGGACATGTCAGGTGCTAAAAATGTATTTTCAAAAACATTAGAATGCAAATGATGAAAAAGTTACTGAATAAAAAGTTCAATGTCCATACCTGAAATCAGCCCCTAGGTGTTCTAGTCCATCGAAACATGAATCTCATGCATTTTGTTCTAGCCTGCTACACTTGATTAGGTCCATTAGTGCTTTAGTTCTCAACCTACCTCCTGGTAGTGGTTCTTTATTAGGTGTGGCTCATATGTAGTGTGGAGACTATTGTTTATGCTGCCTACAATTTC
This sequence comes from Hakea prostrata, assembly GCF_041222555.1. NCBI lineage: Eukaryota > Viridiplantae > Streptophyta > Magnoliopsida > Proteales > Proteaceae > Hakea > Hakea prostrata. Next base: position 68,313 of record NW_028291123.1, read on the forward strand.
TGCAAAGCGGGCTGGCCTAAGGTCGACCACCATTACCACATCTATGATGGGTCACCAAGGTCTCTAAAGGTTGGAGTGAGTCCTTAACTAGTTGGCATTATCCTTTTTTTTTTTTTTTTTTGCTTGTAATTGTTGACTTTGTAAGTCCGGCACCTAACAAACTGCAATTGTACATAATTGAACCAAGAGAAGCATAATAAAACAAAGTTGCATTTTATGATCAAATACAGAGATAGAATGTACATATTTCTCAGTCATCAGTGTCATGAAGATCACTAAGAAATACAGAAGTGGCCCAATATCAAGCAAGAAAACTATAGGTTCCAATAATTTTGACAAGGCTATACATAGCCAATACCAAACACCAAATGGTAAGAAGCTAAACATGCTGTAAGAAGTCTGGTTATGCAAAATAAACTCCTCTCAAGAATGTAAGTATATCTAATCTATTGAGGAAGATTGACAATCAAGAAAAGATATTGACATTCAACAATATTAAAGAAGTAACCACCACCAGGGGAATTAGTAATAATAGCAATGTATATCAGAATGTCATGGTAAGAAGATATATATTTAGAAGTTCTCCTTCTGTTGCAGCAGTAAAGGGAGTTTTTGTGAAGCCTGGCCCTAACCTTAACCTAGAAACTCTATTGTTTGTAGGTTTGAAGACCAGACGTAGAAGTGAAAGTCAACTATGGGCCATATTAGTGGAAGACATGGTGTTTGACTTTAAACCCATGGAGACAGACAATGATGCTCCATACTTGAAGACCTTGATGGAATTGGAAAAGAGACTACACCTTAATGAAGAGAAGTTTGGTTGATGACCTTAGAGCTTGGTGGACATGATTTGAAGGCATTTCTCCATGCTAGGTAAGTTATAGTTTATGTTGTTAAAAGCCCATTTGGTTTCGATAAGAGATATGCCCTCAATTCCCTTACTCAGGCTTTGCTGACAGCTGGGGTCGACTACTTGGGTCGACTGGGCCAATCGACCCAAGGAAGCAGGATCTGTCTAAGATTCTCTAATAGGGTTTATGTTGCTATATATACATAGGAATTCGTATTTTTGGTTTCCCTTGCCTCCAAAACACCTAGAGAACAAAGGGAACTCCTCTTAAAGCCTCCATTATGTGGAAGAAGATCTACTCTCCATTCTCAAGTTTTCCTCTCTTGTTCTTCAATCAAAGGTTAGTAATCTCTCTTGTATGGTATTGATTTACTCTTAATATGATCATTCTACTCTCTTACTGAGGTTATGAAGAGATGTTGCATCATTGCAATCATCTCTTCTACGATCTCCATTCATTCTTGAATGCTATGATCTTAATACTTGATCTTAGCCATTGTTCTTATGATTTCTTCATGAAACTATGATTATACTCTCGTTTTGATTTCTCTAGCATTGTAGATGCATCTCCATGATTATTAATATCTTTGATTTACTGTATTAACCTACTAGAATGAGATCTCATCATCTCTAGTTCTTCTCTTGAGTTCATAGCTTTTTTCATTGAAAAACTACGATTTTATCAAATTAGAAAGTATGATCCCAAATTAGTAAGTATTGATTTTAGTTGTTGTTTGATGTCTAATATATGCTAGTAAGTCTTAGATTACTATTTTAGAGATTCTCTCCAAGTTTAGTAGCGTTTCAAATCTTGTAGAATAGGTTTCGGATTAAAAAAAAAAAAACAGTTTTTGGATGCGTACTGTTCATTGGGTCGACTGCTTGGGTTTACTAGACCAATCGACCCAGCCAGTCTTCCCATCATGACAGCATGGGATTTCTTCGTCCGTTTTGATTTGTTTGATGCTTATTCTTTTAGGATTGCTTCCTAATCATTGTATGATGTTTATCTAGGGTTTGTTTGCTAACTTTGGATCCATTCTCTTGTTAGTCCAGAATATCTTCGAATCTATTTAAGGTAAGGACAATTGTTTCCATATTAACATAGATTGCGTGAATCCTAGTTTCTAAATTGGGAAACACCTAGATTTGTTACTGATATTGTAGTTACTAATTATGATATGACTTCTGTAAGTACAATAGGATCTTATTTTCATATTTCCTTTATGTACTTGATCATGTATGAATTCTTACTTATATATGTTTTATACTCATTTGATCTTGTCTTTATATACTTTTTCATTTGATGAGATATCAATTGTGTATGATATGACTGAATTGGGAATTTGATTGATTATGTATGATTTGGGATTGGGGAATGTCCTTTTGACATTTCTGTCATTAGACATCAGTGGGAATAGTATGGGATATTTTCAATGGTGCCATTTGATGCTTTCCCGGATTATTGGTTGACATACCTAGGATTTGTCTAACAGTGTTTGGCTAGGAGTCCCTATTATATCAGACCCAATTTAGAAGGGTATTGAAACTGAGTAACCTATGGTAGCAATGGGGATTTATGGGTGCTCAAGACCGGTGAGTTATATCCGTGAGAGGACATAAATCGCATTGTGGATACTCGTGAGAGGCCATTCATTGGTATGGTTGCATTTAGTAGACTTGGGCTCATGGGCGTTCAAGACCGGTAGCCAACCCGTGAGAGGACATAAGAGCTTCCCATCTATTATTTTTGGATGACAAATAGGGTTAATGAGTCCGTAGTCTGGGGATAATGGAAAGGATCGCCTGGGGCGAGGAACAGACGTATCTAGATCTGAGTTAATATAACTAAGTAGATGAGTTACATTGGGCTAGGCTTGGCCTTTACATACGCCAGTACTCATACCAAACTGTGACGTGAGAGAGTGGTGACCTAAACCTCAGACATGGAATGTCCCGAGGGATGCCAGACCCGTTACCTACTGGAGAGCCAAAGATACCAAGATGGTTGAGGAAGAGAGTGATGTGGACCTTACCTAGAGGAGTACGGTGCTGTGACTTAAAGCATGTCTGCCTATAGAGACCAACATACATAGAGTTAGACTCATTTATGCATTGTCTGTTTCATATCATATTGCATCATGCTATGTTTTTGCTATCATGTTATTTACGTTGTTATGGAATAACTTGCCTTGCTGAGTTCTCTTGAACTCATTCCTTTTGTACAAATATCTTTTGTTAGATTGTTCTACAGGTATTGATGACTATGACGGTCAGTACGAAGAAGCACAAGCTGATGAAGCATACTTCACGCAAGGTGTTGGCAGTTACGAAGATCTCGGTGACGATCCCTCATGTGATCATGCTACGTACCAAGATTAGCCCTACCGTGGAGTGGAAGTGGTCGTGCTTAATTTCTGTTTATGTTTACTCCTTTCATTACTTCCTTTTGGAATCGGTTGTAATCTTCTTTTGACTTTCAAACTACATTCCACTGTGACATGTGGAGTGAGATTCCACCTCACTCTACTTTTCAAACTATATATATTGGTATCATTTCCACACTCTGATGTTATTTCGTTATATTGCTTAATCTTCTAAATGATATTGATAACATTGATTTAGTATTGTTCTTGATTATATTATTGTGAATGTGGGAGGTTGATTTCCTCGATACTAATCTTCGGGGCTGTGGATCACACACTCGAGTATGCCAGATAGGGTACCGGCTGGGTGGATGTGACAATATTTTTCATCATTCTATAAATAAGAGAAAACAGAGATTAAGAGACTTAACTTAAAGTTGTTGTGGGGTCTATCTGTGATCACAATTAGATTTACACTTCATTGCATTTCATAGTTAAACTTAAAGGTGAAAAATAGATACATGCTTCAATTCATTAATTTGCTATAGGGATAGTATCTCCGAGTCCCAACATTGTGATGGTTTCATGCACTATATAATAACTCTCACATGCTACACATGGTTGACACTTGATTACAAGGACTAAACAGCCATGAGGCAGAGATAGAGATAGCCCAATAGCCCATTTTATCAAGCACTGGATTTGGACAAAGTGTTCTTAACCAAAAGTATCACCCTCGTAATTGAGTGATGTTTTGCTAGAATTGTAATTTGCCAAATGATATTTGTTGGGGTAGATTTCGTCAGGATTTTTGAACCCTGAATTACACCAAACTAACTAGATCTGGCTCTATCTAGACTGGAATCCACTCTTACCTGCAAAGTTGAAGAAGAACAGTTGGAAGTGGAGCCAATCTGCTGGATTGGCGCTCTGTCTTTGACGGTCAAGTCAGTGAGGGTCAAAGGATTAGGGTTGTAGAACTCTCTCTAGAGCTCAAGGAATGTTTGAATGCTCAAAGCGGGAAAAACGCAGACAGATTGAGTGAATTAGAGTGTGTTACCTTCTGGTGCATGTTTCGACCTTATTTATAGATTCCTTTTGTTGACTTGAGCTTCTCTTAACTGTAGATTGAGAGATTTAATCCAATGGTTAGGTTAGATCCTTGTATGTCTTTTGGGTTGACCCCTTACTTGGTTTGAACCTTTGGTCGATCCCGGTTGGACCAACACAAACTAGGTCTTGGGTGATTTATTCACAACACGAGCCCCCAAGCCTTCTGATCATGTTGAGATCAATTCGAGACTTTGGTCAGGAGGTTTAAAATCCTTTCTTGAGCCTTTGCTTTGTCTTTGTTCATTCAATCTTTGAAACTTGTTTTTCTCACTTGATCTAAACTATGAGAATTCTTCAGTATTTGAGCTAATCTCCAGTCAAGAGGAATCATTTGAGCGCGAAGCTCATCCTTCGGTTTGAAGATTTCATCAAAAACTTTTGATCAACTAAATTTCAACCTATGGAGCTCATCATAAATTTCCGAGCTCATCCTTTGATCAACTAAATTCATCACAAAAGCTGAGTTCAATCTACTGAATCATAGAGCTCATCAGGATTCTGAGCTCATCACTTGATCTAGGGAGTTCCTCGGGTATCATCAAGTTCTTCTCTGAGCTAGAGAGTTCATCAATGAATAGTAGATTCAATCAGAGCTGAACTTCAGTTGAATTTCTCTTCAATTTTTTAATCTTGGACACAAATTCTGAGACTTGTTGTCCACGTGGTGTAATCTGGACTTACCAACGTTTGAACTTCTAAAACCACCAAAACTAATTTTCGTCAATTTAAACTCCTTCAGAAATGACTTTTCTTACCTTGGGAAATGCTTGATCTTCGTAATCATTCTAAAGACAAGGCTTAGTCCCCAACATTACCTCGAGTTATGATCAAGGCTTCGGCTTGTTAGGCTTTTCTTTTCCTTCATAAATGCTAATCTCCAATTCCTACATATTCGGTTGATCTTTTGACGTACAGTTTTAGTATCTTTTCCCTGACTTATCTGCTCTCTCCATGTGTCAAATTGCATTGTTCCAATATTCAGATGATCCGACCTAGGCATTGATTTGGATTAGTTGTAACTGTCGATTTGAATCATCGTATATTTCCCTCCAAAACTTTAAGAGTTTCCAATCACATCGATTTGCCTCCTATATTTACTCCCATTGTTGCTTTTTTTCCTTCCTTGTCTTCTTCCCAACTTATCTATGTTTTCTCTATTTGTCTCTGAGTCTTTTTATCGTTCTGTTTTACCAATTTGTTGAGTAGTATTCAAACGACCTCTTTTCTATCTCATGGATCATTATGATAGTCTTGCTGGTCCCAGTTCTGCTCCAAAACTATGATCCGCTGAAAAATTGTCTTAGAACAACGTTTTGTTGATCCTTCACCTAATCAGGCCCCCAGTTTGGATTGGGACCCAGTTCCATACGCCCATGATGAAGTTATAGTCCTTTATAAACCTGTTGATGTCAAAAAGGAGGAGAGGAACCCTAAAACTGTCGGCACTGAGTGGTATCCTACCAAGATCAAGAAAACCAAGTTATCTTCCTATCTTTGGGATTGTTGTTTCCCTTCTAAAGTTAAAGCTTGGATCCAAAACCTAATGTCTGTGCTCATGGGACTGCCCCTGGTGTTATCGTTGTTGATGTCAAGTATTTAGAAGCTGGATTTAGAATTCCTTTGAGCTCTTGGGTTCAATCCCTTCTTGATTATTATAAATTCTGTCCTTGTCAATTAGCTCTGAATAGTTGGAGACTCATCTATTGCTTTTGTGCTTTCATTCAGAAGATGGGATGCAATCCCTTAGTTGATCTCTTCAGGAATTATCATATCTTGAAAGTTGGCAGTGAACGTGGTTTTTTGCACTTTTCAAGAAGAACTAGTATCAGTTCTGAGTTGGACACTCGTTCCATTTTTGTTGATTCCTCAATTTCACATGATAACAAAGGCCGGAGGGAAAATTACTTCTTTTTCGCCATCTGTTTCCCCAACTACTGTTCTCGATGGGCTTTTCACACGAAAGAATCCATAGCTCCCTTTAACCAGAGACCCCTTTTGAATGAATATGATCAATAAACTTGGGAATTGTTTCCCTTTGTAGAACAAGTTGATGTGAATGAATTCAGGATTGATGAAGGGTTAACCCGTTATGGTCTTTTGCCATGTATATTCTTTTTCTTCTCTTTTTGTGAATGAATTTAGGACTGATGATGGGTTAGCCCTTTATGGTCTTCTACTAGATACATTATTTTTCTTTTTCTCTTTTTTTAAATGCATTCTTTTGCTTCCTCTGTTCTGATATTCACATTATTTTCCACAGGGGTCGAAACTTGGAAAGCCCCCAGCATTGCTGAAATCTAGGAGGTGGTACACATTAAAAAAGAAGTTGAGATTGCTCCTCATAAGAGAAAAACAAGAAAGAGTTCCAAAGGCAAGAACTTGATAAAGATGATGAGTCTATCCATTCCAAGCTAAAGGGAAAAGGATCAAAAGAAGTAAGAGAAGAAAATTCATTAACATGGAGAAACAAGTTGATGAAGAAATTGGAGTTTGTGAAAGAGTGATAATGATGATGAAATTGTGACTACCAGAGTGGAGTCAAAAGAAAGTTACGATCCATGGGACCTTCCTCAGGTCAAGAGTTGACCTCTTCAAAGAGGAGTAAAAAAGTTCAAACTTCATCTCCTTCGAAGGAGAATCCTAAGGAAGAGAAGAGGAATACAGAGGGGGTAGTTGAACCAATCCAGCCCTCTGGACATGAAGTCTCCACTATTTCTGTCACATCCCCCCAGCCGGTACCCTAACTGGCATACCCGGGAATGTGATCCACAGGTCAGCAAGGCCAAAATAGGGAAATGGAGGCCCAACTCAAGTCCAAACCTCATGGGCTTTTGCAAACACAACAAGTGACATACCTAGTGTGTAGAAATGCCTTCAAACCAAGTCAGATAATACTCCAAGTCCTTCAACTAATCTCTTCTTCTTCAAGTTGTAGCTTTCTTTCCAGATCTGCACAGACTTCCAAGTATGGAACTCCATCATCAATGTCCATGGGTTCAGAGTCAAACACCATGTCTTCTACTGAGATGACTCATAGTTGGCTTCTTCCTTTACTCCAGGTCTTCGGACCTAAAAACAACCGGGTTTCCGGTCAAGGTCAGGGTTAGGATAGGGCTGGGTTTCACAATTTCCTCCCTAGCTCATCCTTCTATTGGTGAAGTTGAAGTCCCTGCAATCTGGTCTTGGGAAATTATGTCAAGTGTTGCCATGCCTAATCTTCCCTTTCTTGATGAAATTGCTGGAGAAGATCATACTTATCCTGAAAGGAATCCGGAACAGTAGCCATTGGATCAAAAGTTAAGAGGTGAGGACCTTTCATAAAATCTGATTGATTAAATTGAGAAAATGGTTGAAGAGATTGCTGCCTATGTTGCAGGTGAAACTATTGAACAAATTGCTGATCAGATTTTTGACGAAGAAAATATTGAGAGATCACCTCATATTCCTAATCATGCTTCAAATAATGTTCCTAGCAATGTTCTAGCGCTCTATGTTGGTGTCGCAGATATTCCTGAAGTTGTTCTAGATGCTTCGGATGCCATTCCAAATGTTCCTGATGTTTTTCCAGATTTTATTATCCTTGCTCCCAATGTTGTTCCTATTGTTTTAGATATGCAAATCCAACCTAAAGCCCAACCTCCAAAAAACTATTGCAGCTGAAGTTGTCAACCTTCCGATCGCTTCTAATGACGTTGCTATAGCTCCTGACCAAGAAATTGTTAACATTGCAGCTAACCATCAAGCTAATCTTGCCCTTCCTGATGACATCCAAAGTGTTGCTGATTCTGGAAATCCCTTTAAACCCACTTTGAATCTTAAAGAAAAACATAGAGCTGACTGGAATTGGGAAGAGAGAAACTGCTGCCACGAGCAATTTGGTCTTTATTATCATGCTTGGGGGTAAAATTTTCTTTCTCTTTTATGTCGACTTACTATTAGCTTCTTCTTTGAATTCCCATTGTGAATTGGTGTTATTGGTTCACTTTTCTTTCTTTCTCTGCAGATGTTTTGACGCTGCTTTCAATGCTTTTTTCAGAATTTCTAGAGAGAGAGAAAGTCATTTTCATCGAGAACTAGGAATTGACCAAAAGAAATTTGAACTAATTGATGAGGTACAATGTCTTAGAAATAATCTAAGTATCTCTGAGACCAGATTGGAAGCAGCCAAAAAGAAGGAATAAGAATTGTATTCTGAAATTGATGGCTTACATAATGATTTTGCCTTATGTTCTGACCTCTGTGTTGAATTGTAGGAGAATTCCAATATGAAATCTTCCATTTTGAAGCAGAAACCAGAGCTGGTACAATTAGAACTCTTAAAAAATGATGCTTTAGGAGAGCCAAAAGTGCTACTTATCAGCGAGAGAAGTATTGTCAAAGATTGGATAGGGCCATCTCATGGTCAAAAAGTTTTGAAAAAGAGAGGGATGAACTGTTAGATAAACTTTATAGGATTCAATAAAAGAATTCCAGCCTGGAAGAGGAAAACAAACAACTATAGGAGGTTGTTAACTTTATTTCTCAAAAGAAGACTGATCTAGAGATTGAGAGAGACAACTTGTATGTCAATTTGAATAACACCTTTCAGGAGAAGGCAGCCTTAGAGGAAGAGTAAAGTAAATTTGAGGAGGGAAGGGAAAAACTACGCAGTGAATATGAAAACGTTGTAAAGGCCATTGTAGATGCTATTGGACAACCAAGGGATAACATTGCCATCATGGGGTTCTGTAGAAATATGCTGAAGACTTGTTGTGATGAAGTGCTAAAAATTCAACCTGAACTGGATTTCAAAAAGGTTCCTTCTCGTTTTCTCCCGACCAAAATTTTCTTTTCTCTTCACAAAATTCATCATCTTGAAGATGTCAGCTATTTGCAAAATAAAAATAACTGCAAGCGCACGGTATCATGTAACTAACAGGTCGATCTCAGGGAGATATGCCACTTTAGAATTTAACCTCTTAATGGTAGCACGAGAATGCAATGATTCAAAATTCTTAACTAATTAATTAAACTAAATGAGCGGTCCTAACACATACATCTAAATCGATCGAATTGAGACTAAAAAATAAAACAAATATAACCTAACCATTTATCATCTAATAAATAAATAATGCATAAATAAAAGGGAGGAAAAAATGCAAACAATAAATAAATAAATAAAAGGGAAGTGATCCGAGTGTCAGCTCTGGATGGAGGAAAGGGGAGTATAATTAGGATGACTTTGACCATGAACCCTTTGCCGTAGCTTACAATTCACCGATCAGGGGAACGAATATTAAAAAGACAAAAAAATGCAGAAAGTAAATAACAAAGAAATAAAAGGAAAATGGAAACCTTAACCAAAGAGAGGCACAACTGTAGTCATATTTGATTAAGGACCCAAGTGAAAAGGAAAAAAATTAATAAATGCTAAAAGAATAAATCGTAAGTTAAGAGTATAGAGGGGGTAGATAGAAGCGGGAATGGAGGGGGGGGAGAGAAGATTATTGGTGAAGGAAACTTATTTGTATCTTTGAATCTCGAATAGTAAAAAAACTTGAACGAATAATTCAAATCTCAACCAACCCTAACAACCAGATCTAGAAAGATCTAGATCTGCAATTGCTAGACCTAGAGAAAATAAATCCTCAAACTTGAAATTGAAATTGAAGTTGCATTACATAAAAAAGTTAAACCTAAACATTCAATTTAGAAACTAGAATCCCGCAAAGCAATTGAAGAAAACTAGAGAAAGCCTAAATAAACTAAAGAGAAAGAAAAATTGTAGACAACCTAAAATAAACTAAAGTGAAAAGAAAGTGTTCTTTAGGTCTAGTAGTAGTAGTAGTAGTAGTAGGAGAGAGAGAATAAGTGGAAAGAAAAAAAAAATTATGGTTGTGGAAACGTTGAAACGTGGAGACTAAAGTGGAGAAGAAAGTGGGGAGGAGAGAGAAAAATAATTAAGGAAAATAAAACCTTCTAGAAAATCTATAAAAAAAAAAATATAGAAAACCCTAATCTTTGACTACTACTTGTGGGCCCCATATATGTTTCAATTACAACAAAGTAAAATAAAATAAAAATCTAACTAATCTTAGTCGTAGATCAAAATTGGCTTATTTATTTTTAAAATATTTTGGAGTTAACCCATAATCACATCTTTAGCCCATCATGCTCAAAATCAAGCCCATTTTCGTACTTGAGAATTTGAACGGATCTCTTGACGTGTAAAATTGCATATTTCATACCCAAAACTCCAAATATTTGTTTAAATCTTAAAGAGTCTTAAAATTTGCAAAAACAACATAAAACCCAAGGTAGCTCCACTCTAAGTGTTTAAAATGCATGTTTTATGCCTTAAGATTTTACACATAAATATGCTCATCAGAATTCCCCCACACTTAGACTAAGCTTGTTCTCAAGCAAGAATAAAAAAAAAAGTGACAAATGTAGGAAAGATAATTAATGCAACAAAATAAAATATTAACTCACTTTCGTAGGAATTACGGTTACATGTGCAACAAGCCGTTAAACCACTAGGTCACCCCTAGAGGACGAGTTTTGTCTCGTGGATGTTTGTAGAGAATACATCCAAACTTCCAATTCAACTCAAAATAAAACATTGCAAATTTAACAATTGGTAAGTACTCATATCGGATCAATAGCTATGACAATTTTCCTCACCATTGATTTAAGATCCCTCACACATGAACTTTATTACCCCATATTGATTCTTGAGACTAAGCATATATCTTGGTCAAAGATTCACCTTATATCTTTCAAGTACACCTCTCCTTTAAGCAAAACCACTCATAGAGAATGAGACCAAGGACTAAGGTTTTGAAGTATTTTTTACCAAACATTTCTACCAAGGCATTGATGACACTTGCATTTATTTCTTTCTCTCTATTGTTTTTTCTTTTTTCTTTTGAGTAGTGAACTGTACTTTACTCCACTATGGTTGGCTTCAATGACATGGTGGAGAAAACACCATAAACGCAAGTTACTTTGTAGCTTTGCTTTGCATATGCCTACATAGACAGTGATGCGAAAGTTCTTTTCAATAATCTCATTCCTAAGAGTTTTGATCAACTCACCTCGATTCCTGAGTCGGAGTGCCCTGTCTAGTTCCAAGGAATTCAACTTTTCCTTTTTACTTTTTTTTTTTTTTTTTTTTTTGCACTTTTGTCATGCCATACAAAAAATTGATCTCAACTCCTAGCCAAAGAAACAAGGATCCACAAAACCCATAGATGGTCCAATGTCTTAAGTTAAGGGCATTTTATTTTTCTAAGGAAAGTCTCATCTCAGCATACATAAAAAGTTACCTTCCTCTCAACAGGGTTTTTATGTGTTCACAATGGGTACCAAAATCACTCTCATTTTGCAATTGAAAGGGTATATACACTAACCAAAAGCCAAAGTTAAAATTTACAAAGAAGCTATCCCCCCCCCCCCCCCCACATTTAAATAATGCAATGTCCTCAATGCATGCATGAAAGAAGAACAAGGACAAGGCAAAAGAGGGGATAGCTTGGAGTTTCTCAATCATCAGTATAAAAAGGCTCATAGAGATCAAGGACCTTTACATTATCAACACTTGGCATTTCAAGGAAAGGCTTTAAATGTTGATCATTCAATTTGAAAATTTGGTTAGAATGAGTATCAATTATTTCCATAGCGCCAATTGTTAAAAACACAAGGAGTAATAAATGAACCTTCCCATCTAGTTTGCCATTTTCCTGGGAACAAATGCAACCGAGTGTTGTACAACAAAACCTTATCACCAACAGAAAATGATTTCCTAACAATTTGTTTGTCATGAAAGGTTTTAGTTTTAGCCTTGTAAATCTTTAAGTTTTCATATGCTTCATTTTTAAGTTCCTCCAACTCAGATAGTTGGAGGTGACGGGTAGATACTCGCATTGTCAAGATCAAAATTCAACTTCTTGATTGCCAAAAAGCCCGATGCTTTAATTCAATCAATAGGTGACAAGCCTTACCATACACTAAACGGTATGGAGATTGACCCAAATCCATCTTATATGCAGTTCTGTGGGTCCATAAAGCATCAATCAAATGGTTTGACCAATCCTTTCTAGTGGGGTTAACTGTCTTTTCTAAAATCTGCTTAATCTGTCCATTGGAAACCTCTACCTGACCACTCATTTGCGGATGGTATGCAGTAGCAAGCTTATGAGTGATTCCATATTTTTTCATCAAGGCTTCAAAAGGCCGATTATAGAAATGCTTGCCCCTATCACTAATCAAAGCACGAGGAGTGCCAAACGAGAGAAGATATTTTTCCTTAAGAACTTGACTGCCACTTTGTGATCATTTGATTTACAAGCTATGGCCTCTATCCATTTGCTCATGTAATCGATAGCCAACAGAACATATAGATTCTCGTAAGAATTAGGGAATGGTCCCATAAAATCAATACCACAGACATAAAAATTTTAGCAATTAAAATCGGATTCAGGGGCATCATGCTTGTTTTGGTCACTCGACCGAGGGATTTACAAGCCTTACAAGCTTTGCAAAAAGAAAAGGAATCCTTAAATATTGTAGGCCAGTAGAACCCATATTGAAGCACTTTTTCTGTAGTTCTCCTAGGTCCAAAATGACCCCCACATGCATGATCATGGCAAAATGAAAGAACTGACATTTGTTCATGCTCAGGTACACTATGCCTAATGATTTGATCTAAACCCATTTTAAACAAGTATGGATCATCCCAAAAAAAAAAAAATTCTTGTGAATGAAACCAATATTTATCTTGGGTGGACCAATGGGATGGGGTTGCACCGTCACAAGATAATTGTCAATATCTACATACCAAGGTACCTATTCACTGACAATAATTGCTCATTTGGTAATGTCTCTAGATTTGGACTCGCTTCCTTTCTAGAATTAGAAAGGTGGGATAGATGGTCTGCAACTAAATTTTTAGTTCCCTTTTTGTCCTTAATTTCTAAGTCAATCTCTTGTAGTAGCAAGACACAATGAATAAGTTGGGATTTTGCATCCTTCTTATTTAGCAAATATTTGAGAGCTAAATGATCAGTATAGACAATTACATGACTACCTATCAAATATGAGCAGAACTTCTCTAATGCAAAGACAACAACCAAAAAATTCTTTTTCAGTTATCATATAGTTAAATTGTGCATCGCTGAGGGTTCGACTTGCATAAGAAATCACAATGGGCATCTTATTTAGCCTTTGACCTAGAACTACCCCTAAAGCATAGTCAAAAGCCTCACACATTAACTCAAAGGGTTCTAGCCAATTTGGTGCTTGTATTATAGGAATGGTGGAGAGCTTCTCTTTTAATAGTTCAAAACATAGTAAGCACTCAGAGGTGAAATGAAAGGGGACATCTTTGGCAAGTTTCGAAGTTAACGATCTGGCTATCTTGCTAAAGTCTTTTATAAAGCAGCCGTAAAAACTAGCATGACCTAGAAATGATTGAACATCCTTGATACTCTTAGGATAGTAAATCAGAGATAAGATCAACCTTAGCCTTATCAACCGTAATTCCTTGCTTAGAAACAATATGACCTAAGACTATTCCACTCTTCACCATGAAGTGACATTTCTCTTAATTAAGAACCAAATTTTTTGCTCCACTGTGAAATCCCCCAGAGTTCTACCCCTTTAACCCGTGGTTTTAAGACCGAGAACCTAGGCCTTGATTCGGCGACAATTGTGGACCATTCAATTCGAGCCCGAAGGATTGGAAATTAAACAAATGTTGGTAGATGACCCTTATAATAACTCAAAAACTCTCCTAGAGTTTAAGTGAGGAGAGAAGATTAGTCTCAATAGTGTAAAAATGATAATTTTGGAATATCTGTAGATCAGTGATGGAGAATCCGATTGACGTAAATAAGATATCAAATCGAAGATCGTCGAAAGACCTTTCCAACAAGCCAAAAATCATCAAAATTGGAGTTCGTTTGGGGGTCCAACCATGAGCCAGAAGTTTGAGCCATTTAGGTGAACCAACCCCCACCCTATTTTCTATTTAGGGACAAAATTGGAAATTCGGATTTTAAAACCCTATTTATGTTTTATCTCATTCGTAAACGCATTTTTGGAGGCTAGAAAAAGGCGGAAACTTTGGAGAAAAGGAGAAACGAAAGAGAGGAGCGATTTCCATTCTTCCGAAGGTGTCTATGATCCGAATCTTCGCAAAATCATTACGAAAGGTTAGTTTTCTTTAATGCTTCTCTTACTCACAATTTTGTGAGTATTTTCTCTCCTTTCCTTTTGAGGAATCTTGAAAGGGAAGGTTGTTAGGTATCTTGGTTGCTTTCCTTTATTGTATTAATGTCCCTTCCTAGTTTGTGGGAGTGGATTCTTGGATTCAGAGAAAGAAGAAAGTAAAAGGTGAGGAATATACTTAACTTTATATTACATGTGTAATGATGTCAGTTACTTTTCATTATTGATATCTTGTATTGCTTTAGTATTATCTTGTGGTTATTTTATGTCTTTTGTTAAATATGAATTGCTATATTTTATGTTTATTATTATTTCTGATGTTGCTCCTTGCTTTGAAATCTATTATTGTTGTTATGAAATGGAATGTGATTGTATGAGAGGAGAAATATTATTATTTCTTCTACCTTGTATTTTCTACTAGGGTTGTGGGTTCACCCATTGCCCTAATGATATTATATGATTGCTTATATTGTGGTTGGGAATGGGGAATGATTTTTTGGCATTTTTGCCATAGGATACTAGAGGAGGCGGTATGGGACGCATTCCTATGGTATCCTTGGCTCTTTCCCGATTACTGATTTAAATATTTAGGGCATGACTAGAAGTGTTTGGTTAGGTGACCTCATGAGTACTACTACCCTTTCGGCAGGGGTATTGAAGCCGGTTAACCCGTGATGTTAGTGGCTAGTTCCTGTATGTCAAGCAGGCCCACTATCATCATAGAGAGGTAGGGTTGCATATAATAGATAAGGGCTTATGGACGCTCAAGACCGGTGAAATGCCCCTGAGAGGACATGGAGATCATCTTGTCCATTATATGTGGATGACCACTGGGTTAATGAATGGGGTCCAACAGATGCCTCCATTGAGGATTCCACTCATTGGTGGGAAGGTATTGAACCAACAAAGCACTAGGCGTGAGGGGAAATATCCGGACCATATGTAGTACGAGACCATATGACTTTGCATTGGGCCTAAGATTATCCTTGACACGCGCCAGATCTTATACCAATGGTGATGTGAGAGAGTGGTGACCTAATCCCCAACCATGGCTTGATAGGACTTACACAACAACCGCGGAGAACCCAACAGACGTGCATCAGAGCCGTGAGGGAAAAGTGATGAGACCGCCCAAAGAAGACTGGTGTATGACTTAATGCATGTCTACCATAGAGACTTCATGATAGAGTTAGGAGCATAATCATTCACATATATCATTGTCATTAATTACATTATTGATATTCATGTTATATGTGTGGTGTGGAATCTTGAGAATGAATGTGTGATATGATGTTGAGTTGACTTCACTGAGTTCTGTTGAACTCATTCCTTTTATATGTCTTTTTTTCTATTAGATTATGCTGCAGGTTATGAGGACTTCTTCCAAATGGAGGATGCGTTACCAATATGTCTTCTTGAAGGAGTGATCGAAGAAGAAGGGGACGCACATGGAGCTTCATGCCAGTATCAAGAATGTTCTTTTGGATTGGATTCCATTAAAGAATAAGTTTAGTTTATTTTTCCGCTGCGAATAAAACTACTCTCTTTTCTTTTCAAAACTCTGATGTTATACCTTTTATTTTGAAGTAATGGATGACTGTAACCATTATTTCGATTTTGATAATTTATTACTTGAACTTGATTTATTCTTGTCCATTTAATTATGCTAAATCATGTTTTGTATGGATTTGTCATTGAACCTAGATCTTACGGTGTATCACCCCCAAGGGTATTCGGGTATTATTTTTTTTTTCTTTCTTTTGGCCCTCTTATTCCAAAGACCCCCATGGGATTTATTAAAAAGAAAATTTTGGAATCCTTCAAACACTTCTATTGATTTCCAATAATAATAATAATAATACAAAATTAATTAATTTTTGGGGGGACCTTTTAAGCGCTTCAATTGATATTTATTCTTGTCTTAAGCTCAAATGGTTGGTTGGTTTGCTAGTGGTTATTACAAGAAATGGATGTATGGGACAAGTGTTTGTGAAGTTGGGATTTTGGTAAAGTGAATAGTGAAATTGGTGCAAAGTGTGGGAAATCTTTTTGTTGAAGCTTGGCTTGTGCGGAAATTGGTTTGAGCATGTTTCTAAACACCCCTAGGCATGTTTCTAACCAATATCAGCAAGCATTTCCCTGTTCTGAAGAAAATCATGTTGTTGATAATGAAATTGAAAAGAAAGATAGGTAAGAATGAAGGTTTTCTTGTGTTGTTGATCTTGATAATCTGTATGAAGTGTCTATGACTGTTGTTTTTAGTTCCTCTTAGCTGTTTAAGAAGTCAGCCTAGAGTCCAGCGCTCTTTACCCATTAGACCTATTCTTCGTTGTACTTTCCATCCTCTTTGTAAAAATTCGGTGGAACAATCACACCCCTGAAGAAGTTCCTCATCTTATTGGGAGTTCAAGTATGCTTTCAATTTCGAGGACGAAATTATTTTAAGGGGGGGAGATTGTAAAATCCCACCTAACCCTAACCTTGCTGCTGTGCCGAATGCATACCTACCATATACATTGTTCGATTTATTCTCTATCATATGAGTTGCCTAATTTCGTTTAGTAGAAGTTTACCCCAAACTTGACATATTCTCTCTTCGAGTTCTTCTTGTGCCTTCTATTCCTTTTGATAGGAGGGTGATCTTAAGTCATTCCCATGACTGGTCCTTCTATCCCTGTTGTTCTAGAGTGAATCTTCATATACTCTATAACCTTGTGATTTCTCCACATGATGATTTTGAAGGGAAATCAAGTGTGACCTTCATGATTGTTAACCCTTCTGATTGCTCCTGATTTTAAAGCATGTTAGATTTACTCCTCTGTTTTTATTACAAAAGACTTATTGTTTTTGTTTCCCGTAGATTTTGGGAGAAGAAAGTCAAGATAAAAGCAATGTATCTCCATCTCTTTGGAAGCCTAGTACTCTCCCAATTTCGAGGACGAAATTTTCTTTTAAGGGGGGAGGAATGTGAAATACCCCAGATTTCTACCCCTTTAACCCGTGGTTTTAAGACCGAGAACCTGGGCCTTGATTCGATGACAATTGTGGACCATTCAATTCAAGCCCGAAGGATTGGAAATTAAACAAATGTTGGTAGATGACCCTTATAATGACTCAAAAACTCTCCTAGAGTTTAAGTGAGGAGAGAAGATTAGTCTCGATAGTGTAGAAAAGGTAATTTTGGAATATCTGTAGATCAGTGATGGAGAATCCGATTGATGCAAATAAGATATCAAATCGAAGATCGTCGAAAGACCTTTCCAAAGAGCTAAAAATCATTGAAATCGGAGTTCATTTGGGGGTCCAACCATGAGCCCGAAGTTTGAGCCGTTTGGGTGAACCAACCCCCATCCCATTTTCTGTTTAGGGGCAAAATTGGAAATTCGGATTTTTAAACCCCATTTATGTTTTATCTCATCCGTAAACGCATTTTTGGAGGCCAGAAAGAGGCGGAGGCTTTGGAGAAAAGGAGAAACGAAAGAGAGGAGCGATTTCCATTTTTCCGAAGGTGTCTGTGATCCGAATGTTTGCAAAATTGTTAAGAAAGGTTAGTTTTCTTTAATCCTTCTCTTACTCACAATTTTGTGAGTATTTTCTCTCCTTTCCTTTTGAGGAATCTTAAAAGAGAAGGTTATTAGGTATCTTGAATGCTTTCCTTTATTATTTTAATGTCCCTTCGTAGTTTGTGGAAGTAATATCTTTTCTCTTCTATTGAGGGATCGGATCTATGAAAGGGAATAATTATAGGTACCCTAGATGCTTATATTTTCTTATATTAATGTTTCCCTTGAGTTTGGGAGTATTGGTTTATCTCCTTGCAAAAGATTTTAGAATTTGACTCCCCGGGTCACACACGGGTGATTTATGAGAGTCAAATTTGGGGCTTTTTGAGATGGGTCAAATTTAATAAAATTGAAGGTACCCGTATGAGACCGATCAAGTGTAGGAATTAGTGCTGGAAATTGACCCGGAAGGCAATGAGTTGATCCTTTTGTTTCCAATTAGATTTTTCCAAAGTTTTGCTTCATTATAAACTTCGAGTTGGTGGCAAATTAGTGACCATTCACTAGTAAGGTTGAGAACTACCCTTTTTAACCTAGTTTTCAGATTTAGGTTTTTGTGGGAAGATTTTAGGATATCCTTTGAAATCCAAATGGGCTCTAATTTGTGATAATTATTTCTTTTGCATAAATAGGTTAATATATCTTTAATCACTAATTTGTAGGAGTGGATTCTTGGATTTGGAGGAAAAACAAAGTAAAAGGTGAGGAATATACTTAACTTTATATTACATGTGTAATGATGTCAGTTACTTTTTATTATTGATATCTTGTATTGCTTTAGTATTATCTTGTGGTTATTTTATGTCTTTTGTTAAATATGAATTGCTATAATTTATGTTTATTATTATTTCTGATGTTGCTCCTTGCTTTGAAATCTATTATTGTTGTTATGAAATGGAATGTGATTGTATGAGAGGAAAAATATTATTATTTCTTCTACCTTGTATTTTCTACTAGGGTTGTGGGTTCACCCATTGCCCTAGTGATATTATATGATTGCTTATATTGTGGTTGGGAAAGGGGAATGCTTTTTGGCATTTCTGCCATAAGATACCAAAGGAGGCGGTATGGGACGCATTCCTATGGTATCCTTGGCTCTTTCCCGATTACTAATTTACATATTTAGGGCATGTCTAGAAGTGTTTGGTTAGGTGACCTCATCAGTACTACGACCCTTTCGGCAGGGGTATTGAAGCCGGTTAACCCGTGATGTTAGTGGCTGGGTCCTGTATGTCAAGCAGGCCCACTATCATCATAGAGAGGTAGGGTTGCATATAATAGATAAGGGCTCATGGACGCTCAAGACCGGTGAAATGACCCGTGAGAGGACATGGAGATCATCTTGTCCATTATATGTGGATGACCACTGGGTTAATGAATGGGGTCCAACAGATGCCTCCATTGAGGATTCCATTCATAGGTGGGAAGGTATTGAACAAACAGAGCACTAGGCGTGAGGGGAAATATCCGGACCATATGTAGTACGAGACCATATGACTTTGCATTGGGCCTAAGATTATCCTTGACACGCGCCAGATCTTATACCAATGGTGATGTGAGAGAGTGGTGACCTAATCCCCAACCATGGCTTGACAGGACTTTACACAACAACCGCGGAGAACCCAACAGACGTGCATCTGAGCCGTGAGGGAAGAGTGATGAGACCGCCCAAAGAAGACTGATGTATGACTTAATGCGTGTCTACCATAGAGACTTCATGATAGAGTTAGGAGCATAATCATTCACATATCATATCATTGTCATTAATTACATTATTGATATTCATGTTATATGTGTGGTGTGGAATCTTGAGAATGAATGTGTGATATAATGTTGAGTTGACCTCACTGAGTTCTGTTGAACTCATTCCTTTTATATGTCTTTTTTTCTATTAGATTATGCTGCAGGTTATGAGGATTTCTTCCAAATGGAGGATGCGTCACCAACATATCTTCTTGAAGGAGTGATCGAAAAAGAAGTGGACGCGCATGGAGCTTCATGCCAGTATCAAGACTATTCTTTTGGGTGGGATTCCATTAGAGAACTAGTCTAGTTTAGTTTTCCGCTGCGTAGAAAATTACTCTCTTTTCTTTTCAAAACTCTGATGTTATATTTTTATTTTGAAGTAATGGATGATTGTAACCATTATTTCGGTTTTGATAACTTAGTATGATAAACTTGATTTATTCTTGTCCATTTAATTATTCTATATCATGTTTTGTATGGATTTGTCACTGAACCTAGATCTTGCGGTGTATCACCCCCACGGGCATTCGGGTATGACCAGATCCGGCTGGGTGGGGTGTGATAGAAGTTGTATCAGAGCCCAGGTTCATACAAGTCCTAATATTATATGATATAGTAGGGGCATCCTGAGTCATCGATCCATAATTGACTCTATTAAATAGAAGTGAATAATAGGCTCAACATGAACTTATAAAATTTATTATAATGTTGCATAATGAATCAACTTGAATAAGATACAATAAGTATATGAAATGAAACACAAAGTCTTGAATGTCATTAATTAAACAAAAACATAAAACACAATAAAGTATGTGAAATACTAAAGTGCATAATTGATAAAATACTTAGATTCTAAAATATCATAACCCAATATCAAGTGAAATAGCGTGGACAAACATGCATAATAAAATGTGTTTGAAACATAATAAAGCCGAGTGAAGTTACCCGGTACATCTGTGATGGTAGAAGGTAGAGTCAAGGTTGTTAACGCTTGGGTGGAGGTTGAGGCATTTTGGACGAAGGAAGTTCTCCGAATTTTCTCCCTGAATTTCTCTGTGTTGGTGAAATCCACTCCTAAGTGTCTGAAGATACGGGTCAAGAGATGCCCGTACCCAATGTTGGATACCTTGGGGGTGCTGCACGGTGGAATGTTATATGTGAGATCAATGGGGATATCTCACATATAAGCGAAGATGGTGTGTGGAGAAATTTTGCATTTGATTTCGTGAAGGAGATGTAATTAAATCTCGCGTTCGAGCGTTGCATGGAGTTAGATTTAACATAGAAGTGTAGTAGAACCACCCCCAAGGCAAGAGTGAGGGTGAGAGAAGTGAAAAAGGTTTAAAAAAAAAAAAATTGGGGTTGTGGGCGCACGCGCGCTCGCAGCAGGCACGTTCGTGTAGCGCAGACGGCTGCACCAACGCGTAGTGCCCCGCGCGCGCCTCGTGCGCGAGTGTTTTCAAAGAAAAAAAAAATTTTACTATTGGCAGGTCTCTGATTTCCAGAGACCTACCGGGTGAGTGGCCGAGCGCTTGAAGCCACCGGCCCAACACCCCATTGTTTAAAAAAAAAAAAAAAAAAATTCTTCTCGGGACACTGTTTTTTAAGAGACACCTGGGTTTTAAAAAAAATAATAATAACAAAAAAATAAAAGTAAATATTTATATATGTATATAAACAAAATAAAAATTAAATATATAAATATAAAATATAAAATAAATAAAAAATAAAATTTTTTTTCTTCTTTTTGGGCCTCTTATTTCAGAAACCTCCTGGGTCCCACCAAAAAAAAAATTTCTTCTTCTTTTGGGCATGTGATTTCAAAAACCACCCTTGGCTCCTTTTAAAAACAAAAATTCTCCGAGTCCTTGATTTCAAAGACTGGGTATTTAATTATTATATTTTTTTTAAAACAAAAGAAAAAATAATTAGGTTCTGATTTCGGAAACCTCTAGTCCTCTTGGGGAAAAAAAATTTTGAAACTATTATTATTATTATTATTATTATTATTATTATTATTATTATTATTATTTTTCATTCTTTTGGCCCTCTTATTCCAAAGACCCCCATGGGATTTATTAAAAAGAAAATTTTGGAATCCTTCAAGCACTTCTATTGATTTCCAATAATAATGATAATAATATAAAATTAATTAATTTTGGGGGGACCTTCTAAGCGCTTCAATTGATATTTATTCTTGTCTTAAGCTCAAATGGTTGTTTGGTTTGCTAGTGGTTATTACAAGAGATGGATGTATGGGACAAGTGTTTGTGAAGTTGGGATTTTGGTAAAGTGAATAGTGAAATTGGTGCAAAGTGTGGGAAATCTTTTTGTTGAAGCTTGGCTTGTGCGGAAATTGGTTTGAGCATGTTTCTAAACACCCCTAGGCATGTTTCTAACCAATATCAGCAAGCATTTCCCAGTTCTGAAGAAAATCATGTTGTTGATAATGAAATTGAAAAGAAAGATAGGTAAGAATGAAGTTTTTCTTGTGTTGTTGATCTTGATAATCTGTATGAAGTGTCTATGAGTGTTGTTTTGAGTTCCTCTTAGCTGTTTAAGAAGTCAGCCTAGAGTCCAGCGCTCTTTACCCATTAGACCTATTCTTCGTTGTACTTTCCATCCCCTTCGTAAATATTCAGTGGAACAATCACACCTCTGAAGAAGTTCCTCATCTTATTGGGAGTTCAAGTATGCTTTCAATTTCGAGGACGAAATTATTTTAAGGGGGGGGGGGAGATTGTAAAATCCCACCTAACCCTAACCTTACTGCTGTGCCGAATGCATACCTACTATATACATTGTTCGATTTATTCTCTATCATATGAGTTGCCTAATTTCGTTTAGTAGAAGTTTACCCCAAACTTGACATATTCTCTCTTCGAGTTCTTCTTGTGCCTTCTATTCCTTTTGATAGGAGGGTGATCTTAAGTCATTCCCATGACTGATCCTTCTATCCCTTTTGTTCTAGAGTGAATCTTCATATACTCTATAACCTTGTGATTTCTCCACATGATGATTTTGAAGGGAAATCAAGTGTGACCTTCATGATTGTTAACCCTTCTGATTGCTCCTGATTTTAAAGCATGTTAGATTTACTCCTCTGTTTTTATTACAAAAGACTTATTTTTATTTGTTTCCCGTAGATTTTTGGAGAAGAAAGTCAAGATAAAAGCAATGTATCTCCATCTCTTTGGAAGCCTAGTACTCTCCCCTTTTGAGGGCGAAATTTCTTTTAAGGGGGGAGGAATGTGAAATCCCCCAGATTTCTACCCCTTTAACCCGTGGTTTTAAGACCGAGAACCTGGGCCTTGATTCGGCGACAATTGTGGACCATTCAATTCGAGCCCGAAGGATTGGAAACTAAACAAATGTTGGTAGATGACCCTTATAATGACTCAAAAACTCTCCTAGAGTTTAAGTGAGGAGAGAAGATTAGTCTCGATAGTGTAAAAATGATAATTTTGGAATATCTGTAGATCAGTGATGGGGAATCCGATTGACAAAAATAAGATATCAAATCGAAGATCGTCAAAAGACCTTTCCAACGAGCCAAAAATCATCAAATTCTGAGTTCGTTTGGGGGTCCAACCATGAGCCAGAAGTTTGAGCCGTTTAGGTGAACCAACCCCCACCCTATTTTCTATTTAGGAGCAAAATTGGAAATTCGGATTTTAAAACCCTATTTATGTTTTATCTCATCCGTAAACGCATTTTTGGAGGCTAGAAAGAGGCGGAAACTTTGGAGAAAAGGAGAAACAAAAGAGAGGAGCGATTTCCAATCTTCCGAAGGTGTCTATGATTCGAATCTTCGCAAAATCATTACGAAAGGTTAGTTTTCTTTAATGCTTCTCTTACTCAAAATTTTGTGAGTATTTTCTCTCCTTTCCTTTTGAGGAATCTTGAAAGGGAAGGTTGTTAGGTATCTTGGTTGCTTTCCTTTATTGTATTAATGTCCCTTCCTAGTTTGTGGGAGTGGATTCTTGGATTTGGAAGAAGAAGAAAGTAAAAGGTGAGGAATATACTTAACTTTATATTACATGTGTAATGATGTCAATTACTTTTCATTATTGATATCTTGTATTGCTTTAGTATTATCTTGTGGTTATTTTATGTCTTTTGTTAAATATGAATTGCTATAATTTATGTTTATTATTATTTCTGATGTTGCTCCTTGCTTTGAAATCTATTATTGTTGTTATGAAATAGAATGTGATTGTATGAGAGAAGAAATATTATTATTTCTTCTACCTTGTATTTTCTACTAGGGTTGTGGGTTCACCCATTGCCCTAGTGATATTATATGATTGCTTATATTGTGGTTGGGAATGGGGAATGCTTTTTGGCATTTCTGCCATAAGATACCAGAGGAGGCGGTATGGGACGTATTCCTATGGTATCCTTGGCTCTTTCCTGATTACTAATTTACATATTTAGGGCATGTCTAGAAGTGTTTGGTTAGGTGACCTCATGAGTACTACTACCCTTTCGGCAGGGGTATTGAAGCCGGTTAACCCGTGATGTTAGTGGCTGGGTCCTGTATGTCAAGCAGGCCCACTATCATCATAGAGAGGTAGGGTTGCATATAATAGATAAGGGCTCATGGACGCTCAAGACCGGTGAAATGAACCGTGAGAGGACATGGAGATCATCCTGCCCATTATATGTGGATGACCACTGGGTTAATGAATGGGGTTCAACAGATGCCTCTATTGAGGATTCCATTCATAGGTGGGAAGGTATTGAACCAACAGAGCACTAAGCGTGAGGGGAAATATCCGGACCATATGTAGTACGAGACCATATGACTTTGCATTGGGCCTAAGATTATCCTTGACACGCGCCAGATCTTATACCAATGGTGATGTGAGAGAGTGGTGACCTAATCCCCAACCATGGCTTGACAGGACTTTACACAACAATCGCGGAGAACCCAACAGACGTGCATCAAAGCCTTGAGGGAAGAGTGATGAAACCGCCCAAAGAAGACTGGTGTGTGACTTAATGCGTGTCTACCATAGAGACTTCATGATAGAGTTAGGAGCATAATCATTCACATATCATATCATTGTTATTAATTACATTATTGATATTCATGTTATATGTGTGGTGTGGAATCTTGAGAATGAATGTGTGATATGATATTGAGTTGACCTCATTGAGTTCTGTTGAACTCATTCCTTTTATATGTTTTTTTTTTCTTTTAGATTATGTTGCAGGTTATGAGGTCTTCTTCCAAATGGAGGATGCGTTACCAACATATCTTCTTGAAGGAGTGATCGAAAAAGAAGTGGACGCACATGGAGCTTCATGCCAGTATCAAGACTATTCTTTTGGGTGGGATTCCATTACAGAACTAGTCTAGTTTAGTTTTCCGCTTCGTAGAAAATTACTCTCTTTTCATTTCAAAACTCTGATGTTATATTTTTATTTTGAAGTAATGGATGATTGTAACCATTATTTCAGTTTTGATAACTTAGTATGATAAACTTTATTTATTCTTGCCCATTTAATTATGCTATATCATGTTTTGTATGGATTTGTCACTGAACCTAGATCTTGCAGTGTATCACCCCCACGGGCATTCGGGTATGACCGGATCCGGCTGGGTGGGGTGTGACATCCACTATGTTCAAGAAATAAGCTGAGATGGTGAAGGCAATCAGAAAAGGTAGACCCATGAACAGAGAAATCATCCATAAATACTTCTAAATAATCCTCTACTATATCAGAGAATATGTTCATCATGCATCGTTGGAATGTGGTAGGTGTCACGCCCTCCCAGCCGGTACCCTATCTGGCATACCCGAGAGTGTGATCCACAGCCCGAAGATCAGGTATCGAGTGATCAACCTCCCACATAAACAATAACATAATCATGAACAATCATAACAAGAGTGCGGAAGATAAATCATAGATTCAATAATGAAAGAATGAATCATAAACGAATCAGAATAATAGATATAATCAGATTATCAAACAGATAAGTAAAGTGAAGCAAAAATCCCACTTTACATCCAGCGGAAAAGTAGCTCTAAAGAATAAACTAGACAAAAACTAATCCCAGTAGCAAGTACATTGGGTAACTAAATTATTCTCCACTTTATAGACGACATCCTTGTAGGTATAGATCTCATAAATAGCACAAGGACGCTTCCACTCAATGGTCGGACTAAGCATCGTACGGAGCATAACCACTCGCGGGATCTTCAGAGTAATTGTGGTAACCGCAATCACCTTCCTGGAGATATGCCTCTTCGCCTTGCGCTTCCTCATAGGGACCGTCATAGTACTCGCACTGCAGGATAGTCTAACAACATTGTACAATAAAGGAATGAGTTTCAAAGAAACTCGGTAAAGCGATTAAAATCCATAATAACATAAATGGCGGGATTCCGAACAAACATAAATGCAATATGATATGAGACAAACAATGAATGAATGAATCTAACTCTATGGATGCTGGTCTCTATTGGCAGACATGCTTTAAGTCATAGCACCGTACTTCTTTAGGAAAGTCCACTCACATCCTCAACCATTTAAGATATCTTGGATTCTCTCACGGATCATTTCACCGGTCTTGAGCAGCCGATTGGTAATGGGTCCTTCATCCCTCAGGACAAACCTTGGCGGGGTTAAGTCAACACACTCTCTCACAACCATTTGGTATAAGTCTTGGCGCATGTCGGGGTAAAACCTAGCCAAATGCAAGTCTTCTACTCGGTTACATCAAGTCAGATCCGGATACTTCCATTCCTCGTCCCTGACGATCCTTTCCAGTATCCTTCACACTAGAGTCGGCGTATCCTATGGCACCAACCAACTCGGACTACGGACTCATCAACCCTATTGATCATCCACATATGGTAAACGGGAAGCTCTCACGTCCTCTCACAGGTTGGTTACCGGTCTTAAGCGCCCGTGAGCCCAAGTCTAACCATATGCAACCCTACCAATAAATGGCCCCCACAATGTGATTCCTGTCCTCTCACGGGTTGGTTACCGGTCTTGAGCGCCCATGAATCCCCATTGCTACCACGGGTCGTTCGGTCTCAATACCCCTCCGATTAGGGTCCGACATAACAGGACATCCTAGCCAAACACTACTAGACAATCCTAGATATGTCATCCAACAGTTTAGGAAGGTGTCCAGAGGGCATCTCCGGAAACATCCCATAATATTCTCGTAGTAGTCCAAGGACAGAAGTGTCGAAAGGACACCTCTCCTTTCCAAACCATACGTAAGCATACACATGCATCAATTCATATCATCACATATATGGTAACTACATATATGGAAAGAATCAGTATTACAATCACTTGTATAATCATTGGTAAGTAAATCATACATGAATCAACTCAATATGAATAAGTAATGCTACTGTAATCAAAGTTATGCAACAGTAGTATATCATTGTAAGAATCTAATTTAGGAAACATATTAATGATATTCAAATATAGAAACTAGATTCATGCTATCTATGTAATTAAGGAAATAACCATCCTTACCTTTTATAACTCGCAAAAGGATCCTAAGAATTCAAGTAAGATCTTGGCAAACTTGAGAAGAAGGTCCTAAACAAGTATATACAACATATTAGGAAAGATCCCTAACAGAAAATATATCAAAACATCCGAAACAGACCAATTTTGGAGTTGCTGTACTCATTGGTCGAGTGGATTGGTCGAGTGGTCCGATCGACCAATCAGTCGACCAATGCAGACGATAGCCTATAAAATCGAGTTTTAAGATATGAAATCCGAATTTGGTGGTTCAAAAGGGTACTAATCAAGGGGTAGACTACATCAGTAGTATTCTAGCATATAGGGGACCTCAAAACACTAATCAAATCAAGGTATCAAGATCCAAATTAGGAAACAAAAAGTTACCATAATTAACTCAAATATGGATCTTGATGAATTTGAAATAGAAAACAAGGACAAGAACTATAGGAGGATAGATCTTTGCTTCAGGTAATGGTATCATGAAAACATACATAGATCTTCTTGGAATAAGGCTTAGAAGCATAAATCTAAATAAGGAAATAAAACCTACCATATATGTAACTATCATGCATCATGAAGAACACATAGTAAGGTAGAAGAGAACAACTAGAATTCTATGGATTATGAATCATGGAAAGAAAACACAACCATTAACCACTAACATGATCAATGAAAGAAGATCCAAAGAGATCAGAATTCAGATTAGAAGATTAACAAAGATTAAATCATGGTTTGATCATGAATCCTTCAAAAGCTTGCAATGATCATGGTTAAGATCATTGTTCTAGCCTTAAATCCTTAGGATGATCATGAGAACATGTTCAGAGATGTTTGCAACAGAGGATGCAGCATCTCTTCTACTGTCTCAACTCAAAAAGGAAAGAAAAACAAAGATGGAGGAGAAGAAGAGAGAGTAGACATACCTTTTGATGCAAAAAGAAGAGTTCCGACGAAGATCCGTCAAGAAAACACCAAGGATGCAAGAGAGATGACTTGCAGAGGTCTTTGGTTCGTTCCAGAGGGTTTGGAGGCAGCAAATACGAAGTGGACTCGAGGTTGGACTTAAATAGAGCAAGAATCAACCTAATTGCCAAAGACAACACTCATTGGTCGAGTGGATTGGTCGATCGCCCCGGTCGACCAATCGGTCGACCAATCTTGACAAAGAAGGCCAAAACAGGGAATTGAAGGTCCAGATCAAATCCAAACCTAAAGGGGTTTTGCACACAAGTCAAGTGACTTACCTAATAGGTAGAAATGCCTTCAAACCAAGATAGAGAGCACTCCAAGTCCATCAACTAATTAGATCTTCATCAGGATTCAGTTTCCATAAATAGAACCTCATCATCAACTTTCATGGATTCAAAGCCAGACACCAAGTCCTCTACTGGGATGGCCCAAAGCTGACTTCTTACCTTACTTCGGGTCATCGGACCTACAAACAACAAGGTTTCCGGGTCAAGGTTAGGGCTGGGTTTCACAGTAGGAGCATTGCATAACCCAAAGGGCATGCGTCGATAATCATATGTTCCATATGGGCATGTGAATGTGGTTTTGTCTGGGGCTTCTGGTGCTATAGGGATTTGATTATAGCTAGAATAACCATCAAGAAAACAATAATAAGCATGGCCGGCTAAACGTTCTAACATTTGATCAATGAAGGGCAAAAGAAATGATCCTTATGAGTGGCTGCAATTAGCTTTCGATAATCAATATAAATAGTTCAACCAATTTGAATACAAGCTGAGATGAGCTCATTGTTAGCTGATGTAACTACCGTGACTTTGGATTTCTTAGGAACAACTTGGACTGGGCTGACCCACTGGCTATTTGATATGGGATAGATAATCCCATTATCCATGCATTTCAACACTTCTTTGTGAATGGCTTCTTTCATCACAGGATTAGCCCTTCTTTGGCTTTCCCTAGAGGGTTTGGATCCATCAATCAAATTTGTATGATGTTGAACTACGGAGGGACTAATTCCTTTAATGTCGGCCATTTGCCAACCTATGGTCTCTTGATTGTCTTTAAGCAAACTAAGAAGCTCATCCTCTTGGTCTTTAGTAAGATCAGAGGCAATGATTACATGAAGAGTTTCATTGGGGCTTAGAAAAGCATACCAAAGAGTCGAAGGCAAAGGTTTCAATTCGAGTTAGGGGGTCTAAACCACAGATGATACAAGAAGATTTCTAGACAACTTACCAAGTGGTTTATTATATTGTTGCAAGCTCATATTAGGAAAAAAAAATCACTCCCTATATCCTCTAGTTCTTCTAAACAAATGTAAAAATCATCCTCAATACCTTTCTTAAGGGAGAAATCAATATCACCAGAAATGCTTTGCAACATACTTACATTCTCAAAAAAGTTTGGTTGTTTCCTCAACCTAAAGACATTGAACTCAACGGATGTATTCCCAAATGATAATTTCAAAAGACCATTTCGACAATTAATAAGGGCATTGCTTGTAGCTAAAATGGTCTCCCTGATTTCACAAGAATTTGGTCCTTAAGATTTGTAAATGGATGTGTGTCTAAGACAATGAAGTCAACAGGAAAAACAAATTCTTCTACTTGAATTAACACATCTTCAAGTATTCCATGGGGTACTTTAACAGATCTATCAGCCAACTGGAGGGTAACCGAGGTTGATTTGAGTTCCCCAAGACCCAATTGTTTATAAACGGTATATGATAATAAATTAACACTAGCACCCAATTCTAGTAAAGCATGCTCTTTTTTTTTTAATCACCAATAACACATGGAATTGTTGGACATCCTTGATCTCTATACTTAACTAGGACTTGTTCAGAGAGGATTGAACTCACATTTTCCATTAGAAAGGCCTTCTTTGGGATATTCGTGGTTCTCTTTTGAGTATGCAAGTCTTTAAGAACCTTAGCATTAAAAGGGACTTAAGAAATAGCATTCAAAAGTGAAATGTTGAAACTCACATTTTTGAAAACTTCTGAAATTTTGTCCACATTTGCATTCCTTTTATTACTTGCTAATTGGCTAGGAACAAGGGGCCTTAGGTATATAAGATCTCTCATTTGAATTTTGCTCTTTTCTAAGGGTTACAGACAATGATTCATCAAACTTAGGTACCTCAAAAGCAATGGATTCATCCTCAACTTCTAGGGGTTCCTCAGACAAACCCTCATTAGGAGACACTTGAACATTCTCTTCTTCATGATGGTCACTAATTTTTCTTTGGTCAGTAATATGATATTCACCAGTTAAATACCTTTTTCCACTTTTCAATGCATACACAAAAGTAGTTGGCTCTAAAGAAGAAGAGGTGGTTTCAATTTGGTTGACTTGATTTGGTAAATTTTGTGGTCTTCGGTGAATGTGAGTCCTAGGATTTAACTTAGGCTGACTAGGCATTTTACCTTTTTCTCGCTCAGACAAAGTGATGAACACATTTATGTGTGAAATCTTAGGTCATAAAGCTTGTATTTTATATACTTTGAGTGGAGCTACCTTGGGTTTTATGTTGTTTTTGCAGATTTTATGAATTTCCAGGACTTGAGCAAATATTTGGAGTTTTGGGTATTAAACATGCGATTTTACACGTCAAGAGATCAATTCAAATTCTCAAATGCAAAAATGGGCCTGACCTGGTGCATGATGGGCCAGATATGTGATTATGGGCCAACTCCAAAGTATTTTAGAGATAAAGAAGCAAATTTTGATCTACGGCTGAGATTAGAAATTATTAATCAAATCTACAGAGATATTATTGAGAAAGTCCTAATGGAGAAAAAGAGTCCTTGCACACCTCAATATCTTATTTCCTATTTGGGACTTGGTCAAAGAAAGAAAAAGAGGAAAAATAATTATATTCAGAAAGAAAAAGAGGAAAAATCCCGTTTTTGAATGTCTCTGTCTAGTTTCGATCAAGCCCTTCATTGAAGGGTCATCCGGTGTCCAATCGAGCTGATTTTTGGAGGAGAACTGTACGACTTCTTAACCCTAAAATCCAACCGTGGAATTATGTATTTCATATCTCTAAGTCCGTTCGATTGGTACGCCAAAACCCTAATTGGTTGAATAAGATAAGAACTTTGAGTTTTATTCAAATTCAGCCGTGCCTCATATCCCATGTAGACTCTATAAAAGAAGAGCGTAGTCCATCAAGGGAGAACGTGTTTTAGAGCTTAGTAGAAGCATTCTTTCTTCTCTCTTCAGTTTATTTAGGTTTTCTCTAGTTTTCTTTGCTGGCATTTGTGGAGATTTAAATTTTCTAGATTGAATGTTTAGGTTTATTTTTTTTTTAAAATGTAATGCAATTCAAGTTTCAAGTTTTTAGATTCGTTTTTCTCTGAGTCTAGCAATTGTAGATTTAGATCATTCTAGATCTAGATTTGGTTGTTAGGGTTGGTTGAGATCCAAATCGTTTGTTCAATTCGCAAGTAAGTAACCTTCTTTATTAATCTTCTCTCCTCCCTCCATTCCCGCTTCTATCTACCCCTCCATATTCTTAATTTAGGATTTACTTTCAGCATTTATTTATTGGTCTCCCTTCCCCTGGATCCTTGATCAGAGATGCCTACAGTCGTGCCTCTCTTTGTTTAAGGTTTCCATTTTACTTTCTGCAATTTACTTCCTGTTATTTATTTTCTGCAATTTACTTTCAGCATTTATTTATTGTTCTCCCTTCCCTTGGATCCTTGATCAGAGATGCCTATAGTTGTGCCTCTCTTTGGTTAAGGCTTCCTTTTCCTTTTATTGCTTTATTATTTATTTTATGCACTGTTTTTTTCTTTAATATCCATTCTCCCGATTGGTGGACTGTAACCTATGGCAAAGGGTCCACAGTCAAAGTCGTTATTATTATACTCCTCTTCCCTCGATCCAGAGCTGACACTAGGATCACTTCCCTTTTCCTTTTATTTTTATTGTTCACATTTTTTCCTGTCTTTTATTTATGCATTGATTGTGTTTAATTTATTTTTCATTTCAATTCAATTGCATTAGATGTATAGATTAGTATCGTTTAGTTTAGTTAATTAGTTAACAAAAATTGAATCATTCCACTCTCGCATTACTATTAAGAAGTTGAATTCTAAGTGGCATATCTCCTTGAGACGACCCGTTAGCTACACGATACCGTGCTATTGCGGTTACTTTTTAATTTCACAAACAAGTTTTTGGCGCCGTTGCCGGGGAGGTATTAGTCCATTTTATTTTTTTTCATTCTTAGGTAAATCAAAGTGTTAAAAAAAAATTCAAAGATATTACTCTTAACTTGAGTAGAAACAAAAACGTATAGTAGTCCCACTCTACGGCAGAATCCCCAGGATTCGATTGTAAGTGGCTTCGAAGACTATATGGATTCACTTGCTGTCAAACCTATACAACTCTCAGCTATACGACAACCTTACAGCTTTGGAATCATTGTTTCAATCTTTGTGGTGGGAAATTCACTACTTTCCTTTCATTTTTGTTATTTTCTTTTCTTTTATTCTTTAGTTACTTTATTTATTTTTTTTAAAAAATCTCATTCTTTCATAAGAGCCATTAATTGCATTAGGTGGTTAGTGCATGTGTGTCTGGACTCGTGATTCTACAAATAGAATTTGTCTGAGTGTCTACCTTGACCATGGAAGGTCTACCTCCACCACCTCCACCTAAGAGTCTTAGAGATAGATTTTATCCAACTCGATCTGCACAACCCTCTTGTATACGTTTACCTGATGTGAGGGGTAATAATTTTGAACGTAAATCTCATTATCTGTCTATGTTATCCCAATTTCATGGGTTATTTGATCAAGATGCATATTTGTTCCTTAGGGAGTTTGAGGTTTGTATCCTTATGAAGGTAAAACAACTCACTGATGATGCTGTAAGACTACGGTTCATTACATTTGCATTAAAGGATCAAGCCAAAAAGTGGTTTTATAGCTTACCTAGGGATAGCATTACCACATGGGAACAATTTACTGTCCTATTCTTGAAGAAATTCTTTCCTTTCTCTAAGATGAATAAAATAAGAAATGATATTTTTAAATTTCGTCAAAAGCCCAATGAATCCTTTGCTAAGGTAATGGAGAGGTTCCAAAGCCTTCTCCAAGAATGCCCTCACCATGGTATAGAATTATGGCATTTATGCCAAATAATTTATGAGGGTATCGATTATCAAACAAAACAACTTTTGGAATCTATGTGCCCCACATGATTTACATCGTTCACTAAGGATTCCGAAGCTTGGGAATTTCTTTTAGATCTAGCAGATAGAACTAGAGAATGGGAGTCAACCCAAGAATTTGAAAGGACTAGTAGGGGATATTTTGTTGATAGCCAAGTTCATAAGGATGCACAAATAGATAGTCTTTTGAAAAAGTTAGGTACTTTGGTAGTTAAAGCTGCACCGCCACCACCAAGTCAATCACATTTTATTGACAAGTCTATTGTTATGTGTGCATGGTGTCAGTCTCCTACACATGTAATTGAGGAATGTCCTAGCTATTTTGGAGGCCAACATGAAAATGTCAGTACGATGTTTCCAATCCCGTACGGTAACGCGTACAATCCTTGGTGGAAAAATCGTCCTAACTTTTCATGGTCTCAAAGGTAAAACCAAAATGGATTAAGAAATTATTCCACACAAAATCACTTTGGTGCCCCTCAAAAACAAAGTGCCCAATTTTCTCATAATCCAAATGTCCAGTTCCCTCAAGCCCCAAATTTCCAGAATGCCAATTTAGCTAGGCCTGTTAATCCACCTATTGTGCCTCATATGCCTCACATTGCACAAAATCAATCATCACTTGGTTTCAACAGAGGTAATAATCCAGAGTTTTCTCGTCTTTCTACCTTAGAGAAGAATATGGAAGTACTTTTGAGCACCTTCATGACTTCTATGCATAATATGGAAAAACAAATTTCCACTCTTGCAAGTGCTTTGTCTGATCGAGAAAAAGGTAAAATGCCTAGCCAACCTGAGTTAAATCCTAGGATTCAGATTCAACAAAGACCACCAAATCAAGTCAACCAAGTTGAATCCTCCCATTCTTCTTTAGCTTCAATTAATTATGTGTCTTCATTGAGAAGTGGGAGAGGGTATTTAACAGGTGAGTCACATATTAATGAAAAGAGCGAGATTAGTGACCACTGTGATGAGGAAAATGTTCAAGTATCTCCTAATAAAAGTTTGTCTGAGGAACCCATAGAAGTTGAGGATGAGCTAGTTGCTTTAGTAGTACCTAAGTTTGTTGAACCACTATCAGAAACTATGAGAAAAGAGCAAATTTCAAATGAGAGTCCTTATGTTCCTAAGGCTCCTTATCCTAGTCGTCTAATTAATAAGAAGAAGACTGCAACTATGGAGAAAATTTTTGATGTCTTCAAAAAGATAGAAGTGAATATCCCTCTTTTAGATGCTATATCCCAGATCCCCGCCTATGCAAAAGTGTTGAAGGATTTATGCATTCATAAAATAATCACTAGTGTTCCCAAATAGGATTTCTTAGCAGGTAACATCAATTCCATTATTACTCAACCTGTAGCAGTCAAGTATAAAGATCCAGGGAGCCTTACCATAGCTTGTGTCATAGGCAATACACACATTGAACATGCTTTACTTGATCTTGGTGCAAGTGTGAATCTTTTGCCTTACCATGTTTATAAGCAACTAGGATTGGGAGAATTGAAAGCAACTAGAACTACTCTTCAGTTGGCAGATAAGTCAATTAAGATTCCTAAAGGGATGGTTGAAGATGTTTTACTAAAGGTGGGAGAATTTATTTTTCCAGTCGATTTCATTGTGTTAGAGACTAAACATTTTTCAATCAAGGATGAAATCCCAATAATTCTTGGAAGACCATTTTTGGCTACTAGTAATGCATTAATCAATTGTCGAAATGGCCTCTTACGATTATCTTTTGGAAATGAAATTGTAGAGTTTAATATGTTCAGGATAGGGAAACAACCACAAATAGAAGAAAAGATCAATATGCTTAGGAATCTTTTGATTTTCCTAATGATGTGATTACCAACTTTGAGATTGATTTTGATTCTGAATTTCAAGAATGTATGACTATGTTGGATGATGATAGTGAAACTTTATTTTCTGAAGTCTTAAATTTTCACACACCTTTGGAGCCTATTAAACCCCTATCCATCTCCATCTCCATTCCTAAGCCCTCAATAATTGAACCCCCCCCCCAAGCAAGAATTGAAAGAATTGCCTTCTAATTTAAAGTATGATTTCCTGGGACAAGATAATTCTCTTCCTGTCATTGTTGTCTCTGATTTAACTTCTGACAAAGCAGAAGAGTTGATCATATTGTTGAATGATAATAGAAAGTATTGAGTTGGTCTATCACTAAATCAATGGTCTAAGCTCTTCCATTGTACAACATCATATTTATCATATGAAGGATGCTAAACCTTCTAGAGAGCCTCAATGGATGATCATAATTTTCTCTTACATGGTAAAGGTTGTTCTTGAAGTCTTTAGGGATGACTTTTCTATTCATGGTTTTTCTTATTTAGAGTGTCTTCTCCATCATACATGATATTGAAGACAAGATTAAAGCTTCCCATGATAAGCACATCTTGACTGAGAAGTATACCCCTCATTTGTTTTCCATGTTTATCTTTTCATGCATGCATTGAGGACATTGCATTACTTAAGTGTGGGGGGGGGGGGTATAGCTTCTTTGTAGATTTTAACTTTGACTTTTGGTTAGTGTACATACTCTTTCAATTGCTATGATGTGTGAAATGAGAGTGATTTTTTTTGTACCAATCATGAACACATAAAAACCCTGTTGAGAGGAAGGTAACTTGTATATATGTTGAGATGAGACTTTCCTTAGAAAAATAAAAGGCCCTTAACTTAAGGCGTTGGACCATCTATGAGTTTTGTGGGTCCTTGTTCCTTTGGTTAGGAGTTGAGATCAATTTTGTGTATGGCATGACAAAAGAAAAGAAAAGAAAAAAAAAAAAAAAAAAGATGAGTAGAAAGTAAAAGTTGAATTCCTTGGAACTAGACAGGGCACAAAAGAACTCTCGCATCACTGTCAATGTGGGCATATGCAAAGCAAAGCTACAAAGTAACTTGGGTTTCTGGTGTTTGCTCCACCATGTTATTCAAGCCAACCGTAGTGGAGTAAAGTAGAGATCACTACTCTAAAGAAAAGAGAGAAATAAATACAAGTGTCATCAATGCCTTGGTAAAATTGTTTGGTCAAAAATACTTCAAAACCTTAGTCCTTGGTCCCCTTACTTTGTGTGTGGTTTTGCTTAAATGGGAGGTGTACTTGAAAGATATAAAGTAAGTCTTTGATTGAGATATATGCATAGTCTCAAGAATAAATATGGGGTAATAAAGTTCAAGTGTGGGGGATCTTAAATCAATGGTGAGGAAAATTGTCATAGCTATTGATCCCGTATGAATACTTACCAATTGTTAGAGTTGGCATTTGCAATGCATATTTTGAGCTAAATTGGAATTTTGGATGTATATCTTTGCAAACATCCATGAGACAAAACTCGTCCTCTAGGGGTAACCTAGTGGTTTAAAGGCTTGTGGCACATGCTAAGTGTAACCATGATTCCTATGAATGTGAGTTAGGAATTATTTTGTTGCATTAGTTTCTTACTTTTTTTTTTTGTTTTTTGGCTTGAGGACTAGCTTAGTATAAGTGTGGGGGAATCTGATGAACATATTTATGTGTGAAATCTTAGGGCGTAAAGTATGTATTTTATACATTTTGAGTGGAGCTACCTTGGGTTTTATGTTGTTTTTGCAGATTTTATGAATTTTCAGGACTTGAGTGAATATTTGGAGTTTTGGGTATTAAACATGCGATTTTAATGTCAAGAGATCCGTTCAAATTCTCAAATGCGAAAATGGGCCTGACCTAGAGCATGATGGGCCAACTCCAAAGTATTTTAGGGCCTGTTTGGTTACATGAGTCTAGAGATTTCAAATATCTATAGATTTCAAATTTATGGAGTCATAACTTATAAAATTAAATGTTTGGTTGTGGAATGAAATCTGTGGATTCATCCTAAAAACCTATATATCGACGTGATTTTTGTGAATGTGCAAATGTATAGCTTTTTTGAAATCTCTGGATTTCACCCCTTACCCATAAATCTACAAATTCACGTTTTTAGTGTAAAAAGGTGAATCTCTAGATTTCATGAATCTAGAGATTTTTACAACCAAACGGGTATAATTCTCAAATTCATGAATCCAGAGATTTGAAATCTCTGGATTCATGTAACCAAACAGGCCCTTAGAGATAAAGAAGCAAATTTTGATCTACGGCTGAGATTAGAAATTTTTAATCAAATCTACAGAGATATTATTGAGAGAGTCCTAATGGAGAAAAAGAGTTCTTGCACACCTCAATATCTTATTTCCTATTTGGGACTTGGTCAAAGAAAGAAAAAGAGGAAAAAGAATTATATTCAGAAAGAAAAAGAGGAAAAATCCCGTTTTTGAATATCTCTGTCCAGTTTCGATCAAGCCCTTCATTGAACGGTCATCCGGTGTCCAATCGAGCTGATTTTTGGAGGAGAACTGTACGACTTCTTAACCCTAAAATCCAACCGTGGAATTATGTATTTCATATCTCTAAGTCCGTTCGATTGGTACGCCAAAACCCTAATTGGTTGAATCAGATAAGAACTTTGAGTTTTATTCAAATTCAGCCGTGCCTCATATCCCATGTAAACTCTATAAAAGAAGAGCGTAGTCCATCAAGGGAGAACGTGTTTTAGAGCTTAGTAGAAGCATTCTTTCTTCTCTCTTCAGTTTATTTAGGTTTTCTCTAGTTTTCTTTGCTGGCATTTGTGGAGATTTAAATTTTCTAGATTGAATGTTTAGGTTTATTTTTTTTTTAATGTAATGCAATTCAAGTTTCAAGTTTTTAGATTCGTTTTTCTCTGAGTCTAGCAATTGTAGATTTAGATCATTCTAGATCTAGATTTGGTTGTTAGGGTTGGTTGAGATCCAAATCGTTTGTTCAATTCGCAAGTAAATAACCTTCTTTATTAATCTTCTCTCCTCCCTCCATTCCCGCTTCTATCTACCCCTCCATATTCTTAATTTATGATTTACTTTCAGCATTTATTTATTGTTCTCCCTTCCCCTGGATCCTTGATCAAAGATGCCTACAGTCGTGCCTCTCTTTGTTTAAGGTCTCCATTTTACTTTCTGCAATTTACTTTCTGTTATTTATTTTCTGCAATTTACTTTCAGCATTTATTTATTGTTCTCCCTTCCCCTGGATCCTTGATCAGAGATGCCTACAGCTATGCCTCTCTTTGGTTAAGGCTTCCTTTTCATTTTTTGCTTTGTTTATTGCTTTATTATTTACTTTCTGCACTGTTTTTTTTTCTTTAATATCCGTTCCCCTGATCGGTGGACTGTAAGCTAAGGCAAAGGGTCCACAGTCAAAGTCATTATTATTATACTCCCCTTCCCTTGATCTAGAGCTGACACTTGGATCACTTCCCTTTTCCTTTTATTTTTATTGTTCGCATTTTTTCCCTGTATTTTATTTATGCATTGATTGTGTTTAATTTATTTTTCGTTTCAATTTTATTGCATTAGATGTATAGATTAGGATCGTTTAGTTTAGTTAATTAGTTAACAAAAATTGAATCATTCCACTCTCGCATTACTATTAAAAAGTTGAATTCTAAGTGGCATATCTCCTTGAGATCGACCCGTTAGCTACACGATACCGTGCGCTTGCGTTTAGTTTTTAATTTCACAAACACAAAGCACTTGCAAAAGTGGAAATTTGTTTTTCCATATTATGCATAGATGTCATAAAGATGCTGGAAAATACTTACATATTCTTCTCTAAGGTAGAGCGACAAAAAAATAATAATAAAATAAAATAAATCTAGATTATTACCTCTATTGGAAATAGGTGGTGATTGATTTTGTGCAATATGAGGCATACGAGGCACAATAGGTGGACTAACAAGCCTAGTTAAATTCGCATTCTGAAAATTTGGGGCTTAAGGGAACTGAATATTTTGATTATGAGAAAATTGTGCACTTTGTGTTTGAGGGGCACCAATTGATTTTGTGTGGAATAATTGTTTAATCCATTTTGATTTTTCCTTTGAGACTATGAAAAATTAGGATAATTCTTCCACCTAGGATTGTACGTGTTACTATACAGGTTTGGAAATATCGCACTGACATTTTCATGTTGGACTCCAAAATAACTAGAGTATTCCTCAATTACATGTGTAGAAGACCATGCACATATAACAATAGATTTGTCAATAAAATGTGTTTGACTTGGTGGTAGTGATACAAATTTTACTACCAAAGTCTAACTTTTTCAAAAGACTATCTATTTGTGCATCCCTATGAACTTGGCTATCAACAAAATATCCCCTACTGGTCCTTTCAGATTCTTGGGTTGACTCCCATTCTCTTGTTCTATCTACTAAGTCCAAAAGAAATTCCCAAGCTTTGGAATCATGCACATAGGTTCCAAAAGTTACTTTGTTTGATAATCGATACCCTCATAAATTATTTGGCATAAATGCCATAATCCGATACCATGGTGGGACATTCTTAGAGAAGGCTTTGAAACCTCTCCATTATCTTAGCAAATGACTCATTGAGTTTTCGACGAAATTGAAGAATGCCATTTTTTTATTTTAGTCATCTTGGAAAAATTGGAAAAATGAAAGAATTTCTTCAAGAATAGGACAGTGAGTTATTCCCATATGGTAATGCTATCCATAGGTAAGATATAAAGCCACTTTTTGGCTTGGTCCTTTAATGCAAATGTTATAAACCGTAGTCTTACGGCATCATCAGTAAGTTGTTGCACTTCATAAGGACACAAACCTCCTCAAACTCCCTAATGAACAAATACGCACCTTGATCAGGTAACCCATAAAATTGTGGTAACATAGACAGATAATGAGGTTTAAGTTCAAGATTATTACCCCTCATGTGTAAACGTATACAGGAGGGTTGTGCAGATCGAGTTGGATAAAATCTATCTCTAAGACTCTTAGGTGGAGTTATGTCTCCCATGGTCAAGGTAGATATTCGGACAATTCGATTTGTGGAATCACAAGTCTAGACACACATGCATTAACCACCTAATGCAATTAAAGGCTCTTATGAAAGAATGAGTTTCCTTTTTTTATTATTTTATTATTTTTTTACATATAAAGTAACTAAAGAAGAAAAGAAAAAATAATAATAAAAACAAAAGGGGAAGTAGTGAATTTCTCCTCCACAAATATTGAAACAATGATTCCAAACCCGTAAGGTTGCTGTATAGTTGAGCGCTGTATAGGTATGACAGCAAGGGAATCCGTATAGTCTTCGAAGCCACCTACAATCGAATCCTAGGGATTCTGTAGTAGATTGAGGACTACTATACGTCTTTGTTTCTACTCTAGTTAAGAGTAATATCTTTGAATTTCTTTTCTCTCTTCTTTCTTTCTCTCTTTCTTTCTTCTTCTTCCTCTTTTTATTTTATTTTTTTTAACACTTTGATTTACTTAAGAATAAGAAAAACAAAATGGACTAATACCTCCCTAGCAACGGCGCCAAAAACTTGTTTGCAAAATAAAAATAACCGTAAGCGCAAGGTATCATGTAGCTAACGGATCGATCTCAGGGAGATATGCTACTTTAGAATTTAACCTCTTAGTGCTGCGTGAGAGTGCAATTATTCAAAATTCTTAACTAATTAACTAAACTAAATGAGCAATCCTAACATATACATCTGAAGTGAACGAATTGCTACTAAAAAGTAAAACAAACTGATGCGTCCAAAATCTGTTTAGCCCTTAGATCACGTGAGAATGACCTGCAAAACAATCGTTAGATGTGGCCCGACCATGGTGGTCGGGAGTCCACCTCCGATGGCTAAGTTAGTTGATGAACTAATCACAAAGGTTCTGACTAGATGCAGAGTGAAAGTAAGAATGCGATAATTGGGAATACGATTAAGATACCTTCTTCGTACGTTGGTGATGTCTTATATAGAGTTTACCTTTGAATCCCGTTCGTTGAAATCGTACATGCCTTCTTCTGGTGACCGTCAGATCTAGACGGTTAATGGATAACTTCCCTTGATCGCAAGCTATTGATGTTATGGTCGTGGCAGTTATCCACGCTGGCATAATCATCCATTTTGCGAGTGTTGATAACCATCACTTTGACCATTTATTCGTCCCGAGAATCTTGGACTCGTGCATTCTAGCTGATAGCGTTAGGTTTCTTCCTGTACACGCCATCTCTGAACCAGGTTCGCTTGAGCCTGAATCAGTCAGTTCGTCCTCAACCGGGGTTGAAGGTTGAACCAAGGGCGGACCTTGTTCAACGATATTTTTCCCGTATCACGAGCCCCCCAGACCAAGCGTTCGGAAACGCCGAGGGCTTGGTATGATTTGAGCCAAATGATGGAACTGAACAAGGAATCTGAACGACCGCTTGTTCTCATAAATGTCACATCTCATTTAATGCTACTGCATCATCACTCTCCTCGAGTTACACGAATGTCTTTAGCTTTCATGCGGGAGTCACCACATGTCTGTGACAGCCAAAACTATCATTGCTTTTAACTCAAAACGACGGATCCTCAAAATGTTAGCTTTGATTCAACTCATCTACGCCTTTTCGAACTGCCGCTCGATCGCGATCATCAGACTGAACCTATCTTGATCATACACGTGTCCATAGGCTAGCTTATTTAAAAACCACCTATTGCTTTTTCAAATTTCACTCTTATCTGCAACTTGAAAACTCGTCGTCGTCTTCTTTGTGCCCTAGCTGTTTGTCTGCTTTCAAGCTACTTACTCTGGCAAACAAGTAAGTTT
Organism: Hakea prostrata; assembly: GCF_041222555.1. Lineage (NCBI taxonomy): Eukaryota > Viridiplantae > Streptophyta > Magnoliopsida > Proteales > Proteaceae > Hakea > Hakea prostrata. The sequence continues at coordinate 110,503 of NW_028291123.1, forward strand.
AGTAACTTTCTTGCCATCTTTGCTTGCTTTAGCTACTCTTTTCACTTTTGCATTTGTTTCTTTTCTGATTTAAAAGTCACAACCAGACTCTCTTTATAATGGGAAGCGATAAAACTTCTAATGAGGGCTCCCCTGAACATTATGCCGATCAGGGTAGTTTTGGTGGCGAGACTACTGTCTCTGCTTCCGCCGAACAATTGTATAATGATGAACAAAAACTAACTGAAGCCTGGCGTGAGTTTGATGAGGTGAGCCAAAGGAAAGAGATTGAAGTACCAACTCTTCCTCTTTATTCCAAACCCTCTAAATCCTCGAAGGCTCCCGCCAAGGCTCCTCAGCAATCTAAAAGAACCAAAGAAAACCCTACTTCTCATATTTCCAAATATACAGATGTTGAGTTGACTTCGGCATTCCAACACTTTGAATTTCCCTCTGATTACTTTCTTCGACTTCCCAACTCTGATGAGAGGGCTGACTCAAACCTTTCTGGCGAATTCTCGTTGTATCTAGATGCTTTAGAGAATGGAATCCAGTTTCCTTTTTTCAATCCTTCGTTTTCTGCCATTTTGAATCCTTGGGAGATTTGCCTCTGAATGCTTCTCCCCAATAGCTGGCATCACATTGTCGGCTTCCTTGGTTTATGCTTCGAACTTAGCATCAAATCTTCTCTTGCACTTTTTGTACATTTCTATGCTTTGTCTCAATCCAACCCTCCAGGTTGGGTTTTTCTATCCAAGCGTAACAAGCCCGAGCTTAGATGGTCGGGCAGTATCTTAGCCAGAGGTACTTGTCCTTCCAATCATATAGGGTGGCGCGAACGGTACACTGTCGTCCTTTAGTACTGGGGGCTGGCTAAGTGTGAGCTTCCTGATCTTCATGTTTTTTCCAATCATTATCTGATTTCTTCAAGATCTCTAATTCTATCTTCTTTGCAGTGCCTCCAAGGGTTAACACAGAGGCCATCCGGGCCAATGCGATCAAGGGAATCGAGGCCGCCAAGAGAAGATCTCCTCGAGTAGTAACAAAGGCTCAGAGGGCTACTGCTGAGAAAATTGCCTCCCCTACCCCGAAGCTGCCCACTTGGAGCTTAAGGATACCAAGACCTGTGGGCGAAGGCTCAGGGAAGGGAAAGAAGCATGCTGAGGAAGATGAGATCGTTTCTCCTCTTGTCCAAACCAATAGGAGGCATGACCTGATCGATGCCACTGTCCCGAAGAAGCAAAAGAAGACTCAGGGATCGGAGGAGGTCGTCGTTCCCCAATGGACTCTTGAGTGCGTCCGATCGGGTTATGATAGATCCTGAGAAAGCCTCCGAGTGGAGTTCACTTTGTCTGATGCTAGCCGACTATCAGGCCTTTGAATCCCTTAGAGATGATGCATTTGTTCATACTTCTACTAGGTAACTGTCTTTTTTGGATTGTCAACTTTCTGATTCTATCTTTCAGAGTTTTTGACAATTCTCCCTCTCACTAGGACTGCTGTGGAGAATTTCTATATACAAATGGAGGCCTTGAACCGAGTGGGCCACACTTTCACACGACTTCATTATTATGAGGAGCAGATGAGGTCGGCAGACTCAGATTTTGCCCGACTGAAGAAAGAAATGGCAACACTCGAAGAGGAAAATGCCTCGGTTGGGCGTCTTCAGAAAGATCTTGATCTAGCCAATAGCTGCATTGGAGCCTTGACTCATGAGTAAAAGAAGTTTGAAGGGATCACCACTGATCTTGACAAGAGGGTCGAAGTTCTGACCAAAGAAAAAGAAGATCTACAGACGATGATCATCCCCTCCAAGTCCGAACATCTCTCTCAGGATCTTTGGAAGGCTTGCGTTTGAAAATATTTGAACAGTGTTCCCTTCAACAAATTGATGCTCCCCTACAATACTCAGGCCTATTGGGAGGGGCAAAATGATGTGTGGGAGACCATTCTAAAAGCTAATCCTACGTTTGACACTTCTCTTTTCAAGAAAGTCTGTCACTCTGAAGTTTTTGATAGGCTGAAGATGTCTCCTCCCCAGTTGGTCCAAGAAGATGACGATCCCTATCAGTTTGATCCTGATCTTGATGCCTACCTTAGTGACTCTCCGCTCCTTCCTGAGAATGAGGCAGTAGGCGAAACCCAAGACCCTCGGGGGCAGGCCTCAACAACAGAACCTTCAACCACTCCAGTTCATCAACTTACTTGCACCAGAATGAGAAATCTCTTTTTTTTTTTTTTTTTTGGGTAAGGGTTGGCCCCCTATGGCCATTTCATAAATATATGAATTGACCATATTTGCTTGTCGTAAGAATTTCGTACTTACTACCACGATCAACTTATGAGATTTCCCTTTCGGCAATATCCAGATAATAATAACCTGACTCCTTCGAGTCTTACTTGCGTCTCCCTCAGGAGCTTAATTAAACTTGATGACTCTCCACGTTCGGGATAAGCCTTGGCCTCGTCGTTCGGGAGTCTCATTCGATGTAGAACCGATGCTCTAGCCTTCAGAAGTCTTATTCGGTTTAAAATCGATGCTTCATTCGAGGACTCATTTGGTTTCCCGATGCCCTACTTTAGAAAACTTAAGTTTCCTTACTATTACGATCAACTTCGTCCTTTGTCATTTGCGAATGCTGCATTTGGCATGATCCTTCTGGAGAAAACCAAACTTTTGTCTTGTAATTATTCTTGGGTTTACCTTCCCAAGAAATATTTTTCGTTCCATCGCATTTATTGCAAATCGGCGATGGTTCATTTCTCGAGCTGCGCTCCTTTGTAACTGGTGTTTATCTTGCCACGTGGAAACTTGCAACAACTCTACTTCATTTATTTCGAATTTGAAAAGTCATTAGTTTGTAGCCGTTGATTTGGGATCCGACGATCGGTATTCGAACCATCATTCCTTCTTTGGCCTTTGATTTGCTCAAGTTATCACCTCAATGGGCTATTTAAACCCCTTCGACGTGCTTCAACATCTTATTTGTGTCCTTTACAAATCGTTGCAATATCACCCTACATATTTCTTCTTACGCTCATAATCCTCATTCTTCTGGGTCGAAGGTTCGTCGTTTGAAGATTTGCAGCAAGGCTTTGAACGAGTAAGTTCTTCCTTTGCTCGTCCCTTTCTTTCTTTCTGCTCTTCTTTCTAATGAACTCCGAAGTAAGACACTCTGGATAATTACTTCCTAGTCACCTTTTTGGCTTCGGAATCTTGATTTTTGGACGTCAGAAAGTATTTCTGATCATCTTTGGGAGAAGACCAATCACTTGGGTCTAGGTTTCTTTCTTGTTCACCTTGAATACTTCTAGGGTCTTAGGCCCTGCATTCTGACAAGTGTGCTTGTTCATTCTTTGTAGTGCCTCCAAAGTTCAACCCAAGTGCCGTTCGGGCAAGGGCTGCTAAGAAGACTACTTCAGCAGAGGAAAATGCTGTCAAGTCTGAAAAGGTAGACAGTACTCCTTCTTCCAAAGTTTGGACTCCAAAGGCACCAGCCGTCGTCTCGTTAGCATCTTCCTCAGAGAAAGCGGCCCTTCGGCCAGAGGAGGAAAGAGTGTCTCCCTCTTCTGCCGTCCCAATCCCGGAGGTCACAGCTGTTGCCTCGTTGGCATCTTTGTCACACCCCACCCAGCCGGATCCGGTCATACCCGAATACTCATGGGGGTGATACACCGCAAGATCTAGGTTCAGGGACAATTCCATACAATACATGATAAAGTAAATTTAAATGGACCAGAGATAAATCAGTTCAAGTATTTAATAATCAAGAATGAAAAGAAAGGATTACAATATTAAAAATCCTTTCAAAACTAAACATCAGAGTTATACAAAAAGAAAGAATGTATAACGTTGCAACGGAAATAATCTAAAGAATTCTAAGGAAAAGACTCTCCATAACAGCAATCTTGGCAGGAACAGGAAGCGTCATGTGCCTCCACTTCGTCTCCAATTTCACCATCTTGATAACCACCTGATAAGGGATCCTCAATGAAAAAGGGGTCCTCATGACCTGTAGAACAATCTAAAGAAACAACAAAATAAAGGAATGAGTTCATAGAACTCAGTGAGGTAACACAATCACATCCTATCTTCATACAATTCCAATTTCAACATTCATAAGACAAACATGTATTTAATAATATAAATAAACAAATGCAAAGTGATGATATGATGTTCCTAACTCTATAATGTAGTCTCTAAAGTAGACACGCATTAAGTCATACACCAGTCTTCTTTGGGCAGTCTCATCACTCTTCCCTCACGGCACTCAAGCACGTCTGTTGGGTTCTCCGCAGCTGTTGGGTAAAGTCTTATCGAGCCATGGTTGGGGATTAAATCACCACTCTCTCACATCACCATTGGTATAAGATCTGGTGTGTGTCAAGGACAAACCTAAGCCCATTGCAGGGTCATACAGTCTCGTACTACAATGTTCCGGATATCTCCCCTCACGCCTAGTGCTCTGTTGGTTCAATACCTTCCCACCTATGAATGTAATCCTCAACGGGAGGCATCTGTTGGATTACATCCCTTAACCGAGTGGTCATCCACATATAATAGATAGGATGATCTCCATGTCCTCTCACGGGTCGTTTCACCGGTCTTGAGTGCCCATGAGCCCTTATTTGTTATATGCAACCCTACCTCTCTATGATGATAGTGGACCTGCTCGATACAAGACCCAGCCACTACCATCACAGGTTAACCGGCTTCAATACCCCTGCCGGAAGAGTAGTAGTACTCAAGAGGTCACCTAGCCCAACACTTCTAGACATGCCCTAAATATGTCAACCAGTAATTAGGGAAAGCGCCAAGGGCACCATAGGAATGCATCCCATACCGCCTCCTCTGGTATCCTATGGCAGAAATGCCAAAAGGGCATTCCCCATTCTCCAACCACAACTAAGCAATCACATAACTAGGGCGATGGGCGAACCCACAATCCAAGTAGATAATACAAGATAGAAGAAATAATAATATTTCTCTTCTCCCTTCACATACATTCACATTCCATATCATAACAACATTAATAGATTTCAAAGCAAGGAGCAACATCATAAGTAATAATGATAAACATAAATTATGGCAATTCATATTTAACAAAAGATATCAAATAACAACAATCAATTAAATATAATGGGTTGGTTATTCCTCACCTTTTACTTTGTTCTTCCTCCAAATCCAAGAATCCACTCCCACAAATTAGTGATTAAGGATATATTTACCTATTTATGCAAAAGAAATAATTATCAAAAATTAGAGCCAATTTGGGTTTCAAAGGATATCTTAAAATCTTCCCATGAAAACCCAAATCTGAAAACTAGGTTAAAAAGGGTCACTAGTGAATGGTCTTTAATTCGTCACCAATTCGAAGTCTAAACGAAACGAAATTTTGGGGAAAGCTAATTGACAACAAAAGGATCCTACGGGTACCTTCAATTTTATTAAATTTGACCCATCTCAAAAAGCCCAAAATTTGGCTCTCATAAATCAACCGTGGGTGACTTAGAGAGTCAAAATGCATAAATCTTAGCATGGGATCTTATCATTACTCCCATACTCAAATAAACATTAATATAAGAAAAGATAAGCATCTAGGGTACCTATAATTATTCCCTTTCATAGATCCCTCAATAGAAGAGAAAATATATTACTCCCACAAACTAGGAAGGGACATTAATACAATAAAGGAAAGCAACCAAGATACCTAACAACCTTCCCTTTCAAGATTCCCCAAAAGAAAAGGAGAGAAAATACTCAAAAAATTGTGAGTAAGAGAAGGATTAAAGAAAACTAACCTTTCTTGAAATTTTCTTGAAGATTCGAATCACAGGACGTCTTCGGAAGAATGAAAATCGCCCCCTCTTTCGTTTCTCCTCTTCCCGCAGCCTCAAAGTCGTTCTTGTAAAATAAAATGAGGCTACGGATGAGTTAAAACATAAAATAGGGTTTAAAAATCCGAAATTCCGTTTTTGCCCCCTAAATAGAAAATGGGGTGGGGGTTGGTTCACCCAAACGGCCCAACTTTCCATAAATGGTTGGACCCCCAAATGAACTTCTATTTCAATTATTTTTGGCTCCTTGGAAAGGTCTTTCGACGATCTTCGATTTGATACATTATTTGCATCAATCGGATTATCCATCGTCGATCTACAGATATTCCAAAATTACCCTTTTTACACTATCGAGACTGATCTTCTCTCTTCACTTAAACTCTAGGAGAGTTTTTGAGTCATTATAAAGGTCATCTACCAACATTGGTTCAATTTCCAATCCTTCGGGCTCGAATTGAATGGTCCACAATTGTCGCCGAATCAAGGCCCAGGTTCTCGGTCTTAAAACCACGGGTTAAAGGGGTAGAAATCCGGGGGATTTCACAATCTTCCTCCAAGGCTCCCTTGGTCATGGAGGCTCCTACCCCGATGGTGGAGGATCGGGTCATTTTTTAGGAAGCTGAGGGCGTTGCTTCTAAGAAAAAACGTCCTCGTTTTGATGATGAAATATATAGGCCTGTCTGGTCGTTGAAGAGGTCTGACTTCATGATGGGCAACTTTGACAAGGCGTTGGAATGGTACACCTTCGCCCATATTCCTGCCGAGAGCAGAGCCTTCGATGCCGTTCCCGAAAAGGCCTTTGTGAACTCATTAGTAATGTGAGCATTATTATCCCCCTGCCTTCTTTTTGGAGTATCTTCATTTTCTGAATAACTCTGATAATGTCGCAGGAGTACTGCTGATAATTTCCACAAACAAGTGGAGTCAGCTTTCCGAATCGGGCGACTGCCGTCTGATCTTTTTAAGCTTCGTGAGGAAGACAAATCCAAAGACGCTGAGATCGGGCACCTTCAGGAACGGGCTCGGGAAGTAGCCTGAGTGAAGAACACGAAGATCTTGCAGCTTTCCTGTTCTCTAGATGTTGCTAATGAGAGCAATTGCAGATTAGAGCTTGAAGTTGAAAGGCTCTAGGGAGCACTGAAGGAATCCAAGGCGAGAGCCACCGAACCCCAAAGGCAGGCAGCTCCTTCCTTACCCGAACATATCCCTGTCGAGGTCTGGAGGGCTTGCATCTTCAAATACTTGCACAGTAAGCCTTTTGATGATTTGTTGGATATCTTTCATCTACAAGCTTACTTGGAAGGGCATAATGATGTCTGGAAGTCAATCCTTAAGAGAGATCCAAACTTTGTTATGATCCTCACCAGCAGCACTGCCATCCCAAAGTATTTGGAGAATTGGGACTCCCCCCTCCCGACTGGACCGAAGACTTGGAAGATATGCTGACTGAGGACCCAGTGCAATATCTTAATGATTCTCCTCCTTTGACCCCTTTCAGGGACTTGGTCTACAAAGAGGGTGCCCCGAACATCAACCAGGTTGTAGATCAAGCTTCGGTATTGGTCAAAAAGGGCAAAGAGGGTGAATCCTAGAGCAATGCATTCCTCCTGTTTCATTCTTCTTGCTTTTACTAGGGGGAAGCTTACAGAATTCTTCGCAATCTTCCCTAGAAAAGCTAGACGAAGGGTATGGGATTGCAGAGTTTTCCTCAAGCTTTTGTAGGTGGGAGCTTATGGAACTCTTCACAATCGTCTCCAGAAAAGCTAGATAAAGCGTATGGAATTGCGGAATTTCTCCCGATCTCCCTTCGACAAATGCTGCTTTGATTTTTCTTCCTGACTTTGTTTCAACACATGAGAGTTGCTTCAATTTTTCTTCTTGACTCTGTGTTACTTCTGAGAAAGCTGCTTTGTTTTTTCTTCTTGACTCTGTGTTACTTTTGAGAAAGCTGCTTTGGTTTTTCTTTCCGACTCTCCTTCGACAAATGGAAGCTTACGGAACTCTTCGCAATCACCAATGACGATACTTAGAATTCATTGTTTTTTGACCGAATGAAGATTTGACCTAAACACTTGTTGTCTCATATGTATTTTCCTGAGAACTTTTTGATGTTGTAAAGGTTGACCCCTTATGGTCGTTAAAGAAATAAAGAATTGACTTTATCCTTAAATTTTGTCAATCACAAGAGATGTTCGGGTTTCTCACCAAAGTCTTCTTTTGAGCAATTCCTTAGAATTATTGGAAATGAAGCCTTTGCTTTGGAAGGTTTTAGTCAGTCGGAACCGAAGCCTTTACTTAGGGATTCCTAAGAATTCCACTAAGCTTTCGAAGGTCCAACTCTATTTTTAAGCCAATGCCTTTTGAAGGTCTCACTCAGGTTTTAAACCAATGCCTTTACTTAGAGAATCCTGAAAATTCTACTAAGAGTTTGGAGGTCCCACTTGGGTTTTAAACCAATGCCTCTACTTAGAGAATCCTAAAAATTCTACTAAGCTTTCCAAGGTCCCACTCGGGTTTTAAGACGATGCCTTTTGAAGGTCTCACTCGAGTTTTAAACCGATGCCTTTACTTAGAGAATCTTGAAAATTCTACTAAGCGTTTGGAGGTCCCACTCGGGTTTTAAACCGATGCCTCTTGAAGGTCTCACTCGGGTTTTAAACCAATGCCTTTACTTAGAGAATCTTGAAAATTCTACTAAGCGTTCGAAGGTCCCACTCGGGTTTTAAACCGATGCCTCTACTTAGAGAATCTTGAAAATTCTACTAAGCGTTCGGAGGTCCCACTCGGGTTTTAAACTGATGCCTCTACTTATAGAATCCTGAAAATTCTACTAAGCTTTCGAAGGTCCCACTCGGGTTTTAAATTGATGCCTCTACTTAGAGAATCCTGAAAATTCTACTAAGCTTTCGAAGGTCCCACTCGGGTTTTAAACTGATGCCTTTTGAAGGTCTCATTCGGGTTTAAACCAAAGCCTTTTGATTCTCCATTCAAGTACTAATATGTAGTAGCCCCCAATCAAAAGATTGTTGTTTGAAACTTGAAATTGCATTGAATGAGGGAAAGACTACATCAGAAACAAAAAAGGTAAATCTCTAAGGATAGTACTTCTTCAAGTGTCTTGCATTCCACGATAGGTCAAGTTCCTGCCCGGTGGTCATATTTTTTAGCTTGTATGCTCCTGAACCGAGCGGCTTGACTATCATGTACGGTCCTTCCTAAGAGGGATCCAACTTCTTTTGATTACAAGGATCTGAAGCCAATGTGTTCCTGTCACGCCCTCCCAGCCGGTACCCTATCTGGCATACCCGAGAGTGTGATCCACAGCCCGAAGATCAGGTATCGAGTGATCAACCTCCCAAAAAAAAAAAAAAAAAAAAAAAAAAAAAAAAAAAAAAAAAAGAGGAGAAAAAAAATAAAAAAAAAAAAAAAAGAATGAATCATAAATGAATCAGAATAATAGATATAATCAGAGTATCAAACAGATAAGTAAAGCGAGGCAAAAATCCCACTTTACAACCAGCGGAAAAGTAGCTCTAAAGAGAATAAACTAAATAAAATCTAATCCCAGTAGCTAGTACATTGGGTAACTAAATTGTTCTCCACTTTATAGACAACATCCTTGTAAGTGTAAATCTCATAAATGGCACAAAGACGCTTCCACTCAATGGTCGGACTAAGCATCATACGGAGCATAACCACTCGCGGGATCTTCAGAGTAATTGTGGTAACCGCAATCACCTTCCTGGAGATATGCCTCTTCGCCTTGCGCTTCTTCATAGGGACCGTCATAGTACTCGGTACTGCGGGATAGTCTAACAACATTGTACAATAAAGGAATGAGTTTCAAAGAAACTTCGGTAAAGCGATTAAAATCCATAATAACATAAATGGCGGGATTCCGAACAAACATAAATGCAATATGATATGAGACAAGCAATGAATGAATGAATCTAACTCTATGTATGCTGGTCTCTATTGGCGGACATGCTTTAAGTCATAGCACCGTACTTCTTTAGGAAAGTCCACTCACATCCTCAACCATTTAAGATATCTTGGATTCTCTCAAGGATCATTTCACCGGTCTTGAGCAGCCGATTGGTAATGGGTCCTTCATCCCTCGGGACAAACCATGGCGGGGGTTAAGTCAACACACTCTCTCACAACCATTTGGTATAAGTATCTTGGCGCATGTCGGGCGTAAAACCTAGCCAAATGCAAGTCTTCTACTTAGTTACATCAAGTCGGATCCAGATACGTCCATTCCTCGTCCCCTGACGATCCTTTCCGGTATCCTTCACACTAGAGTCCTCATAGTCCCTGACTACGGACTCACCAACCCTATTGATCATCCACATATGGTAAACGGGAAGCTCTCACGTCCTCTCACGGGTTGGTTACCGGTCTTAAGCGCCCGTGAGCCCAAGTCTAACCATATGCAACCCTACCAATAAATGGCCCCCACAATGTGATTCCTGTCCTCTCACGGGTTGGTTACCGGTCTTGAGCGCCCATGAATCCCCATTGCTACCACGGGTCGTTCGGTCTCAATACCCCTCCGATTAGGGTCCGACATAACAGGACATCCTAGCCAAACACTACTAGGCAAATCCTAGATATGTCATCCAACAGTTTAGGAAGGTGTCCAGAGGGCATCTCCGGAAACATCCCATAATATTCCCGTAGTAGTCCAAGGACAGAAGTGTCAAAAGGACACCTCTCCTTTCCAAACCATACTTAAGCATACACATGCATCAATTCATATCATCACATATATGGTAACTTCATATATGGAAAGAAATCAATAATTACAATCACTTGTATAACATTGGTAAGTAAATCATACATGAATCAATTTAATATGAATAAGTAATGCTACTGTAATCAAAGTTATGCAACAGTAGTATATCATTGTAAGAATCTAATTTAGGAATCATATCTATGATATTCAAATATAGAAACTAGATTCATGCTATCTATGTAATTAAGGAAATAACCATCCTTACCTTTTATAACTCGCAAAGGAATCCTAAGAAATCAAGTAAGATCTCGGCAAACTTGAGAAGAAGGTCCTAAACAAGTATATACAACATATTAGGAAAGATCCCTAACAGAAAAGATACCAAAACATCCAACATAGACCAATTCTGAGTTGCTTGTACTCATTGGTCGAGTGGATTGGTCGACTGGTCCAGTCGACCAATCAGTCGACCAATGCAGACAGTAGCCTAAAAAAACAGAGTTTTAAGATATGAAATCCGAATTTGGTGGTTCAAAAGGGTACTAATCAAGGGGTAGACTACATCAGTAGTATTCTAACATATAGGGGACCTCAAAACACTAATCCAATCAAGATATCAAGATCCAAATTAGGAAACAAAAAGTTACCATAATTAAATCAACCATGGATCTTGATGAATTTGAAATAGAAAACAAAGACAAGAACAATAGGAGGATAGATCTTTGCTTCAGGTAAGGGTATCATGAAAACATGCATAGATCTTCATGCAATAAGGCTTAGAAGCATAAATCTAAATAAGGAAATAAAACCTACCATATATGTAACTACCATGCATCATGAAGAACACATAGTATGGTAGATGAGAATAACTAGAAATCTATAGATTATGGATCATGGAAAGAAAACACAGTAATTAACTACTAACATGATCAACATAGAAGATCCAAAGAGATCAGAATTTAGATTAGAAGTTTAACAAAGATTAGATCATGGTTTGATCATGATTCCTTCAAAAGCTTGCAATGATCTTGGTTAAGATCATTATTCTAGCCTCAAATCCTTAGGATGATCATGAGAACATGTTCAGAGATGTTTGCAACAGAGAATGCAGCATCTCTTCTACTGTCTCAACTCAAAAAGGAAAGAAAAACAAAGATGGAGGAGAAGAAGAGAGAGTAGACATACCTTTTGATGCAAAAAGAAGAGTTTCGACGAAGATCCGTCAAGAAAACACCAAGGATGCAAGAGAGATGACTTGCAGAGGTCTTTGGTTCGTTCCAGAGAGTTTGGAGGCAGCAAATACGAAGTGGACTCGAGATTGGACTTAAATAGAGCAAGAACAACCTAATTGCCAAAGACAGCACTCATGGGTCGAGTGGATTGGTCGATTGGCCCAGTCGACCAATCAGTCGACCAATGCTGACAGCAAGACCAAAACAGGGAATTGAAGGTCCAGATCAAATCCAATCCTAAAGGTGTTTTGCACACAAGTCAAGTGACTTACCTAATAGGTAGAAATGCTTTCAAACCAAGATAGAGAGCACTCCAAGTCCATCAACTAATCCGATCTTCATCAGGATTCAGTTTCCATAAATAGAACCTCATCATCAACTTTCATGGATTCAAAGCCAGACACCAAGTCCTCTACTGGGATGGCCCAAAGCTGACTTCTTACTTTACTTCGGGTCATCGAACCTACAAATAACAAGGTTTCCGGGTCAAGGTTAGGGCTGGGTTTTACAGTTCCTTAGAACCAAATCTCCCGATGGGTATTGGTGACGTCGAACTCGAGAGTTATAGTGAGATGCTATTCTTCGCTGGTACCTCCGAGTTTGGGCAATTGCCTTTGTTCGAACCTCATCCAATAAGTCGAGACTGTCTAGTAGACCCTGTTCATTTTCTTTTTCCTCAAACTCTCATTCTCGTAGTGTCCCTGCCATTACTTCCACGGGTGCTAGTGCTTCAGATCCATACGCTAGTTTGAATGGAGTTTCTTCGATTGGGGTTCGAACCGTGGTTCGGTACGCCCAAAGAACATTTTGTAGCTCTTCAACCCACAAAGTTTTGTCAGACTCGAGTCTCTTCTTTATTCCGTCTAGCAAAGTTCTGTTCATGACTTCCACTTGACCGTTGCTCTGTGGGTATGCCACCAATGACATTCGGTGCTCGATCTAATAGGTGCTGTAGAATTGCTCGAACTGGGGATTGTCAAATTGTGTTCTGTGATTGGTGACAATGACCTTTGGCATCCCAAATCTATAGATTATAGAATCCAAAACGAACTTCTCTACTTTTTTTTCTCAGTGATAGTTGCCAGAGCGCTTGCTTCTACCCACTTTGTAAAATAATCAACCTCCACAATAAGATATTCCCGTTCGCTAGATGCCTTGGTGAATTTTCCCATAATGTCAATTCCCCACATTGCAAATGAGGTAGGATCAAGAATTGACGTTAGGGCTTCAGCCGTTCTTTTTGATACCGTTGCATGAATTTGACAATTGTTGCAGGCACGAACATACTTCATTGTAGCTTCTTGCAATTTTGGCCAATACAGCCCGAGCCTCAGGATTTTGTGAGCTAGGGCCCGACCGCCCATATGCGCCCCACAAATTCCCTCATGAACTTTGGCCAAAGCGAATCTCGATCCTTCGAGACCTAAGCACCTCAGGACCCAATATCATCTCCTCCTTTTTTTTTTATTTTTACACAATCCCCCCCCCCCCCCCTTTTTTTTTCCCTTCTTCCTTCCCTTCTTTTTTTTGTTTTTATGTAGTAATACTCCCCCCCCCCCCCCCCCCCCCCCATTTTTTTATATTTTTTTTTTTTTTTTTTTGCTCGGGGGGGGCCCCCCCTCTATAAAAAAGGGGGGGGGGGTTTTTTTTTTTGGCGCCGGCCAATTTGGGGGGTCGCCCCTATTTTTTTTTCTCCCCCCGGCCCCCCCCCCTTTGTTTTTTATTTTTTTTGTAATTGGTAAAACCCAGCCCTAACCTTGACCCGGAAACCTTGTTATTTGTAGGTCCGATGACCCGAAGTAAAGTAAGAAGTCAGCTTTGGGCCATCCCAAGTAGAGGACTTGGTGTCCGGCTTTGAATCCATGAAAGTTGATGATGAGGTTCTATTTATGGAAACCGAATCCCGATGAAGATCTAATTAGTTGATGGACTTGGAGTGCTCTCTATCTTGGTTTGAAGGCATTTCTACCTATTAGGTAAGTCACTTGACTTGTGTGCAAAACCCCTTTAAGATTGGTTTTGATCTGGACCTTCAATTCCCTCGTTTTGGTCTTGTCGCAAGATTGGTCGACCGATTGGTCGATCGGGCCAGTCGACCAATCCACTCGACCAATGAGTGTCAGTCTTTGGCAATTAGGTTGTTCTTGCTCTATTTAAGTCCAATCTCGAGTCCACTTCGTATTTGCTGCCTCCAAACCCTCTCGAACGAACCAAAGACCTCTCGCAAGTCATCTCTCTTGCATCCTTGGTGTTTTCTTGATGGATCTTCGTCGAAACTCTTCTTTTTGCATCGAAAGGTATGTCTACTCTCTCTTCTTCTCCTCCATCTTTGTTTTTCTTTCCTTTTTGAGTTGAGACAGTAGAAGAGATGCTGCATTCTCTGTTGCAAACATCTCTGAACATGTTCTCATGATCATCCTAAGGATTTGAGGCTAGAACAATGATCTTAACCATGATCATTGCAAGCTTTTGAAGGAATCATGATCAAACCATGATTTAATCTCTGTTAAACTTCTAATCTGAATTCTGATCTCTTTGGATCTTCTATGTTGATCATGTTAGTAGTTAATTACTGTGTTTTCTTTCCATGATCCATAATCTATAGATTTCTAGTTGTTCTCTTCTACCATACTATGTGTTCTTCATGATGCATGGTAGTTACATATATGGTAGGTTTTATTTCCTTATTTAGACTTATACTTCTAAGCCTTATTCCATGAAGATCTATGTATGTTTTCATGATACCCTTACCGAAAGCAATGATCCATCCTCCTATTGTTCTTGTCCTTGTTTCCTATTTCAAATTCATCAAGATCCATGGTTGATTTAATTATGGTAACTTTTTGTTTCCTAATTTGGATCTTGATACCTTGATTGGATTAGTGTTTTGAGGTCCCCTATTTGTTAGAATACTACCGATGTAGTCTACCCCTTGATTAGTACCCTTTTGAACCACCAAATTCGGATTTCATATCTTAAAACTCTGTTTTTTTTAGGTTATCGTCCGCATTGGTCGACTGATTGGTCGACTGGACCACTCGACCAATCCACTCGACCAATGAGTACAAAGAACTCCAGATTTGGTCCTGCTTCGGATGTTTTGATATCTTTTCTCGTTAGGGATCTTTCCTAATATGTTGTATATACTTGTTTAGGACCTTCTTCTCAAGTTTGCCAAGATCTTACTTGATTTCTTAGGATTCCTTTGCGAGTTATAAAAGGTAAGGATGGTTATTTCCTTAATTACATAGATAGCATGAATCTAGTTTCTATATTTGAATATCATTAATATGTTTCCTAAATTAGATTCTTACAATGATATACTACTGTTGCATAACTTTGATTACAGTAGCATTACTTATTCATATTGAATTGATTCATGTATGATTTACTTACCAATGTTATACAAGTGATTGTAATTACTGATTTCTTTCCATATATGAAGTTACCATATATGTGATGATATGAATTGATGCATGTGTATGCTTAAGTATGGTTTGGAAAGGAGAGGTGTCCTTTTGACACTTCTGTCCTTGGACTACTACGGGAATATTATGGGATGTTTCCGGAGATGCCCTATGGACACCTTCCTAAACTGTTGGATGACATATCTAGGATTGTCTAGTAGTGTTTGGCTAGGATGTCCTGTTATGTCGACCCTAATCGGAGGGGTATTGAGACCGAACGACCCGTGGTAGCAATGGGGATTCATGGGCGCTCAAGACCGGTAACCAACCCGTGAGAGGACAGGAATCACATTGTGGGGGCCATTTATTGGTAGGGTTGCATATGATTAGACTTGGGCTCACGGGCGCTTAAGACCGGTAACCAACCCGTGAGAGGACGTGAGAGCTTCCCGTTTACCATATGTGGATGATCAATAGGGTTGATGAGTCCGTAGTCCGAGTTGGTCGGTGCCATAGGATACGCCGACTCTAGTGTGAAGGATACTGGAAAGGATCGTCAAGGACGAGGAATGGAAGTATCCGGATCCGACTTGATGTAACTAAGTAGAAGACTTGCATTTGGCTAGGTTTTACCCCGACATGCGCCAAGATTTATACCAAATGGTTGTGAGAGAGTGTGTTGACTTAACCCCCGCCATGGTTTGTCCCGAGGGATGAAGGACCCTTTACCAATCGGCTGCTCAAGACCGGTGAA
Source organism: Hakea prostrata (assembly GCF_041222555.1). Taxonomy (NCBI): domain Eukaryota; kingdom Viridiplantae; phylum Streptophyta; class Magnoliopsida; order Proteales; family Proteaceae; genus Hakea; species Hakea prostrata. The sequence continues at coordinate 126,451 of NW_028291123.1, forward strand.
ATGATCCGTGAGAGAATCCAAGATATCTTAAATGGTTGAGGATGTGAGTGGACTTTCCTAAAGAAGTACGGTGCTATGACTTAAAGCATGTCTCGCAATAGAGACCAGCATACATAGAGTTAGATTCATTCACTCATTGCTTGTCTCATATCATATTGCATTTATGTTTGTTCTGGAATCCCGCCATTTATGTTATTATGGATTTTAATCGCCTTACCGAGTTTCTTTGAAACTCATTCCTTTATTGTACAATGTTGTTAGACTATCCCGCAGTACCGAGTACTATGACGGTCCCTATGAAGAAGCGCAAGGCGAAGAGGCATATCTCCAGGAAGGTGATTGCGGTTACCACAATTACTCGAAGATTCCGCGAGTGGTTATGCTCCGTACGATGCTTAGTCCGACCATCGAGTGGAAGCGTCCTTGTGCTATTTATGAGATTTACACTTACAAGGATGTTGTCTATAAAGTGGAGAACAATTTAGTTACCCAATGTACTTGTTACTGGGATTAGATTTTGTCTAGTTTATTCTTTTAGAGCTACTTTTCCGCTGGTTGTAAAGTGGGATTTTTGCCTCGCTTTACTTATCTCGTTTGATACTCGATTATATTTAGTATTCTGATTCATTTATGATTCATTCTTTCTTTATTGAATCTATGATTTATCTTCCGCACTCTTGTTATGATTGTTCATGATTATGTTATTGTTTATGTGGGAGGTTGATCACTCGATACCTGATCTTCGGGCTGTGGATCACACTCTCGGGTATGCCGATAGGGTACCGGCCGGGAGGGCGTGATGATTGGTATCGGAGCCCAAGGTTCGAGGAGATCCTAACCACAAAAGACAACAACTGAACATTCCCGAGTCATTGATCCGAAATGACTCTTCTACTCTTAGAAGTGAATAATAGAACACCGAATTAGAAACTTGACCTTTGAGGCATAACAGAACATTTCTGAATAACATACCATAATTATACTTGAACAAATGTCACTTATGCAAGGAAAAGAAAGTTGCATAACATACAATAATTAAAGAGAAACAAAATGAACTTCATTAATTTCAAAAGTTTTTACAACGATTACATCCGAAATGCATAAATGGAAATCCTAAGGTACAGCTTCTATCTAGGTGATCTCGCTCCGATCTCTCGTATGCTCGAACTCCTCTCGCTAGCCGAGTCACCCGATGCTCTATCCTATCCCGTCGTGACTCCATCCTCTCGTACATCTGCTCCCGTCCGACCTCCATTCTCTCTAGCATGGAAGTCATCGATCTCATCTCGTGCACCAAGATCCGAAGTCTCCGGAACCGCATGCGAAGGGCCACCTACCTCGAAGTGTGATGAAGGAAACTCGTGATGCACAAAGCTCAGCCTCGCGCATATCCGCATCATCTCCGGCCTGATCATCACTATCAGGACCGATATCCTCTCCTCCATCCTCCGATCCCCGATCCTCATCCTCTCGATTCATCATCATCCTCACCCTCCGGACCAGGAGATCTCTCCGATCGCCGTAGTCTCATCCGACGAATGGTCCGAGTCCCAATGGGGTATCCCCGTGATCTAGTGTCCACCGGTGTATCCTCGAAACTCACCCCCGAAATGCCTAAAGATCAAAGTCGAAGCCTCCCATAGCAAAGGTTCCGCATGCTAGGCCGCAGAACTAAGTCCAAAGATGACCCGCTGAATGATGTAGGAGAGATCGATCTCGAAGCCCATGTAGATGTGGTAGATGACTAAGGCCTCCATCACCGTGACCCGATGGTGATGTCCGGCTTTCGGCATGATGTTTCGGCCGACTATGCGACCGATAATACGTGCAGAACCCGTCATCCGTCCGCTAGTCCACGGTGTGAAGCATCGACGGCTATCCCATAGCGTAGAGCATATCTCGCGAAGCTCGTACGGCATCGATGGCTGTCCAGATCTGCTCGCAGTATCCACACACACCGCCGTGGATAGTAAGGAACCCGCAGGATCTCAGCCCGGTTGTCCGGGTAGAGAAGCGAATCCGAGTCCGGAAGACCCCGCTCCCGAGGACAAGTCTAAGTGGATGTCCCCGGCCTCGAGCCTCCTCTCGTGTAAGTAAGGTTGCCGAAGAACAACCTCACTAGCTCCCGGTATACCCGGCAGATCCTCGATGAAGAGATGAGTCCACCGCAATGTGTCGAACCTCCGCCGAATCCTAAAGGCTCGAGCTGGCGTAAGTGAAGTAGACGTCCCATCTCGATGTTGCAAGAGTCGAAGTAGGCCTCGTACAGAACTCGGCCCGAGGTGTGTCAAACATGTCCGGTCTCCTAACCTCCCGTCTAGGCTCGAAAGGAACCCGACCTCTGCCCCTAAGAGCACCTACGATGCGACCACGACCTCTACCTCCTCCCTCGCCCTCCCCTTTGCATAGTGTATCCGTGAAAGAGACAAGAGACAATTCCAATTAGTGCTATTTTAAGATTTGAGCCAAAAGGGTATTTTCGTAATTTTTCGGAAAATTTCAAATTTGGGGGAAATTTGATTTGAACATACTAGCATGTGCGCAATACTTGGAATTTCATGTCTATGAAGTTGGTTTGATGAAAATCGATCGAAAACTTGGATTAAAGCGAAAAATTCAGCAAGAAGGAAATTTGGGGATTTTGCAATTTAGGTCAAAATTGGATTTTTGAAAAGTTGAAATTGGTTAAATCAAATTGTATGGACCTATCTACAATGTCATCTTGAGCATGTAGCATTTGATCTCGTGCGAAAATTTCAAGCGGTTTGAGAGAAAACGAAATTTTTCTAAAGATATCGATTTCGGTATAAAACTTTGCGAGATGAGCACCAATGTGTTAAAACTTGTTGTCTATGCATGGCATTGTGTTTAAAACCTAGGGAATATGTTTCTAAGCATTCCTAAGCATGATTTCTAGCATTGGATACAAGTAAAGCATGGTTTTATTGAAATGCAAGCATGAGAAGATGAAAATGGAAGGAAGATTGAGAGGTTTACCTTGTTTGTGAAGTTGGTGTGTTGTGGTGTTGTTGTTGAAGCACTAAATCACCTCAAGAACACTTGTGGAAACTCTTGGAGATTTTCCCTAGAGCTCTCTCACCTTTGGAAGAAGTTAGAATGAGGTTGGAATGTGAAAATGAGGCTTATAATGCGAATTTTCGCATTCTCGTCGCATTGGTCGACTCATTGGTCGATCGGGTCACTCGACCAATCACTCGACCAATGGTCACAAGTGACCTCATTTGCTGTTGAATTTTTTGGAAAATGTGATTTTTGCCTTATGGAATATTGTTTGATGACTATATGGATATATTTGAGCATGATTTAAGTTTTCAAATCATTTGGACTTGTGGTTTATGTTGAATCTTCAAATTCGGTATTTTGATGTTCTCGGTTTTGCGTAATGGTTACTCCGAGAAGTGGGCATGGTGAATCCAAGTGGTCATGGAGGTGGTGAAATACCTCAGGGAGGTGGTGAAGTACCTCATGGAGGTGGTGAGATACCAAATGCTGATCAGGGTACTCATGAGATCCCCGGTGCCCCGAATGTTGGAAGTTTCGTAGATATTGCCAATATTATGGGCAATATGATGCAAAGCAGAAGCAGCCTCGGGCTCAACCAGATGTTGGTGGGTTTCATGACTCGCATAATGAGACCCGAGCTGGTGCTAATGTGAATCCTCATGCCGCAGTCCCGAATGCGGGAGGTTTAGCTGAACTCCTCATACTCGCTTGATGGAGAGTTTTCTCAAGATGCAAGTACCCACTTTTACCGGAGTTACCAAGGACCCCTTGTTTCCTAACAAGTGGCTTCGTGAGTTGGAGAAGGCTTTCCGACATCCGCAATGCTCGGAAGCTCGAAGATTTTGTTTGCCGAGCGAAGTTGCAACAAGAAGCCGATGCATGGTGGATCTCCACTCGTCCCCGTTTTGGAAGGTTTGCATGCAGGAGTTGTAACTTGGGAGTTATTCAAAGAGGCTTTTTGTATGAATTACTTTCCCGAGGCGGTGAAGGATGCGAAGGAAGCCGAGTTTATGATTCCGACTCAAGGAACTCGTCCGTGTTGGAGTACCAACAGAAGTTCGAGGAGCTTCATTTCTTTGCTCCGCATTCTTTGAAGGAAGACCTCGCCAAAGCAAAGAAGTTCTTCAAAGGACTCGCGCCCGCCATTAAAGCTTACCTCACAAATCCAGCCTATAGTGAGCTATGCTCAAGTGGTGCGGAACTCGAAGAAGTTGGAAGAAACAGAGAAGGAAAGTGCTCGTGTGCAAAAGCCTTGGCAGTCAAGGAATTATGGTTTGGTGGATCGCAATGACCGTCGTTTTGTGAGACCTACACCCTACCCCACTCCTACCTTTCAGGCTAAGAGTGTGGGTCGAACACGGGTTTTCAGCAGCCCGGCCGCTTAGGACAAGATGGCGGAAACCGACCACCAGCAAGTGCAAGTGCAAGTGCAAGTGCAAGGCCTTTTGTTCAAAGCCCTCTCATGCAGCCACCCTTGTTGGATCCAAGCAATCCCGTTTGCTTCTACCGCAAGCAAGCTGGTCATTTTGCTCGTGCCTGTCCGGGCGGCCTCGCCCAGCAGCAGCCTCGCCCCAAAGGTGAAGAGTGCTCCTGCTCCTCCCTCCGGTAGAGTTTTCAAGATTTCCAAAGGCTGAGCAGATCCAAGCCATGATGTGATTACAGTGTACATTGTTAGTCGCTTCTATTTCGCATTTGTCTTATTTGATACGGGTGCATCTCATTCGTTCATGTCATCTCGCATTCATCAAGAAGACTAACCTAATCCCCGAGAAGTTGTCTAGTTGTTTATTGATTAGTACACCTACTGGTCCTCGTTGTGAAACTAGATAAGGGGTTATCTAAATGTCCCGTGTTGATTGGTGAGAAGAACTTGGAAGCCAATTTTGTGATTCTTGACATGAAGGACTTCGATGTTATTTTGGGAATCGATTGGTTGACAGCCCACAAAGCCGTGTTCCTTTGTTCCTCAAAGAAGATTCGGGTCCATATTTGTGGAAGTCCGGTCTTTGAATTTCAGGGTGAAAAGAGAAGGGTTTGTAAGAAGGTGCTGTCTCGCACCGATGCAAGTCTATGCCCTAGTGGATGATGCTTCATCCGAAGGCAAGGGTATAGTGGAGAAAAGAGTCGATGAAGTCGAGTTGTCTGCGACTTTGTTGATGTCTTCCCCGATGATCTATCAGGAGTGCCTCCGGACAGAGATGTCGAATTCTCTATTGATCTCGTCCCCCGGTGCTGCACCGGTATCTAAAGCTCCGTATAGGATGGCTCCTACCGAGTTGAAAGAGTTGCAAAATCAGTTGAATGAGCTCATTGATAGAGGTTTCGTGCAGCCTAGTGTGTCACCTTAGGGAGCTCCGGTCTTGTTCATCAAGAAGAAAGACGGTAGTATGCGCTTGTGCATCGACTACCGTGAGTTGAATAAGTTGACTATCAAGAATAGATATCCGCTGCCCGTAATCGATGATCTCTTCGATCGCTTGAAGGGTGCAGTTGTGTTCTCAAAGATTGACTTAAGGTCCGGATATCACCAATTGAAAGTGAAGTCTAGTGATATCTTCAAGACAGCTTTCCGAACGCGGTATGGTCACTATGAGTTTAGAGTCATGCCCTTCGGATTGACCAATGCTCCTGTGGTGTTCATGGACCTCATGAACCGAGTATTTTATGATGTGCTTGATAAGTTTGTGATTGTTTTCATTGATGACATCTTGATCTATTCGAAGAGCGAAGAAGAGCATGCGAGTCATCTAAGTTTCACCTTGCAAAGGTTGCGAGAAAAGAAGTTGTTCGCTAAGTTTAGCAAGTGTGATTTCCGGGCTTAAGAGAGTGGTATTCCTTGGTCATGTAGTTTCAGCCGAAGGTATTCGTGTCGATCCCGAAAAGGTCCAAGTCGTGGCTAATTGGGAGAGACCGAAGTCGAACGGAAATAAGAAGTTTTCTTGGATTGGCGGGTTACTACCGAAGGTTTATTGAGAACTTTTCTCGGTTGGCTGCTCCTATGACTAAGTTGACCAGGAAAGAAGAGAAGTTTGTTTGGTCCGACGCCCGTGAGAAGAATTTCCAAGAGTTGAAAGATAGATTGACAAGTGCCCCGGTTTTGACTATACCCGATAGTTCCGGTGGTATGACAGTTTATACCGATGCGTCAAAGATTGGTTTGGGTTGTGTACTGATGCAACATGGCAAGGTCGTAGCCTATGCTTCTCGGCAATTGAAGGATTATGAGCGGAATTACCCCACTCACGATCTAGAACTTGCCGCCGTTGTCTTTGCTTTGAAGATTTGGAGACATTATCTTTACGGTGAGAAGATTGCCATTTTCACGGATCATAAGAGTTTGAAATACTTCTTTACCCAAAAGGAGTTGAACATGAGACAAAGGAGATGGTTGGAACTAGTCTCCGATTATGATTGTGATATTCAAGATCACCCTGGGAAAGCAAATGTTGTTGCTGATGCTCTTAGTAGGAAGAACCAGAAGAAGACTTTGGATTTGAATGCTTTGAGTTTACCATTGTGGTCTTCTATTGAGAGTTTTGATTTGGAAATCGTCCCCGAGAATTCTGATTTTATTCTTTCGCCATGACGGCAAGATCTGGTCTTAGAGATAAGATTGTTGCTCACAGAAGTTCGATCAAGAGTTTTTGATCAAAGTTGAGAAGATTTCTTCGAATCCCGAGTCGGACCCCGACTTTGGTATATCCATGGATGGTGCTTTGTTGTTTAGAGGAAGACCGTGTGTGCCTCGCAAACGATGAAGTTAAGAAAGAAATATTGAAGGAAGCACACCAGGTCTTTTTACCGTAGACATCCGGGAAGCACCAAAATGTACAAGGACTTGAAGGAACATTTTTGGTGGATTGGTCTAAAGGCGGATGTTGATGATTTTGTTGCCAAGTGTGAGACTTGCCAACGTGTGAAAGCCGTTCGACAACCTCCATCTGGATTACTTCAACCTCTTCCTATTCCTAGTTGGAAGTGGGAGGATATCTCCATGGACTTTGTGACTAGCTTGCCTCTGACAAGTAAAGGCAATGACACCGTGTGGGTGATTGTTGATAGGTTGACCAAATCAGCCCATCTCATTCCTATGAAGATCACTCATACTCTGGATAAGCTAGCAAGGCTTTATGTGGATAATGTGGTTCGTCTACATGGTGTGCCATTGAGTATTGTTTCGGATCGTGATCCTAGGTTCACCTCAAGGTTTTGGAATAGTTTGCAGAAGGCCTTGGGAACCCAATTGAACTTGAGTACAGCTCATCATCCACAACTGATGGACAATCCGAGCGGACAATTCGGACATTGGAAGACATGCTCAGATCTTGTGTGGTGGATATGGGTGGTAATTGGGATGAACACCTAGCTTTGGTTGAGTTTGCCTATAACAACAGCTTATCAAGCCACAATAGGCATGGCTCCATTCAAGGCTTTGTATGGCAGTACTTGTAGGACACCTTTGTACTGGACTCGAGACAGTGAAAGAAAAGTCTTAGGTCCCGAGATGATTGAAGCTACAAGTGCTATGGTAGATATGATAAGAGAAAGGATTAAGTCTGCCTCGCCGAGACAGAAATCTTATGCCGATAAGAGAAGGACCGATTTGGAATTTCAAGTTGGAGAGAAAGTCTTTCCGAAGGTCTCACCAATGAAGGGTGTGATGAGATTCAATGTTAAGGGAAAGCTTAGCCCTCGTTACATTGGACCTTTCGAGATTTTGGAAAAGGTTGGACCTGTTGCGTATCGATTAGCATTACCTCCGCCTCTTGCTGGTGTGCACAATGTGTTTCATATTTCGATGCTCCGAAAATACATAGAGAATCCGGAACACATTTTGCAGCAAGCACCTAAAGGACTTAGTGCTGATTTGACCTATGATGAAGAACCGGCCGAAATCTTGGATAGGAAGGACAAGCAGCTGCGGAATCGCGCCATTCCTTTGGTGAAGATTCGGTGGAAGAACCATACCCCTGAAGAAGCTTCTTGGGAGAAGGAAGAAGATATGAAGGAGAAGTTTCCTTACCTCTTTGGAAGCACAGTACGCTTTCAATTTCGGGGACGAAATTTCTTTAAGGGGGGAGAATGTAAAACCCAGCCCTAACCTTGACCAGGAAACCTTGTTATTTGTAGGTCCGATGACCCGAAGTAAAGTAAGAAGTCAGCTTTGGGCCATCCCAGTAGAGGACTTGGTGTCTGGTTTTGAATCCATGAAAGTTGATGATGAGGTTCTATTTATGGAAACCGAATCCCGATGAAGATCTAATTAGTTGATGGACTTGGAGTGCTCTCTATCTTGGTTTGAAGGCATTTCTACCTATTAGGTAAGTCACTTGACTTGTGTGCAAAACCCCTTTAAGATTGGTTTTGATCTGGACCTTCAATTCCCTCGTTTTGGTCTTGTTTGCGAGCATTGGTCGACTGATTGGTCGATCGGGCCAGTCGACCAATCCACTCGACCAATGAGTGCTGTCTTTGGCAATTAGGTTGTTCTTGCTCTATTTAAGTCCAATCTCGAGTCCACTTCGTATTTGCTGCCTCCAAACCCTCTGGAACGAACCAAAGACCTCTGCAAGTCATCTCTCTTGCATCCTTGGTGTTTTCTTGACGGATCTTCGTCGAAACTCTTCTTTTTGCATCGAAAGGTATGTCTACTCTCTCTTCTTCTCCTCCATCTTTGTTTTTCTTTCCTTTTTGAGTTGAGACAGTAGAAGAGATGCTGCATTCTCTGTTGCAAACATCTCTGAACATGTTCTCATGATCATCCTAAGGATTTGAGGCTAGAACAATGATCTTAACCATGATCATTGCAAGCTTTTGAAGGAATCATGATCAAACCATGATTTAATCTCTGTTAAACTTCTAATCTGAATTCTGATCTCTTTGGATCTTCTATGTTGATCATGTTAGTAGTTAATTACTGTGTTTTCTTTCCATGATCCATAATCTATAGATTTCTAGTTGTTCTCTTCTACCATACTATGTGTTCTTCATGATGCATGGTAGTTACATATATGGTAGGTTTTATTTCCTTATTTAGATTTATACTTCTAAGCCTTATTCCATGAAGATCTATGTATGTTTTCATGATACCCTTACCGAAAGCAATGATCCATCCTCCTATTGTTCTTGTCCTTGTTTCCTATTTCAAATTCATCAAGATCCATGGTTGATTTAATTATGGTAACTTTTTGTTTCCTAATTTGGATCTTGATACCTTGATTGGATTAGTGTTTTGAGGTCCCCTATTTGTTAGAATACTACTGATGTAGTCTACCCCTTGATTAGTACCCTTTTGAACCACCAAATTCGGATTTCATATCTTAAAACTCTGTTTTTTTTAGGCTACTGTCTGCATTGGTCGACTGATTGGTCGACTGGACCACTCGACCAATCCACTCGACCAATGAGTACAAAGAACTCCAGATTTGGTCCGCTTTCGGATGTTTTGATATCTTTTCTGTTAGGGATCTTTCCTAATATGTTGTATATACTTGTTTAGGACCTTCTTCTCAAGTTTGCCAAGATCTTACTTGATTTCTTAGGATTCCTTTGCGAGTTATAAAAGGTAAGGATGGTTATTTCCTTAATTACATAGATAGCATGAATCTAGTTTCTATATTTGAATATCATTAATATGTTTCCTAAATTAGATTCTTACAATGATATACTACTGTTGCATAACTTTGATTACAGTAGCATTACTTATTCATATTGAATTGATTCATGTATGATTTACTTACCAATGTTATACAAGTGATTGTAATTATCGATTTCTTTCCATATATGAAGTTACCATATATGTGATGATATGAATTGATGCATGTGTATGCTTAAGTATGGTTTGGAAAGGAGAGGTGTCCTTTTGACACTTCTGTCCTTGGACTACTACGGGAATATTATGGGATGTTTCCGGAGATGCCCTATGGACACCTTCCTAAACTGTTGGATGACATATCTAGGATTGTCTAGTAGTGTTTGGCTAGGATGTCCTGTTATGTCGACCCTAATCGGAGGGGGTATTGAGACCGAACGACCCGTGGTAGCAATGGGGATTCATGGGCGCTCAAGACCGGTAACCAACCCGTGAGAGGACAGGAATCACATTGTGGGGGCCATTTATTGGTAGGGTTGCATATGATTAGACTTGGGCTCACGGGCGCTTAAGACCGGTAACCAACCCGTGAGAGGACGTGAGAGCTTCCCGTTTACCATATGTGGATGATCAATAGGGTTGATGAGTCCGTAGTCCGAGTTGGTCGGTGCCATAGGATACGCCGACTCTAGTGTGAAGGATACCGGAAAGGATCGTCGTGGACGAGGAATGAAAGTATCTCGGATCCGACTTGATGTAACTAAGTAGAAGACTTGCATTTGGCTAGGTTTTACCCCCGACATGCGCCAAGACTTATACCAAATGGTTGTGAGAGAGTGTGTTGACTTAACCCCCGCCATGGTTTGTCCCGAGGGATGAAGGACCCTTTACCAATCGGCTGCTCAAGACCGGTGAAATGATCCGTGAGAGAATCCAAGATATCTTAAATGGTTGAGGATGTGAGTGGACTTTCCTAAAGAAGTACGGTGCTATGACTTAAAGCATGTCTGCCAATAGAGACCAGCATACATAGAGTTAGATTCATTCACTCATTGCTTGTCTCATATCATATTGCATTTATGTTTGTTCTGGAATCCCGCCATTTATGTTATTATGGATTTTAATCGCTTTACCGAGTTTCTTTGAAACTCATTCCTTTATTGTACAATGTTGTTAGACTATCCCGCAGTGCAATCGAGTACTATGACGGTCCCTATGAAGAAGCGCAAGGCGAAGAGGCATATCTCCAGGAAGGTGATTGCGGTTACCACAATTACTTTGAAGATTCCGCGAGTGGTTATGCTCCGTACGATGCTTAGTCCGACCATCGAGTGGAAGCGTCCTTGTGCTATTTATGAGATTTACACTTACAAGGATGTTGTCTATAAAGTGGAGAACAATTTAGTTACCCAATGTACTTGTTACTGGGATTAGATTTTGTCTAGTTTATTCTTTTAGAGCTACTTTTCCGCTGGTTGTAAAGTGGGATTTTTGCCTCGCTTTACTTATCTGTTTGATACTCTGATTATATTTAGTATTCTGATTCATTTATGATTCATTCTTTCTTTATTGAATCTATGATTTATCTTCCGCACTCTTGTTATGATTGTTCATGATTATGTTATTGTTTATGTGGGAGGTTGATCACTCGATACCTGTTCTTCGGGCTGTGGATCACACTCTCGGGTATGCCAGATAGGGTACCGGCTGGGAGGGCGTGACAGTAATGCCCGCACAATTTCTTGATACTTTTGTAATCGGGGCTCCTTAACGCCGTACTCTCCTTGCACTTGATTAACTATCAGCTGCGAATCACTGTATATAGTGACATGAGCTATCGCGAGAGCTTTCTCCAAGCAGGGTTCGTCTATCAGGGCTTCATATTCGGCATCATTGTTTCTTGCTTCAAATGTGAATCTCAAAGCGTACCGAATGATAAAACCCGCTGGACTCTTAAGTAGAATACCTGCTCCAGCTTCATGCTTATTTCTTGAACCGTCAACGTATATCTCCCACATGGTTGGAATACTCGGTTCGATTTCTTCTTCTATAGGAGTCGTGGTTTCCACGACAAAATCTGCTAACGCCTCAGCCTTGATTGCTGTGCGAGATTTGAAATTCACTTGGAATTCACCAAGCTCTACCGACCATGCCACCATTCTTCCCGACAAATCAGGTTTATGAAGAACGTTTTTTAAGGGAGAATTTGTTAATACCTCTATCGGGTGTGCTTGGAAGTATGGTCGACGTTTCTTGGCTGCAATCATCGAGCCAAAGCCTTGCTTCTAAATCTAGGAATACCGCGTCTCTGCATCTAGGAGCACATGGCTAACATAATAGATAGGCCATTGCTTCCTTTCCTTCTCCCGAACAAGAACTGCGCTTATAGCCGAGGGTGAAGTGGCCAGACAAACCTACAAAGTTTCTCCTTTCTCTGGCCGGGACAATAGAGGTGGCTTACCAAGAGTTTCTTTCAAGCTTTCGAATGCCTTTTAGCATTCATCCGTCCATCGGGCTTCCTTGCTTCCCCTTAAATCTTTCAAGGCTTTGAAGAAAGGAAGGCACTTCTCTCCTGACTGCGAGATGAAGCGGTTCAGCGCAGCCACTCTTCTTGTCAGGCACTGCACATCCCGAACAGTTTTTTGAGGTTCCATGTTAATCAAAGTTTGTATTTTGGTTGGGTTAGCCTCTATACCTCTTTGAGATACCATGAAACCCAAGAACTTCCCCAAAGATACGCCAAACACACACTTCTCCGAATTCAACTTCAGTTGGTACTTTTGTAACACCAAAAATACTTCTACTATATCAGCAATGTGTCCCAAACGTGCGAGACTTTTGACCAACATATCGTCTACATAAGCTTCCATATTCTTCCTGGTTAGGTCTTTAAAAATTTTGTTCACTGCTCTCTGATAGGTTGCTCCAGCTTTCTTTAAGCCGAACAACATAAACTTATAATAAAAACTTTCATGATTAGTCATGAAAGCAGTAAACTTTTCATCCTCCTAATTCATAAGAATCTAGTTGTATCCCGAATATGCATCCATGAAACTTAGAGTCTCATATCCTGCTGTAGCGTCTATTAATAGATTTATCTGAGGCAAAGGATAACAGTCGTTTGGGCAAGATTTATTGAGGTCCGTGTAGTCAGTACACATCCTCCACTTCCCATTATCCTTCTTGACCATTACTACATTAGCCAATCAAGTCGGGCATTCAATAGGTTCAATGAATCCCAAATTCTTTAGCTTCTCGACTTCACTTCTGATAGCCTCATGCTTTTCGATTGAAAAGTTTCTTCTTCTTTGAATCACCGGTTTGGCTTGCGGGTCTATTCAAAGCTTGTGTTCCACCACTTGCCAATCTATCCCAGGCATGTCTTCAGCAGACCATGCAAATACATCTCTATTTTCCCGAAGGAAAATCTTCAATTCTGACTTGAACTCCTCCAGCTGCTTAGATCCAATATGAGTCGTTTTCTTTTCTTCCTCAGGATCCAGCTGGATTCGTTCCAATTTCTCTATTGGCTCAGGTCTTTGCATCTCTTCCTCATCCCAATCATCAAGTATCTCAATTGGTAATGCAGTGGCCTTCTTTGGGCCCTCCTTGTCCTTCAAGTAAGCTACGTAACACTGCCGGGAGATTCTCTGATTAGAAAACACCTGACCAATTCCCTTATTAGTAGGGAACTTGATCTTCATATGCTTTGTTGAAACCACCGCTCCTAGCTTTGTCAAGGATGGTCTGCCGAGTATAATATTATACGCCGGAAGCTCTCGAACCACTAGGAAATTTACTAGAATAGAAGTTTCCTTAGGGAAATTTCCTACTGAAAGATCTAGTTGAACCGATCCTTCCGCCACCGCAAATGATTCAGCAAATCCATACAAATGTGTGGATGATGGCTCCATCAAGTCCTCTTCGATCTTCGATTTCTGATAAGCTTCATAAGACAAAAGTTCTACAGAAGAGCCGGTATCAACCAACACTCTATGTACTTCCCGACGTCCAATCTCCACCTTGATGACTATAGCATCATCGTGAGGTGTGCAAATACCTCTTTCGTCCCCATCATCGAAGCTGATCGGAATTTCACCATTCGACCTTTTCCGCTTCTGCACCTCTCCAGTTCCAACGAACTTAGATTTGGACATCAGCTTGTGAAGTGACTCTGGTTCGGGTCCCCCAAAAATAATTAAGATAGGAGATCGGTTAGCACCGACTACTTCCTTTCCCTTCTTTGACTTGGGAGGCTCGACCTGTCGCTCTCGGCTTCCCAAACGATCTCTCTTTTCGACCACTATTCTTGGCTCTGGAGGTCGTCCTTTAATTAAAGTCAAGAGATGTCCTTGAGAAATCAATCTCTCAATGTCGGCCTTCAGGTGTCTGCAGTCATTAGTATAATGCCCATAATCTTTATGAAAACGGCAATACCTTTCCATGTTGCGCTCTCCAGGCTTGGACACACCCTTGGGAGGCCACTTCAATATATCTTGTCTCTTGATAATGTTCAAGATCTTCGACCGAGGGGTATTCAAAGCTATGTACTTGCCCTGATCTGGAGAACGCTGCCTCGACGCCGAACGTGGCCTTCGGGTCCGATCATTGTTGAATTGCTTAGGCTTCTGTTTCTTCTCATAAGCCTTCTGTTCTTTAGGGGAAGTCTTCGTGTCCCCCTGACATGCATCCAGAATCTCCGTCAATTCCGCTTGCTTTTAACACCTTTGCACCAGTTCAGCATAAGTGGTTGGCATTTTTTGAAGTAATAACTCCAAGAGTCTCCGATTGGTGAGTCCAGTGAACAAAGCAGTTTTAGCTACCTGTTCATCCAAATTCTCAATCTCCATAGTAACTTTGCTGAATCTTTTCAGGTATTCCCGAATTGATTCATTCTTCCCTTGCTTGATAGTAAACAGAGTTTCCTCCGTCTTTTTAATCTGGATTCCACTCTGGAAACCACCAACGAATTTTCGCGCCAACTCCTCAAAATCGGCAATTTTTCCCAAAGGAAGATTTGAAAACCACTTCTACGCTGCACCGGTCAAAGATGAACCAAACACCCTGCAAAGGATTTCGTTTGAATTACTAGCCACAACCATAATTTGTTGATAATAACTGATATGGGCGAAAGGATCTCTCTAACCATCGAACGAAGAGAAAGTTGGTAGCCGAAAACTGTGAGGAAACACAAATCTAGCAACTGCCTCAACAAAAGGGGTCTTCTGGATGATCAAATAGATGTCATCAGCCATCCTCCCTTGGGAGAGCAATCCCAACCTTTGATTAATATCTGCAAGCTCCTGGCCAATGTGGACCGAACGTCCATCACCAGTCTGATAGCTTTCTCGACCTGAATGCTTTGAGGTTGGCGAGTGAGTGTGTACTTCCCTGCCCAACCTCGTTCTGATCTAGTTCAGCTTGACTGCTGTCACATCCACCCAGCCGGTACCCTATCTGGCATACCCGAGTGTGTAATCCACAGTCCACAAGATCCGGTAGTTAGTAAAATCAACCTCCCACATTCACAACAATATAATCAAGAACAAGACTAAATCAAGGTTAACAATATTATTCAAATAAATCAAGTAAGTAATGAGATAATCATCAAAGTGCGGAAATTATACCAATAGATATATAAATCAAATGTAGAATGAGGGGGAATCTCACTCCTCGAGTACAGCGGAATGTAGTTCGAAAATCAAAGGGGATTACAACTAATTCTAAAGACAAGAAAGAAAGATATAATCTAACTAAGCTAGAGTCTTTTCTACTTTATAATGAACGTCTTCATAAACATAAACTTCATCAATTACGCTCAGACGCTCCCACTCCACAATAGAGCTAATCTTGGTAACAAGAGAGACCACTCAAGGAATCCTAAAAGTAATCTTCATAGTCACCAACACCTTGCGTATGGTACACTTCTTCATCTTGCGCTTTCTCATATTGCGCTTCATAGCCATCAAGACCTGTAGAATAGTCTAACAAAAGATATTGTACAAAAAGGAGTGAGTTTCAAAAGAAACTCAGCAAGGCAAGTTATTCCATAATAGCATAAATAACATAGTAACACAACAAAGCATAAATTGATATGATATGAGTCAGACAATGCATGTATGAATCTAACTCTATATATGCTGGTCTCTATAGGCAAACATGCTTTAAGTCATAGCACCATACTTCTTTGGGAAGGTCTCAATTCATTCATCCTCGGTTGGCAAACGGTTCTTCATCCATCTCGGACAATCCATGGCTGGGGGTTAAGTCACCTCTCTCTCACATCACCGTTTGGTCTAAGTATTGGTGCATGTCAGGGTAAAGCCTAGCCTAATGCAAGTCATCTACTTAGTTACATCAACTCAACTCCAGATACGTCCATTCCTCCCCTCTCGGGATCCTTTCTGGTATCCTTCACACTAGAGTCAGCGTATCCGACTCTCTCAAATACGGACTCATCAACCCTATAGGTCATCCACATATAGTAAACGGGAAGCTTTCATGTCCTCTCACGGGTTGGTTACCAGTCTTGAACGCCCATGAGACCAAGTCTATCCATATGCAACTCTACCCATAAATGGCCCCCACAATGTGATTCACGTCCCCTCACGGATATAACTCACCGGTCTTGAGCACCCATGAATCCCCATTGCTACCACGGGTCATTGGGTCTCAATACCCTTCCGAATCAGGTCTGATATAATAGGGGTATAACCTAGCCAAACACTGCTAGACAAGTCCTAGGTATGACAACCAATAATCCGGGAAAGTGTCAAAGGGCAACATTGGAAATATCCCATACTACTCCCAATGAGGTCCAAGGACAGAAATGTCAAAAGGACATTCCCCGATCCCAAATCATACCTAAACAATCACAATCATAATTCAGTCATATCATCCACGACAGATATCTCATCATATGAAAGAGTATAACAAGACAACATCAAATAAATAAGAAACATACATGAATAAGTATTCACACATGATCAAGTACATAAAGTAAATAAGGAAATAAAATCCTAATGTACTTGCAGCATTCATATCATAATAGAAACTAACATAACAGTAGCAAATCTAAGTAGTTCCCAAATTAGAAACTAAATCTATGCAATCTATGTTAATATGGTAACAACTTTCCTTACCATAAATAGATTCGAATATATTCCGGACGGACAAGAGGATGAATCCAAAGTTAGCAAACAAACCCTAGAATAGAATCACACAATCATTAGGAAGTATTCCTAAAAGAATAATCATCAATCGAATCGAATCGGACGACGAAATCAAATTCTGTTCTTGCGGGTTGATTGGCTGGGTTGACTGAGCCAGTCGACTCAAGCAGTCTGCCCAAGAGCAAATCCAAAAATAAAAAGAGAATCTTGATCCGAAACCTATGCTACACAATCTGGAATGCGACGAAACTTGAAGAGAATGTCTAACACAGTAGTATAAGACTAAAAAGCATAATTTGGACATCAAACAACCATTAGAACCATTACTTACTAATTTGAAATCATAGTTTCTATTTTGGTAAAAAAATCATGGTTTTCATTGGAACATGCTATTAATGAAAGAGATGAACTAGAGATGATAAGATCTCATTCTAGTACAAGAACACAGTAGATCAGAGGTATGATTAATCATAGAGAAGCATCTATAATGCTAAAATAAATAAAAATAGGAATACGATCATAGTTTAAGAAGAAATCATAAAAATCATGTTAAGAATGAATGAGATGATCATGGCATAAGAGAATAAAAAGAAATTGTAAAGATATGACTACATGGTTGTAGCATCTTCATCATAATCTCAGTTCAAAGATGAGAGTGATCATAAAAAGAATGAATCAATAACGCAAAAGATTGAATACTAACCTTTGATTGAAGAACAAGAGAGGGAACTAGCAAGTTTGCAAGATTAGATCTTCTTCTACACTTTTGGAGGCTTGGAGGTGGTTTCCCATCGTTCTCTAAGTGCTATGCAGGCTAGGGATACTAAAATCACGAATTCATGGGGTATATATAGCAACATAACCTAAACAGAAGATTCTGTTCGAGTTCAGCATCTCTGGGTTGATTGGCTGGGTAGCATGGCCTAGTTGACCCAAGCAGTCGACCCAGGCTGACAGTAAACCCAAAGACAGGTATTTGAGGGTCTTCCACTACTCGGAACCAAACGAAACTTTAAACACATATTCTATAACATACCTAGCATGGAAAAATGGCTTTAAATCATATCCCACCAAGCTCTAAGGTCATCAACTAATCTTCTCTTCATCAAGGCATAGTCTCTTCTCTATATCCAACACTGTCTTCAAGTATGGGGCATCATCTTCAATCTCCATAGGTTCGGAGTCGAACACTATATCTTCTACTAATATGGCCCATAGTTGACTTTCACTTCTACTTCAGGTCTTCGAACCTACAGTCAAAGAGTATCCGGGTTAAGGTTAGGGCCGGGTTCCACATTCCCCCCTCCTTAAAAGAAATTTCGTCCTCGAAATTGAAAGTATACCTGAACTTCCAAAAAGATGAGGAAACTTCTCCTTCATGTCTTCTTCCTTCTCCCAAGACGCTTCTTCAGGGGTATGGTTCTTCCACTGAATCTTCACCAAAGGGATAGTTCGATTCCTTAACTGCTTGTCCTTTCTATCCAAGATTTTAGCCGGTTCTTCCTTATAAGATAAATCAGCGCAAAGTCCTTCAAGTTCTTGCTGTAGTATGTGATCCGGGTTCTCAACATACTTCCAAAGCATCGAAACATGAAATACATTATGAGTCTTAGCGAGTGACGGAGGTAAAGCCAAACGGTAAGCAACTAATCCAATCCTTTCAAGAATCTCATAAGGTCCAATGTAACGAGGACTAAGCTTTCCATTAACATTAAACCTCATTACACCCTTCATAGGCGATACCTTTAGAAAAACGTTTTTTCCAACTTGAAATTCCAAATCTGACCTTCTTCTATCAGCATAAGATTTTTGTCTTGATTGAGCAGTCTTAATCCTTTCTCTTATCATATCTACCATCGCACTTGTACCTTTAATCATTTATGGGCCTAACACTTTCCTTTCTCCAGTTTCAGTCCAATACAGAGGTGTCCTACAAGTGTTTTTGTCACATCCAACCAGCCGGTACCCAATCTGGCATACCCGAGTGTGTGATCCACAGTCCACAAGATCCAGTAGTTAGTAAAATCAACCTCCCACATTCACAACAATATAATCAAGAACAAAACTAAATCAATGTTATCAATATTATTCAAATAAATCAAGGTAAAGTAATGAGATAATCATCAAAGTGCGGAAAAGATACCAATAGATATATAAATCAAAAGTCGAGTGAGGCGGAATCTCACTCCACGAGTACAGCGGAATCTAGTTTGAAAATCAAAGGGATTACAACTGATTTTAAGACAAGAAAGAAAGATTTAATCTAACTAAACTAGAGTCTTCTCTACTTTATAAAGGATGTCCTCATAAACTTAGACTTCATCGATTATGCTTAGACGCTCCCACTCCACAGTAGGGCTAATCCTGGTAACAAGAGAGACCACTCGAGGGATCCTCAAAGTAATATTCGTAGTCGCCAACACTTTGCGTATGGTACGCTTCTTCATCTTGCGCCTCCTCATATTGCGCTTCATAGCCATCAAAACCTGTAGAATAGTCTAACAAAAGATATTGTACAAAAAGGAGTGAGTTTCAAAAGAAACTTAACAAGGCAAGTTATTCCATAATAGCATAAATAACATAGTAACACAAACAAAACGTAAGATGATATGATATGAGACAACAGTGTATGTATGAGTCTAACTCTATGTATGCTGGTCTCTATAGGCAGACATGCTTTAAGTCATAGCACCATACTTCTTTGGGTAGGTCAATCACTGCCCCTCAGCCATCCTGACATCTTGGGTCTGCTGGTGGTAGTTGGGTCTTCCATCCTTCCTGGACATTCCATGGTTAGGGGTTAAATCACCTCTCTCTCACATCGCCGTTTGGTCTAAGTATTGGCGCATGTCAAGGTAAAGCCTAGCCCAATGCAAGTCTTCTACTTACTTACATCAACTCAGACTCAGATACGTCCATTCCTCGCCCCTGGCGATCCTTTCCAGTATCCTTCACACTAGAGTCAGCGTGTCCTATGGCTACAACCAACTCGAACTACGGACTCATCAACCCTATAGGTCATCCACATATAGTAAAGAGGAAGCTCTCATGTCTTCTCATGGGTTGGTTACCGGTCTTGAAAGCCCATGAGCCCAAGTCTATCCATATGCAACTCTACCCATAAATGGCCCCCACAATGTGATTCATGTCCCCTCACGGGTTGGTTACCGGTCTTGAGCGCCCATAAATCCCCATTGCTACCACGGGTCGTTCTGTCTCAATACCCTTCCGAATCGGGTCTGATATAACAGGGGTATAACCTAGCCAAACATTGCTAGACAAGTCCTAGTTATGAAAACCAATAATCCGGGAAAGCGTCAAAGGACAACATTGGAAATATCCCATACTACTCCCAATGAGGTCCAAGGACAGAAATGTCAAAAGGACATTCCCCAATCCCAAATCATACCTAAACAATCACAATCATGATTCAGTCATATCATCCACGGCAAATATCTCATCATATGAAAGAGTATAATAAGACAAGATTAAATAAATAAGAAAACATACATGAGTAAGTATTCATACATAATCAAGTACATAAAGTAAATATGGAAATAAGATCCTAATGTACTTGCAGCATTCATATCATAATAGAAACTAACATAACAGTAGCAAATCTAAGTAGTTCCCAAATTAGAAACTAAATCTACGCAAATCTATGTTAATATGGTAAAACCTTTCCTTACCTTAAATAGATTCGAATGTATTCCGGACGAACAAGAGGATGAATCCAAAGTTAGCAAATAAACCCTAGAATAGCATCGCACAATCATTAGGAAGTAGTCCTAAAAGAATAAGCATGAATCGAATCGAATCGGACGAAGAAAATAGATTCTGCTATTGCGGGTTGATTGGCTGGGTTGAGTGCTCCAGTCGACCCAGGCAATCTGCCCAAGAGCAAATCCGAAAATAAAAAGAGAATCTTGATCCGAAACCTATGCTACACAAACCGGAATGCGACGAAACTTGGAGAGAATGTCTAACACAGTAGTCTAAGACTAAAAAGCATAATTTAGACATCAAACCACCATTAAAACCATTAATTACTATTTTAGAATCATAGTTTCTATTTTGGTTAAAATCATAGTTTTCATTGGAAACATGCTATGAATGAAAGAGATGAACTAGAGATGATTAGATCTCATTCTAGTACAAGTTTTTACACAGTAGATCAGAGGTATGAATAATCATAGAGAAGCATCTATAATGCTTGAATGAATCAAAATAGAAATATTATCATAGTTTAAGAAGAAATCATAAGAATCATGTCAAGAATGAATGAGATGATCTTAGCACAAGAGAATGAAAAGAGATTGTAAAGATATGACTACAAGGTTGCAGCATCTTCATCATAATCTTAGTTCAAAGATGAGAGTGATCATGGAAAGAATAAATCATTAACATAAAAGATAGATTACTAACCTTTAATTGAAGAACAAGAGAGAGAGTTTGCAAGATTGAAAGATTAGGTCTTCTTCTTCACTCTTGGAGGCTTGGAGATGGTTTCCCTTCGTTCTCTAAGTGTTATGGAAGCTAGGGATACTAAAATCACGAAGTCATGCGGTATATATAGCAAGATACTCAAACAGAAGATTTTGTTCGAGTTCAGCATCTCTGGGTCGATTGGCTGGGTAGCATTGCCCAATCGACCCAAGCACTCGACCCAGGCTGACAGCAAAGCCAAAAATAGGGATTTGAGGGTCTTCCACTACTCGGAATCAAACGAAACTTTAAACACATATTCTATAACATACCTAGCATGGAAAAATGGCTTTAAATCATATCCCACCAAGATCTAAGGTCATCAACTAATCTTCTATTCATCAAGGTGCATTCTCTTCTCTATATCCAACACTGACTTCAAGTATGGGGCATCATCTTCAATCTCCATAGGTTCGGAGTCGAACACTATATCATCTACCAATATGGCCCATAGTTGACTTTCACTTCTACTTCGGGTCTTCAGACCAACAGACAAAAGAGTATCCGGGTTAAGGTTAGGGCCGTGTTTTACATTCCCCCCCTCCTTAAAAGAAATTTCGTCGTCAAAATTGAAAGTATACCTGAACTTCCAAAAAGATGAGGAAACTTCTCCTTCATGTCTTCTTCCTTCTCCGAAGACGCTTCTTCAGGGGTATGGTTCTTCCACTGAATCTTCACCA
Source organism: Hakea prostrata (assembly GCF_041222555.1). Lineage (NCBI taxonomy): Eukaryota > Viridiplantae > Streptophyta > Magnoliopsida > Proteales > Proteaceae > Hakea > Hakea prostrata. The sequence continues at coordinate 148,404 of NW_028291123.1, forward strand.
AAGGGATAGTTCGATTCCTTAACTGCTTGTCCTTTCTATCCAAGATTTTAACCGGTTCTTCCTTATAAGATAAATCAGCACAAAGTCCTTTAGGTTCTTGATGTAGTATGTGATCTGAGTTCTCAACATACTTTTGAAGCATTGAAACATAAAATACATTATGAGTCTCAGCGAGTGATGGAGGCAAAGCCAAACGGTAAGCAACTGATCCAATCCTTTCAAGAATCTCATAAGGTGCAATATAACGAGGACTAAGCTTTCCTTTAACATTAAACCTAATTACACCCTTCATAGGCGATACCTTTAGAAAAACGCTCTCACCCACTTGAAATTCCAAATCTGATCTTCTTCTATCAGCATAAGATTTTTGTCTTCACTGAGCAGTCTTAATCCTTTCTCTTACCATATCTACCATCGAACTGGTAGCTTCAATCATTTCTGGTCCTAACACTTTCCTTTCTCCAGTTTCAGTCCAATACAGAGGTGTTCTACAAGTGTTTCCATATAAAGCTTTAAAAGGAGCCATGCCTATTGTAGACTGATAACTATTGTTATAAGCAAACTTAACCAAAGCTAAATGTTCATCCCAATTACCACTCATATCAACAACACACGATCTAAGCATATCTTCTAAAATCTGAATTGTTCGCTCAGATTGTCCATCAAACTGAGGGTGATGAGCAGTACTCAAATTCAACTGGGTTCCCAAAGCTTTCTGCAAACTATTCCAAAATCTTGAAGTAAATCTAGGGTCACGATCAGACACAATACTCACAGGCACTCCATGCAGACGAACAACATTGTCCACATAAAGCCTAGCTAACTTATCCATAGTGTGAGTGATCTTCATAGGAATAAATGGGTTGATTTGGTCAATCTATCAACAATTACCCACACAGTGTCATTACGTCTACTTGTTCGAAAAACTAGTCACGAAGTCCATAGTAATGTTCTCCCATTTCCAACCAAGCAAGGGTAGGGGCTGCAATAATCGAGACGGAGGTTGTCAAACAGCTTTAACACGTTGACAAGTCACGCACTTAGCTACAAAATCTTATAGATCAGCCTTCAATCCAATCCACCAAAAATGTTCTTTCAAATCCTTATACATTTTTGTACCTCCTGGATGTACGGTAAAGATCGACTGGTGTGCTTCCTTCAAAATTTCCTATTTAACTTCTTCAACTGCAGGCACACAAAGTCTTCCTCTAAACAATATGGCACCATCAATAGATATAATAAAATTAGGGTCCAAATCAGAATTTAAAAAAATCTTCTCTATCTTCTCTTTCAATTCCGGATCCGAATCTTGCAAGGCAACAATTCGATCCCTAAGGGTGGATCTTGCTGTCATGGATGAAAGCACAACATCTGAACTTCGTGAAACAACTTCCAATTCAAAATCTGAAATTGACTTCAACAACGACTTGCTCAAAGCATTCAAATCTAGATCCTTCTTGTTACTTTTTCTACTAAGAGCGTCCACAACAACATTTGCTTTACCAGGATGATACTGGATATCACAATCATAATCAGAGACTAATTCAAACCATCTTCTTTGTCTCATATTTAACTCTTTTTGGGTAAAGAAATACTTTAAGCTCTTATGATCTGTGAAAATCGCAATCTTCTCACCATACAAGTAATGTTTCCAAATCTTTAGGGCAAAAACAACAACTGCAAGTTCTAAATCATGAGTGGGATAATTCCGCTCATAGTCCTTCAATTGCCTTGAAGCATAAGCTATCACCTTCCCATGTTGCATTAAAATACAACCCAAACCAATCTTAGACGCATCAGTATAGACTGTCAGAGCACCGGAATTAGCGGGTATTGTCAAAACCGGGGCACTTGTCAATCTAACCTTCAATTCTTGAAAATTCTTCTCACATGCGTTAGACCAAACAAACTTCTCTTCTTTCCTAGTTAGCTTAGTCATAGGAGCAGCCAACTTAGAAAGTTCTCGATAAATCTCCTATAATAACCAGCCAAACCTATGAAACTTCTTATTTCTGACACCGTCTTCGATCTTTCCCACTCGGCAACTGTCTTAACCTTGTCGGGGTCGACACGAATACCTTCGGCTGAAAAACCATGACCAAGAAATACCACTCTTGGAAGCCAGAAATCACACTTACTAAACTTGGCATACAACTTCTCCTCTCTTAGTCTTTGCAAAGTAATACCAAGATGCTTCCAATGCTCTTCTTCGCTCTTTGAGTAAATAAAAATGTCATCGATAAAGACAATAACGAACTTATCTAACACATCATGAAATACTCGATTCATCAAGTCCATAAACACCGCAGGAGCATTAGTCAAACCGAAAGGCATGACTCTAAACTCAAAATGACCATATCTTGTCCTAAAAGCTGTCTTACAAATGTCACTAGCTTTCACCTTCAACTGATGATATCCGGATCTCAAATCAATCTTCGAGACACTGCTGCACCTCTTAACTGGTCAAAAAGATCATCAATCCGAGGCAGCGGATACCTATTCTTAATGGTCAATTTGTTCAACTCACGGTAATCAATGCACATACGCATACTACCATCCTTCTTCTTAACAAACAAAACCGGGGCTCCCCAAGGCGATACACTAGGATGTATATAACCTTTATCTGAGAGTTCATTTAGCTGGTCTTGTAGTTCTTTCAACTCGGTAGGCGCCATTCTATATGGAGCTTTAGATACCGGAGCGGCTCCTGGAATTAATTCAATCGAAAATTCCAACTCTCTATCCGAATGTAATCCTGATAAATCATCCGGAAAGACATCCTTGAAATCACAAACAACTTCAACTTCTTCAAGTTTCTTTTTCACTTCCTTGACTTCACTTTCAGCTGTAGCTCTTTCCACTAGTGCACAGACTTGCATCAAAGTTGACAAAGTCTTCTTACTAACTCTTCCTTTATCACCTTGAAATTCAAAGGCTGAATTATTACTAATCTAAAATTGAATTTTCCTCAAAGAACAAACAATTACAGCCTTATGGGCTGTCAACCAATCAATTCCAAGAATCACATCAAAATCTTTCGTGTCAAGAATCACTAAATCGGCTTTCAATTTCTTCTCGCAAATCATAATGGGACAATCTTCAATCACTTTATCTAGTTTCACAACTGATCTAATAGGAGTACTAATCACTAAACAACTAGACAATTTCTTAGGTAGCAAGTCAATCTTCCTAATGAATGCAGACGATATGAATGAATGAGATGCACCCGTATCAAACAATACAAATGCAGGAATGGAAGCGATTAACAAAGTACCTGTCACAACTTCATGACTTGCACCTTGTTCAGTACCAGATATACTAAACACTTTTCCAGGCATAGGGGCAGATACACTCTTCGCTACAGGAACATAGGGCTGATTAGGCTTCTTGGGACAAGTACGAGCAAAATGACCGGGCTGCTTACAAACAAAACAAACCGGCGGTCCAACTGAAGGTACTACTACTGGAGGCTTCGGACCCATAGGTCGAGGATTCACACTCACTGGCTTAGCACTTGGAACATTCACAATTGGCCTGTTCCCATTGAATTGACGCTGCTGTCCAGCTGGTGCAAAACTAGAATTTTGGCTCACACTTCTAGGCTGAGAACTAGGAGTAGGATACGGTGTAGGCCTAACGAATCTTCTTTCCATTCGGTCAACCAAACCATTGTTCCTTGGCTGCCACGTCCTTTGCACACGTGCACTTTCTTTCTCAGTTTCTTCAATCTTCTTCGAAACTTGAACTACCTGAGCGTAGCTCTCAATCGGAATCACAGTAAGATAAGCCTTGATTGCAGGACGCAATCCCTTGAAAAACTTCTTTGCTTTGGCACAATCAGGTCTTACAGAATCAGGGGCAAAGTAAAATAATTCCTCAAACTTATGTTGATATTCCAACACAGACAAAGGTCCTTGAGTAAGGGCCATGAACTCAGCTTCCTTAGCGTCAGTCACTGCTTCAGGGAAATAGTTCTTACAAAATGCATCCTTGAAAATTTCCCAGGTTAATCCACCAACATGCAAGGTTTCAAAAATAGGACGAGTGGAGGTCCACCAAGCATCTGCTTCTTGCTGAAGCTTCTGTTCGGCAAACAATATCTTCTGTGTTTCAGAACATTGCAAGTGACGGAATGTTTTCTCTAATTCCCTCAACCACTTGTTAGGAAACAAAGTGTCCTTAGTAACACCAGTGAAAGAAGGCACTTGCATCTTCAGAAAACTTTCCATCAAACGAGTATTAGGAGTTCCAGCTAATCTTTCCGCATTAGGAACTGCGGTATGAGGAGTCCCATTCACACCAGTACGAGTCTCAGTATGTAAAGTCATGAAACCCGTCATCATCTGGTTGAACTGATTCGACTGTTGCTGCATGATGTTGCCCTTGATGTTGGCAATATCACGAAAACTATTCACTTCCGGAGCATTAGGTATACCGGTCATATTATCACCATTCACATGGGTTTGCTGACCAGTGCCACCATTAGGAGTATCTCCATGAAGCACTTCTTCCTCATTTCCAGTACTATTAGAACCAACATGGCGATTCCTTAGCACAACCATTCTGCAAAATCAAAGTAAGTCAAAAACACCGAAAATTTCCAATATACCATCAATAACCACTTAACCTTAGTCTTAGCATATCCAAGTAAGACTAAAAATCATCATTTTAATCATCATAAAGTCACCCAAGAATTATATATCAAAATCCCAAAATCATCCCAAATTTCCAAAATTTTACACCTTGGGTCGAGTGGCTGGGTCGAGTCTTCAATTCAATTCCTATACTTACAATGATATGAAGAACTTGCGTATCTAAATCGATTAAGCCAATTCCAAACTTCAAAAATCGCATTTTGACCTAATTTGAGAATTTTTCCCCCTTTCTATGCTTGCTGATTTTTTACCTTTAGATCATCAAATTGATATGTTTTCCTCCAATGAAACATAATAACACACTATTCTAAGTACCGTGTACATGCTAGTATACTCAAACTGAAATTTCGCCAAAATCGAAATTTTTCGAAAACTTACGAAAATACCCTTCATGCTGAAATTTTTGAAATTCTACTAATGTCAATTCTCTTCTTGTCTTCTTTACAGCTTTATTGACATCATGCCTCCTCGTGGACGACAGGGTGGGAGGAGAGGTAGAGGCAAGAGCCGAGGTCAGGTTCCACTTTTGGAGCCGAGAGATGTAGTCAACCGCAGAGACCTATTCAGTACACCCCGAGCGGAGTACTTATATGAGGCCTTCTTCGAGCGGTGCCGCATTGAGTATGGCAGGTTACTCAGGCTACAACAACTTAGCACATTTCGGATCCGTCAGAGATTCGATAAGATGGAGTGGACGCATCTTTTCACTGAGGATCTTCCAGTCTATCCGGAATTAGTGAAGTTGTTCTACAGCAACCTTACATCAGTCGAGGAGGGTCGAAGACGAGGTCCATTCAAGTTGATCTTAGAGAGTCGAGTTCGAGAGACACGGATTCGATTTTCTACTAGTACACTGGAAGAGATTTTCAGGGTACTACACTATCCTCATGAGTGTGTATGGATATCGACAGGGGCAGAGATAGATGATTTCTTATTACCACATGAGCTTCATGAGATTTGCATCACACTCTGGAGAGATGACAGATGCTATACACCTCGGACTAGTGCACAGATGATAGATTCGGCTAGAATCATTGGTGGCATTGTTGGTCGCAACATCATCCCAAAGGCGGGGCATCACTAGAGAGTATCAGTGATGGATGCTCTACTGATTTACCGCATATACCAGGGTTTCGAGATTGATTTTTCTTTCATCATTCAAAACGTCATGCTATAGGTCGTGATGTCACCAGGCGTACGGAACCTTTGCTTCGATCGTATACTCACACTTATCTTCCGGCATTTCGGCGTGAGGTTGGAGGACACACCGATGTAGACACGATTGCTTGGCTATGCCATCGGGACCAGGACTATTCGGCAAATGCAGATTACTCAGACCGAGAGATCAGATGATGAGGATGGTCTTGAGACTGATGAGGATGATGATGAGTCAGATGATGGTGACCACGATGCTGGTCCAGATACAGATGACCAGGCAGGAGATGACATTGAGATGCTATGGCAGATCAGGGTCATCAGGATATTCCCACATCATCACACTTTGAGACCGGAGGCCCTTCACTAACAGTTCCAGAGACTGCGGTGCTGTGTGCAAAGATGCGCTCTATGACTTCCATGTTAGGAAGGATAGAGGCGAGACAGGAGAGGATGGAGTCACAGTTGACTCAGGTTGTAGAGGATGTTAGAGTACTGAGAGAGCAGAGACAGTAATCTTAGATAGATTGTACTAGAATTTCCTTTTATGTTTCTTAAATGTAACTTGTTGTAGAACTTTCCTAAAATTAATGAAGTTCACTTTTGTTTCACCAGCTTATTGTACATTATGCATTTTCTTTTCTTGTGTTAAATGATGTTTGTTAAATCAGAATTATTGTGTATTATTCAGAGTACATTATTCTTCACATTTAAGTTTCTAATTCAAGTGTTCTATTATTCACTTCTAAGAATACTTGAGTCACTTCTGGATTTATGACTCAGGAATGTTTTAACATTGTTTCTGTGGTTTGGATTTCACTTGGAACTGTGGGCTCTGATACCACTCTGTCATATCCACCCAACTGGTACCCTATCTGGCATACCCGAGTGTGTGATCCACAGTCCACAAGATCCAGTAGTTAGTAAAATCAACCTCCCACATTCACAACAATATAATCAAGAACAAGACTAAATCAACGTTATCAATATTATTCAAATGAATCAAGGTAAAGTAACGAGATAATCATCAGAGTGCCGAAAAGATACCAATTGATATATAAATCAAAAGTCGAGTGAGGCGGAATCTCACTCCACAAGTACAGCGGAATGTAGTTCAAAAGTCAAAAGGGATTACACCTGATTTTAAGACAAGAAAGAAATATATAATCTAACAAAACTATAGTCTTTTCTTTTTTAAAAAGGATGTCCTCATAAACTTAGACTTCATCGATTATGCTCAGACGCTCCCACTCCACAGTAGGGCTAATCCTGGTAACAAGAGAGACCACTCGAGGGATCCTCAAAGTAATCTTCGTAGTCGCCAACACTTTGTGTATGGTACGCTTCTTCATCTTGCGCTTCCTCATATTGCGCTTCATACCCATCAAAACCTGTAGAATAGTCTAACAAAAGATATTGTACAAAAAGGAGTGAGTTTCAAAAGAAACTCAGCAAGGCAAGTTATTCCATAATAGCATAAATAACATAGTAACACAAACAAAGCATAAGATGATATGATATGAGACAACAATGTATGTATGAGTCTAACTCTATGTATGTTGGTCTCTATAGGCAGACATGCTTTAAGTCATAGCACCATACTTCTTTGGGTAGGTCAATCACTCCCCCTCAGCCATCTTGACATCTTGGGTCTGTCGGTGGTAGTTGGGTCTTGCATCCTTCCTGGACATTCCATGGTTAGGGGTTAAGTCACCTCTCTCTCACATCACCGTTTGGTCTAAGTATTGGCGCATGTCAGGGTAAAGCCTAGCCCAATGCAAGTCTTCTACTTAGTTACATCAACTAAGATTCAAATACGTCCATTCCTCGCCCCTGGTGATCCTTTCGGGTATCCTTCACACTAGAGTCAGCGTATCCTATGGCTACAACCAACTCGAACTACGGATTCATCAACCCTATAGGTCATCTACATATAGTAAACGGGAAGCTCTCATGTCTTCTCACGGGTTGGTTACCAGTCTTGAAAGCCCATGAGCCCAAGTCTATCCATATGCAACTCTACCCATAAATGGCCCCCATAATGTGATTCATGTCCCCTCACGGGTTGGTTACCGGTCTTGAGTGCCCATGAATCCCCATTGCTACCACGGGTCGTTCTGTCTCAATACCCTTCCGAATCGGGTCTGATATAACAGCGGTATAACCTAGCCAAACACTACTAGACAAGTCCTAGGTATGAAAACCAATAATCCGGGAAAGCGTCAAAGGGCAACATTGGAAATATCCCATACTACTCCCAATGAGGTCCAAGGACAGAAATTTCAAAAGGACATTCCCCAATCCCAAATCATACCTAAACAATCACAATCATGATTCAGTCATATCGTCCACGGCAAATATCTCATCATATGAAAGAGTATAATAAGACAAGATTAAATAAATAAGAAAACATACATGAGTAAGTATTCATACATAATCAAGTACATAAAGTGAATATGGAAATAAGATCCTAATGTACTTGCAGCATTCATATCATAATAGAAACTAACATAACAGTACCAAATCTAAGTAGTTCCCAAATTAGAAACTAAAACTACGCAAATCTATGTTAATATGGTAAAACCTTTCCTTACCTTAAATAGATTCGAATGTATTCCGGACGAACAAGAGGATGAATCCAAAGTTAGCAAATAAACCCTAGAATAGCATCACACAATCATTAGGAGGTAGTCCTAAAAGAATAAGCATGAATCGAATCGAATCAGACAAAGAAAACAGATTCTGCTGTTGCGGGTTGATTGGCTGGGTTGAGTGCTCCAGTCGACCTAGGCAATCTGCCCAAGAGCAAATCCGAAAATAAAAAGAGAATCTTGATCCGAAACCTATGCTACACAAACCGGAATGCGACGAAACTTGGAGAGAATGTCTAACACAGTAGTCTAAGACTAAAAAGCATAATTTAGACATCAAACCACCATTAAAACCATTACTTACTAATTTAGAATTATAGTTTCTATTTTGGTAAAAATCATAGTTTTCATTGGAAACATGCTATGAATGAAAGAGATGAACTAGAGATGATAGATCTTATTCTAGTACAAGAACATAGTAGATCAAAGGTATGAATAATCATAGAGAAGCATCTATAATGCTTGAATGAATCAAAATAGAAATATTATCATAGTTTAAGAAGAAATCATAAGAATCATGTCAAGAATGAATGAAATGATCTTTGCACAAGAGAATGAAAAGAGATTGTAAAGATATGATTACAAGGTTGTAGCATCTTCATCATAATCTCAGTTCAAAGATGAGAGTGATCATGGTAAGAATAAATCATTAACATAAAAGATAGATTACTAACCTTTAATTGAAGAACAAGAGAGAGAGTTTGCAAGATTGCAAGATTTGGTCTTCTTCTTCACTCTTGGAGGCTTGGAGATGGTTTCCCTTCGTTCTCTAAGTGTTATGGAAGCTAGGGATACTAAAATCATGAAGTCATTGGGTATATATAGCAAGATACTCAAAACAGAAGATTCTGTTCAAGTTCAGCATCTCTGGGTCGATTGGCTGGGTAGCATTGCCCAGTCGACCCAAGCACTCAACCCAGGCTGACAACAAAGCCAAAAATAGGGATTTGAGGGTCTTCCACTACTCGGAATCAAACGAAACTTTAAACACATATTCTATAACATACCTGGCATGGAAAAATGGCTTTAAATCATATCCCACCAAGCTCTAAGGTCATCAACTAATCTTCTATTCATCAAGGTGCAGTCTCTTCTCTATATCCAACACTGACTTCAAGTATGGGGCATCATCTTCAATCTCCATAGGTTTAGAGTCGAACACTATATCATCTACCAATATGGCCTATAGTTGACTTTCACTTCTACTTCGGGTCTTCGGACCTACAGACAAAAGAGTATCCGGGTTAAGGTTAGGGCCGGGTTTCACAGTTTCCATACAAAGCTTTAAATGGAGCCATGCCTGTGAAACCCAACCCTAACATTGACCCAGAAACCCTGTTGTTTGTAGGTCCGACAACCCGGAGTAAAGCAAGAAGTCAGCTATGGGCCATCCCAGTGGAAGACTTGGTGACTAACTTTGAATCCATGAGTGTCGATGACAATGTTCCATTTATGGAAACTGAATCCTGATGAAGATCGGATTAGTTGATGGACTTGGGGTGCTCTCTATCATGATTTGAAGGCATTTCTACCTATTAGGTAAGTCACTTGGTGTGTGTGCAAAACCTCTTTATGTTTGGATTTGATCTGAGCCTTCAATTTCCTGTTTTGGACTTGCTGTCCTGATTGGTCGACTCATTGGTCGACTGGACAAGTAGACCAATCCAATCGACCAATGGGTTCTGTCTTTGGTAATTAGGTCTTGCTTGCTCTATTTAAGTCCAATCTCGAGTCTACTTTGTATTTTCTGCCTCCAAACTCTTAGGAACATACCAGAGACCTCTGCAAGTCATCTCCCTTGCGTCCTTGGTGTTTATCTTGACGGATCTTCGTCAAAACTCGTGTTCTTACACAAAAAGGTATGTCTACACTCTCTTCTTCTTCTTCATCTTTGTTTTCTTTCCTTTTTGGGTTGAGACAGTAGAGGAGATGCTGCATTCGCTGTTGCAAACATCTCTGTACTTATCTCTCATGATCTTCCTAAGGATTAATGGCTAAAGCAATGATCTTAATCATGATCACTGCAAGCTTTTGAAGGAATCATGATCTAAATCATGATCTTGTCTTCATTCATCTTTGATTTAAATTATGATCTTCTCAGATCTATTTTATTGATCATATTAGTAGTCAATCGATGTGTTTTCTTTACATTATCCACAATCTATCAATCTCTAGTTATTTCTCCTTTATCATACCATGCTTTCTTCAAGAATCATGACTGATACATCTATGGTAAGTTTTGTTTCCTTATTTAGATCCATATTCTTCAGTCTTAGATCTATTTCCTTGAAGATCTATGCATGCCTTTCATGATTTCTTTATCACAATCAATGATCCATCATCTTATTGTTCTTGTCCATGATTTGTACTTTGAATTCTTCAAGAACCATGATTGATCTAATTATGGTAACTTTTGTTTCCTAATTTATAACTTGAAAACTTGATTCGATTAGTGTTTTGAAGTCCTCTATATACTAGGATGCTACCATTGTAGTTTACCCCTTGTTCAGTACCCTTTTGAACCACCAAATTCGGTTCTATATTCTAAAAACTTTGATTTTGTAGGCCACTGTCTCTGTTGGTCGACTGATTGGTCGACTGAGACAGTAGACCAATCCAATCGACCAATGAGTACAACAACTCCATATTTGGTCCGTTTTGGATGTTTTGATATCTTTCCTTCTAGGTATCTTTCCCTAATATGTTGTATACACTTGTTTAGGACCTTCTTCTTAAGTGTGTCAAGATCTTACTTGAATTCTTAAGATTCCTTTGCGAGTTATATAAGGTTAGGATGGTTACTTCCTTAACTACATAAATTGTATATCTTAGTTTCTATATTTGAATCTTGTTAGTTTATTTCTTTAATTAGATTTTTTACAATGTTATACTACTGTTGTACTGTCTTGATATCAATAGCATTATTTGTTTATATTAAATTGACTCATGTATGATTTACTTACCAGTTCTATATAAGTTGAATGTTATTATTGATTTCTTTCCATATATGAAGTTACCATATATGTGATGTTATGGATTGATGCTTGTGTATGCTTAAGTTATGGTTTGGAAAGGAGAGGTGTCCTTTTGACACTTCTGTCCTTGGACTACTACGAGAATATTATGGGATGTTTCCGGAGATGCCCTCTAGACACCTCCCTAAACTGTTGGATGACATATTTAGGACTGTCTAGTAGTGTTTGGCTAGGATGTCCTGTTATGTCAGACCCTAATCGGAGGGGTATTGAGACCGAACGACCCATGGTAGCAATGGGGATTCATGGGCGCTCAAGACCGGTAACCAACCCGTGAGAGGACAGGAATCACATTGTGGGGGCCATTTATTGGTAGGGTTGCATATGGATAGACTTGGGCTCACGGGCGCTCAAGACCGGTAACCAACCCGTGAGGGGACGTGAGAGCTTCTCGTTTACCATATATGGATGACCTATAGGGTTGATGAGTCTGTAATCAGGGACTATGAGGACTCTAGTGTGAAGTATATCGGAAAGGATCGCCAGGGGCGAGGAATGAACGTTTCTGGATCTGACTTGATGTAACTGAGTAGGAGACTTGCATTTGGCTAGGCTTTGACCTTGACATGCGCTGGTACTTAGACCAATGGTGATGTGAGAGAGTGGTGACCTATACCCCCAGCCATAGAATGTCCTGAGGGATGTCGGACCCACTACCAAAAGGCATTGCGTGATGAGACCTTCCTAAAGAAGTATGGTGCTACGACTTAAAGCATGTCTGCCAATAGAGACCAGCATACATAGAGTTAGAATCATATTGCATTCATGTGTTTCATATCATATAGCATTTTACTTTGCTTTGAAATCCTACCATTTATGTTGTTATGGATTAACTGCCTTACTGAGTTTCTTTGAAACTCATTTCTTTTGTACAATGTTTTGTTAGACTACTCTATAGGTACTGATGACTATGAAAGTCAATTCAAGGAAGCGCAAACTAAAGAGGCGTACTACACGCAAGGTGCTGGCAACCATGAAGATTACATTGAGGATTCCTCAAGTGGTTTTGCTTGTTACTAGGATTTGCCCTGATGTGGAATGCGAACGTCTAAGCATAGTTGATGAAGTCTACATTTATGAAGATGTTCTCTATAAAGTAGAATAGGCTTTAGTTTAGTATGCTTTAGTTTCTTCCCTATTTTAGATACAGTTGTAATCTTTCTTTTGGTTTACGAACTACTTTTCCACTGGTTGTAGAGTGGAATTATGCCTCACTTTACTTATTGATTTAGACACTTTGATTATCTTTTGTACTCTAATTATATATGATTGATTCTTTCCTTATTTGGATCTTTGGTTTATCTTTTGCACATTGATTATTATTGTTCATGATTATGTTATTGTCTATGTGGGAGGTTGATTACTCGATACTTGGTCTTCGAGGCTGTGGATCACACACTCGGGTATGCCAGGTAGGGTACCGGCTGGGTGGATGTGACAATGCCTATTGTAGACTGATAACTATTGCTATACGCAAACTCAACCAAAGCTAAATGTTCATCCCAATTACCACTCATATCAACAACACAAGACCTAAGCATATCTCCCAAAATCTGAATTGTCCGCTCAGACTGTCCATCTGACTGTGGGTGATGAGCAGTACTCAAATTCAGTTGGATTCCCAAAGCTTTCTGCAAACAATTCCAAAATCTTGAAGTAAATCTAGGGTCACGATCAGACACAATACTCACAGGCACTCCGTGCAGACGAACAACAAGTCTAGCTAACGTATCCATAGTGTGAGTGATCTTCATAGGAATAAAGTGGGCTAATTTGGTCAATCAATCAACAATTACCCATTCAGTGTCATTACCTCTACTTGTTCGAGGCAAACTAGTCACGAAGTCCATAGTAATGTTCTCCCATTTCCAACCAGGTAAAGGTAGGGGCTGCAATAATCTAGACAGAGGTTGTCGAACAGCTTTAACACGTTGACAAGTCTCGCACTTAGCTACAAAATCTTATACATCAGCCTTCAATCCAATCCACCAAAAATGTTCTTTCAAATCCTTATACATTTTTGTACCTCCTGGATGTACGGTAAAGATCGACTGGTGTGCTTCCTTCAAAATTTCCTTTTTAACTTCTTCAACTGCAGGCACACAAAGTCTCCCTCTAAACAATAAGGCACCATCCATAGATATACTAAAATCAGGGTCCAAATCAGAATTTAAAGAAATCTTCTCTATCTTCTCTTTCAATTCCGGATCCGAATCTTGCAAGGCAACAATTCGATCCCTAAGGGTGGATCTTGTTGTCATGGCTGAAAGCACAACATCTGAACTTTGCAAAACAACTTCCAAATCAAAATCTGAAATTGACTTCAAAAACAATATGCTCAAAGCATTCAAATCTAGTTCCTTCTTATTACTTTTCCTACTAAGAGCATCCGCAACAACATTTGCTTTACCAGGATGATACTGGATATCACAGTCATAATCAGAGACTAATTCCAACCATCTTCTTTGTCTCATATTTAACTCCTTTTGGGTAAAGAAATACTTTAAGCTTTTATGATCTGTGAAAATCGCAATCTTCTCACCATAAAAGTAATGTCTCCAAATCTGTAGGGCAAAAACAACGGCTGCAAGTTCCAAATCATGAGTGGGATAGTTCCGCTCATATTCTTTCAATTGCCTTGAAGCATAAGCTATCACCTTCCCATGTTGCATTAAAACACAACCCAAACCAATCTTAGACGCATCGGTATAGATTGTCAGACCACCGGAATTATCGGGTATTGTCAAAACCGGGGTACTTGTCAATCTATCCTTCAATTCTCGAAAATTCTTCTCGCATGCGTTAGACCAAACAAACTTCTCTTCTTTCATAGTTAGCTTAGTCATAGGAGCAGCCAACTTAGAAAATTTCTGAATAAATCTCCTGTAATAACCAGCCAAACCTAAGAAACTTCTTATTTCTGACACCGTCTTCAGTCTTTCCCACTCAGCAACTGTCTTAACCTTGTCGGGATCGACACGAATACCTTCGGCTGAAACAACATGACTAAGAAATACCACTCTTGGAAGCCAAAAATCACACTTACTAAACTTGGCATACAACTTCTTCTCTCTTAGTCTTTGCAAAGTAATACCAAGATGCTTCCGATGCTCTTCTTCGTTCTTTGAGTAAATCAAAATATCATCGATAAAGACAATATGAACTTATCTAACACATCATGAAATACTCGATTCATCAAGTCCATAAACACAGCAAGAGCAATAGTCAAACCGAAGGGCATGACTCTAAACTCAAAATGACCATATCTTGTCCTAAAAGCTGTCTTACAAATGTCACTAGCTTTCACCTTCAACTGATGATATCTGGATCTCAAATCAATCTTCGAGAACACTGCTGCACCTCTCAACTGATCGAAAAGATCATCAATCTGAGGCAACGGATACCTATTCTTAATGGTCAATTTGTTCAACTCACAGTAATCAATGCACATACGCATACTACCATCTTTCTTCTTAACAAACAAAACCGGGGCTCCCCAAGGCAATACACTAGGCTGTATATAAACCTTTATCTGAGAGTTCATTTAGCTGGTCTTGTAGTTCTTTCAACTCGGTAGGCACCATTCTATATGGAGCTTTAGATACCGAAGCGGCTCTTGGAATTAATTCAATCGAAAATTCCAATTCTCTATCTAGAGGTAATCCTGATAAATCATCCAGAAAGACATCCTTAAAATCACAAACAACTTCAACTTCTTCAAGTTTCTTCTTCACTTCCTTGACTTCACTTCCAGCTGTAGCACTTTCCACTAGTGCACAAACTTGCATCAAAGTAGAAAAGGTCTTCTTACTAACTCTTCCTTTATCACCTTGAAACTCAAAGGCTGAGTTACTACTAATCTGAAATTGAATTTTCCTCGAAGAACAAACAATTACCGCTTTATGGGCTGTCAACCAATTAATTCCAAGAATAACATCAAAATCTTTCATGTCAAGAATCACTAAATCGGCTTTCAATTTCTTCTCACAAATCATAATGGGACAATCTTCCATCACTTTATCTAGTTTCATAACTGATCTAGTAGGAGTACTAATCATTAAACAACTAGACAAATTCTTAGGTAACAAGTCAGTCTTCCTAATGAATGCAGACGAAATGAACAAATGAGATGCACTCGTATCAAACAATACAAATGCAGGAATAGAAGCGATTAACAAAGTACCTTTCACAACTTCATGACTTGCATCTTGTTCAATACCAGATATACTAAACACTTTTCCAGGCACAGGGGCAGATACACTCTTCGCTACAAGAACATAGGGCTGATTAGGCTTCTTGGGGCAAGTACGAGCAAAATGACCGGGCTGCTTGCAAAAGAAACAAACCGGCAGTCCAACTGAAGGTACTACTACTGGAGCTTCGGACCCATAGGTCTAGGGTTCACACTCATTGGCTTAGCATTTGGAACATTCACAATTGGTCTGTTCCCACTAAATTGACGTTGTTGTCCAGCCGGTGCAAAACTAGAATTTTGAGTTACACTTCTAGGCTGAAAACTAGGAGTAGGATACGGTATAGGTCTAATGAATCTTCTTTCCGTACGGTCAACCAAACCATTGTTCCTTGGCTGCCACATCCTTTGCACACGTGCACTTTCCTTCTCAGTTTCTTCAATCTTCTTCGAAACTTGAATTACCTGAGCGTAGCTCTCAACCGAAATCACAGTAAGATAAGCCTTGATTGCAGGACGCAATCCCTTGAAAATTTTCTTTGCCTTGGCACAATCAGGTCTCACAGAATCAGGGGCAAAGTAAAATAATTCATCAAACTTCTATTGATATTCCAACACAGACAAAGGTCCTTGCATAAGGGCCATGAACTCAACTTCCTTAGCGTCGGTCACTGCTTCCGGGAAATAGTTCTAACAAAGTGCATCCTTGAAAATTTCCCAAGTCAGTCCACCAACATGCAAGGTTTCCAAGATAGGATGGGTGGAGGTCCACCAAGCATCGGCTTCTTGCTGAAGCTTCTATTCGGCAAACAAGATCTTCTGTGCTTCAGAACACTGCAAGTGACAAAATGCTTTCTCTAATTCCCTCAGCCACTTGTTAGGGAACAAAGTGTCCTTAGTATCACCAGTGAAAGAAGACACTTGCATCTTCAGAAAACTTTCCATCAGACGAGTATGAGGAGTTCCAGCTAACCTTTCCGCATTAGGGACTACGGTATGAGGAGTTCCATTCACACCAGTACGAGTCTCAGTATGCAGAGTCATGAAACCCGTCATCATCTTGTTGAACTGATTCGACTGCTGCTGCATGATGTTGCCCATGATATTGGCAATATCACGAAAACTATTCACTTCTGCAGCATTAGGTATACCGATTGTATTATCACCATTCACATTAGTGTGCTGACCAGTGCTACCATTAGGAGTATCTTCATGAAACACTTCTTCCTCATTTCCAGTACTATTAGAACCAATATTGCACTTCCTTAGCACAACCATTCTGCAAAAGTCGAAATAAGTCAAAAACACCGAAAATTTCCAATATACCATCTATAATGACTTAACCTTAGTCTTAGCATATCCAAATAAGGCTAAAAATCATCACTTTAATCATCAAAAGTCATCCATAAATCATATATCAAAATCCCCAAAATTATCCAAAATTCCAAAATTTTACTCCTTGGGTCGAGTGGTTGGGTCGAGTCATCCAGTCGACCCATGCAAAAGTGCGCGAAAAACACCTTAAAAATCACATTTCTCATTTCATACTCACTTCAAAACACCAAGCTTCGTGGGAGAGCTCTAAGGCAAGGTTCTCTAAGGTCTTCAAGAGTCATTCTAGGCCATCTAACATCAAGAACAAGTCTCCAACATTCTTGCAACATCATCTAAGGTAAAATTCCTTCTTTTCCTTGCTTCACAACTTCAAATTGAAATGTATTCTTCCAAATATCATAATTTACTTGTTATAATTGCTAGGAAACATGTCTAGGAACATATAGGAATGTGTTCTAGGTGATCTTAACACAATGCTATGGCTTTACCACGCTTGCTAACAAATTCATGGTCTCTTGTTAACGATTTCTCAACCAAAAACCCTCTTTTGAAAATCTTCTCTCATTTTCAAACCACAAAGAATTTCATCTTCAAATCAATTCCTACATACTTGCAATGATATGATGAACATGTGTATCTAAATTGATTGAGCCAATTCCAAACTTCAAAAATCGCATTTTGACCTAATTTGAGAATTTTCCCCCTTTCTATGCTTGCTGAATTTTGTCCTTTAAACCACCAAATTGAAATGTTTTTCTCCAATAAAACATGCAAACACACTATTCTAAGTACCGTGCACATACTAGTATGCCCAAACTGAAATTTTGCCAAAATCGAAAATTTTCGAAAAATTACGAAAATACCCTTAATGCTGAATTTTGTAATCCTACTAATGTCAAGTCTCTTCTTGTCTTCCTTACAGCTATACAGACATCATGCCTCCTCGCGGACGACACATGGGTGGGAGGAGAGGCAGAGGCAGAGCCAGATGTCAAGTTCCACTTTTGGAGCCACGAGATGTAGTTAACCGCAGAGACCTATTCAGTACACCTCGAGTGGAGTACTTATATGAGGCCTTCTTCGAGCGGTGCCGCATTAAGTATGGCAGAGTACTCAGACTACGACAGCTTAGCACCTTTCGGATCCGTCAGAGATTCAATACGATGGAGTGGACGCACCTTTTCACTGAGGATCTTCCGGTCTATCCGGAATTAGTGAGGTCGTTCTACAGCAACCTTACATCAGTCGAGGAGGGTCGGAGGCGAGGTCCATTCGAGTTGATCCTAGAGAGTCGAGTTCGAGAGACACGGATTCGATTTTCTACTAGTACACTGGCAGAGATCTTCCGGGTACCACACTACCCTCATAAGTGTGTATGGATACCGACTGGGGCAGAGATAGATGCTTTTCTACTACCACATGAGCTGCATGAGGTTTGCATCACACTTTGGAGAGATGATAGATGCTATACACCACGGACTAGTGCACAGATAACAGATTCGGCTAGAATCATTGGTCGCATTGTGGGCCACAACATCATCCCGAAGGCAGGGCATCACGAGAGAGTATCAGTGATGGATGCTCTACTGATTTACCGCATATACCGGAGTTTCGAGATTGATCTTTCCTTCATCATCCAGAACGTCATGCTAGAGGTTGTGACGTCTCCGGGTGTACGGAACCTTTGCTTCGGACGTCTGCTCACACTTATCTTCCGGCATTTTGGCGTGAGGCTGGAGGATACATTGATGCAGACACGATTTCTGGGCTATGACATCGGGACAAGGACTATGCGTCAGATGCAGATTACTCAGACTGAGAGGTTAGATGATGAGGATGATCTTAAGACAGATGAGGATGATGATGAGTTAGATGATGGTGACCATGATGCTGGTCCAGATACAAATGACCAGGCAGGAGATGACATTGAGATGCGTGAGGCGGATCAGGGTCATCAGGATATTCCAACATCATCACACTTTGAGACCGGAGGCCCTTCACTAACAGTTCCAGAGACTTCGGAGCTATGAGCACAGATGCGCTCTATGACTTCCATGTTAGGGAGGATAGAGGCGAGATAGGAGAGGATGGAGTCACAGTTGACTCAGTTGTAGAGGATGTTAAAGTACTGAGAGAGTAGAGACAGTAGTCTAGATAGATTGTACTAGGATTTCCTTTTATGTTTCTCAAATGTAACCTGTTGTAGAACTTTCCTAAAATTAATGAAGTTCACTTTTGTTTCACCATCTTATTTTGTATTATGTATTTTCTTTTGTTGTATTATGTGATGTTGTTAAATCGTACCTATTGTGTATTATTCAGAGTATATTATTCTTCACTTTTAAGTTTCTAATTCAAGTGTTCTATTATTCACTTCTAAGAATACTTGAGTAACTTTTGGATTTATGACTCAGGAATGTTCTATCATTGTTTCTGTGGTTAGGATTTCACTCGGAACTGTGGGCTCTAATACCACTCTGTCACATCCACCCAGCCGGTACCCTATCGAGCATACCCGAGTGTCGGATCCACAGTCCACAAGATCCAGTAGTTAGTAAAATCAACCTCCCACATTCACAACAATATAATCAAGAACAAGACTAAATCAAGGTTAACAATATTATTCAAATAAATCAAGTAAAGTAACGAGATAATCATCAGAGTGCGGAAATGATACCAATAGATATATAAATCAAATGTAGAATGAGGCGGAATCTCACTCCATGAGTACAACGGAATGTAGTTCGAAAATCAAAGGGGATTACAACTGATTCTAAAGACAAGAAAAAAAGATATAGTCTAACTAAGCTAGAGTCTTTTCTACTTTATAAAGAACGTCTTCATAAACATAGACTTCATCAATTACGCTAAGACGCTCCCACTCCACAGTAGAGCTAATCTTGATAACAAGAGTGACCACTCGAGGAATCCTCAAAGTAATCTTCATAGTCGCCAACACCTTGTGTATGGTACGCTTCTTCATCTTGCGCTTCCTCATATTGTGCTTCATAGCCATCAAGACCTGTAGAATAGTCTAACAAAAGATATTGTACAAAAAGGAGTGAGTTTCAAAAGAAACTCAGCAAGGCAAGTTATTCCATAATAGCATAAATAACATAGTAACATAACAAAGCATAAAGTGATATGATATGAGTCAAACAATGCATGTATGAATCTAACTCTGTATATGCTTGTCTCTATAGGCAGACATGCTTTAAGTTATAGCACCATACTTCTTTGGGAAGGTCTGAATTCACTCATCCTCAGTTAGCAAAGGATCCTTCATCCATCTCGGACAATCCATGGGTGGGGGTTAAGTCACCTCTCTCTCACATCATCATTTGGTCTAAGTATTGGCGCATGTCAGGGTAAAGCCTATCACAATGCAAGTCATCTACTTAGTTACATCAACTCAGCTCCAGATACGTCCATTCCTCCCCTCTCGGGATCCTTTCTGGTATCCTTCACACTAGAGTCAGCGTATCCGACTCTCTCAAATATGGACTCATCAACCCTATAGGTCATCCACATATAGTTAATGGGAAGCTCTCATGTCCTCTCACGGGTTGGTTACCGGTCTTGAACGTCCATGAGCCCAAGTCTATCCATATGCAACTCTACCCATAAATGGCCTCCACAATGTGATTCATGTCCCCTCACGGATATAACTCACCGGTCTTGAGCACCCCATGAATCCCCATTTCTATCACGGGTTGTTCGGTCTCAATACCCTTCCGAATCGGGTCTGATATAATAGGGGTATAACCTAGCCAAACACTGCTAGACAAGTCCTAGGTATGACAACCAATAATCCGAGAAAGTGTCAAAGGGCAACATTGGAAATATCCCATACTACTCCCAATGAGGTCCAAGGACAGAAATGTCAAAAGGACATTCCCCAATCCCAAATCATACCTAAACAATCACAATCATAATTCAGTCATATCATCCACGATAGATATCTCATCATATGAAAGAGTATAATAAGACAAGATCAAATAAATAAGAAACATACATGAATAAGTATTCATACATGATCAAGTACATAAAGTAAATAAGGAAATAAGATCCTAATGTACTTGCAGCATTCATATCATAATAGAAACTAACATAACAGTAGAAAATCTAAGTAGTTCCCAAATTAGAAACTAAATCTATGCAATCTATGTTAATATGGTAACAACTTTCCTTACCTTAAATAGATTTGAATATATTCCGGACAGACAAGAGGATGAATCCAAAGTTAGCAACAAACCCTAGAATAGCATCACACAATCATTATGAAGTAGTTCTAAAAGAATAAGCATCAATCGAATCGAATCGGACGAAGAAATCAAATTCTATTCTTGCGGGTTGATTGGCTGGGTGACTGAGCCAGTCGACCCAGGCAGTCTGCCAAAGAGCAAATCCTAAAATAAAAAGAGAATCTTGATCCGAAACCTATGCTACACAATCCGGAATGCGACAAAACTTGGAGAGAATGTCTAACACAGTAGTCTAAGACTAAAAAGCATAATTTGGACATCAAACAACCATTAAAACCATTACTTACTAATTTGAAATCATAGTTTCTATTTTGGTAAAAAAAAATCATGGTTTTCATTGGAAACATGCTATGAATGAAAGAGATGAATTAGAAATGATAAGATCTCATTCTAGTACAAGAACACAATAGATCAGAGGTATGATTAATCATAGAGAAGCATCTATAATGCTAGAATAAATCAAAATAGGAATATGATCATAGTTTAAGAAGAAATCATAAAAATCATGTTAAGAATGAATGAGATGATCATGGCATAAGAGAATGAAAAGAGATTGTAAAGATATGACTACATGGTTGTAGCATCTTCATCATAATCTCAGTTCAAAGATGAGAGTGATCATAGAAAGAATGAATCAATAACGCAAAAGATTGAATACTAACCTTTGATTGAAGAACAAGAGAGAGAACTAGCAAGTTTGCAAGATTAGATCTTCTTCTACACTTTTGGAGGCTTGGAGATGGTTTCCGTTCGTTCTCTAAGTGCTATGGAGGCTAGGGATACTAAATTCACGAAGTCATGGGGTATATATAGCAACATAACCTAAACAGAAGATTCTGTTAGAGTTCAGCATCTCTGGGTCGATTGGCTGGGTAGCATGGCCCAGTCGACCCAAGCAGTCGACCCAGGCTGACAACAATCCCAAAGACAGGGATTTGAGGGTCTTCCAATACTCAGAATCAAACGAAACTTTAAACACATATTCTATAACATACCTATCATGGAAAAATGGCTTTAAATCATATCCCACCAAGCTCTATGGTCATCAACTAATCTTCTCTTCATCAAAGCGTAGTCTCTTCTCTATATCCAACACTATCTTCAAGTATGGGGCATCATCTTCAATCTCCATAGGTTCGGAATCGAACACTATATCTTCTACTAATATGGCCCATAGTTGACTTTCACTTCTACTTTGGGTCTTCGGACCTACAGTCAAAGAGTATTCGGGTTAAGGTTAGGGCCGGGTTTCACAATTGCGGTTGATCGTACCAATCATTTCTTCCGGGTAACTCTCCTGTCTGCCTCTCTCTACCTCGCTCTTGGGAATTCCTGCACAGGTTCGGGCCATAATTTTGGCCTCCTGCCGGTTCCCTATCTCCATGCCGGGAATGCCCTCGTAGCGCCAATATAAGCGTTTCCGCTTCTCCTGCATGCCGTTTGGCCTTCTGATGATCAGCAGCCTGTGGAGCTACCACCTGCCTGGCCAACATGGTAAGCGTTTGGTTCATCTACAAGAATTGGAGCTGCATTTGATCCACTGTTGTTGGAGAGGATTCAGAGTATGTAATTGATCATTACCCCCTTGTCCTCAATCTTCTCGTACTTCACGAGCTCGACTTCTTTCAGGGATATCTTCTAGATTGTTCCCGCTAGGAAGTTCAATGTAAGCATCTGGCTGAGTCACTGCAACCACTGCTGCTGACCTGGTAACCATGACTTTCTGAAGCACTTCCCACAGACGTTGCCAAATGATGCGTCCAAAATATGCTCAACCCTTAGATCATGTGAGAATGACCTGCAAAACAATCATTAGAAGTGGCCCGACTGTGGTGGTCGGGAGTCCACCTCCGATGGCTAAGTCAGTTGATGAACTGATCACAAAGGCTCTGACTAGATGCAGAGCGAAAGTAAGAATACGATAATTGGGAATACGATTCAGATACCTTCTTCATACCTTGGTGATGTCTTATATAGAGTTTACCTTTGAATTCCGTTCGTTGAAATCGTACGTGCTTTCTTCTAGTGACCGTTAGATCTAGACGGTTAGACTCGTTAGTGGGGTCATGGGTAACTTCCCTTGATCGTATGATCTTGATGTTATGGTCGTGCCCGTTATCCAAGTTGGCACGATCATCCATTCTACTAGTGTTGATAACCGTCACTTTGACTAGTTATTCGTCCTGAGAATCTCGGACTCATGCAGGCTAGCTGATAGCGTTAGGTTTCTTCCTGTACATGCCATCTCTGAACCCAGTTTGCTTGAGCCTAAATCGGTCGGTTCGTCCTCAACTGGGGTTGAAGGTTGAACCAAGGGCAGACCCGGTAAAACGATATTTTTCCCGTATCACAAACATAACCTAACCATTCATCATCTAATGAATAAATATTAAAAAAAAAAAAAAAAACATAAATAAAAGGCAGGAAAAAAAATGAACAATAAATAAATAAATAAAAGGGAAGTGATCCAAGTGTCAGCTCTGGATTGAGGGAAGGGAAGTATAATTAAGATGACTTTGACCATGGATCATTTGCCATAGCTTGCAGTCTACCGATCAAGGGGAACGAATATTAAAGAGAACAAAATGCAGAGAGTAAATAACAAAGCAATAAAAGGAAAAGTGAAACCTTAACCAAAGGGCACGACTGTAAGCATCTTTGATTAAGGACCCAGGGGGAAAGGAGAACAATAAATAAATACGAGAAAAAAAATACAGAAAATAAATAACAAAGCAATAAAAGAAAAAGGGAAACCTTAACCAAAGAGAGGCACGACTGTAGGCATCTTTGATCAAGGACCCAGGGGGAAAGGAGAACAATAAATAAATGCTGAAAAGTAAATCCTAAGTTAAGAATATGGAGGGGTAGAAAGAAGCAGGAAATGGAGGGGGAGAGAAGATTATTGGCGAATGTTACTTGCATTTTTGAATCTTGAATAATAACAAAAACTTGAATGAACGATTCGAATCTCGACCAACCCTAACAACTAGATCCAGAATGATCTATTTCTACAATTGCTAGACCTAGAGAAAAATGAATCCTCAAACTTGAAACTTGAAACTTGAAACTTGAAATTGAAATTGAAGTTGCATTAGATAGAAAAATTGAATCTAAATACTAGAATCTCATAAATCAATCAAAGAAAACTAAAGAAAGCCTAAATAAACTATAGATAAAGAAAAAGTATAGACGGCCTAAAATAAACTAAAGAGAAAAGAAATTGTTCTCTAGGTTTAAGAGGGGAGGCTATATTTTTAGGAGATAATGAATGATTTAAAAATAAGGAAATAAAATAATAATAATAAGGGAAATAGGAGAAAGGAAAAGAAAAACAAATAAAGGAAACCTATTCGTTGGAAACTCTAATAGGAAAAAGGAAAGAAAAAAAAAAACAAATAAAGAAAACCTATCAGTTGGAAACTCTAAAGGAATAGAGAGAGAGAGAGAGAGAGAGAGAGAGAGAGAGAGAGAGAGAGAGAGAGAGAGAGAGAGAGAGAGAGAGAGAGAGAGAGAGAGAGAGAGAGAGTGGAAAGAAAAATAATAAAAAAATTATGTACTATAAAGTGAAGAAAGTGGGGAGGAGAGAGAAAAATAATTAAGGAAAATAAAATCTAATAAAATAAAATCTTCTAGAAAATCTATAGAAAAATAGAAAATTGTAATCTTTGACTACTTGTGGGCCCCATGCATTTTTTAATTACAATAAAGTAAAATAAAATAAAAATCCTAACTAATCCCAGCTGTAAATCAAAATTGGCTTCTTTATTTCTAAAATATTTTGTAGTTGACCTATAATAATATCTCTAGCCCATCATGCTCCAGATCAAGCCCATTTTCATACTTGAGAATTTGAACAAACCTCTTGACGGGTAAAATTTCATGTTTCATACCCAAAACTCCAAATATTTGCTTAAATCTTGAAAAGTCTTAAAATCTCCATAAACAACATAAAACCCAAGGTAGCTCCACTCTAAGTGTGTAAAATGCATGCTTTAGGCCCTAAGATTTCACACATAAATGTGCCTATCAGTTTTCATTTAAGATAGGTCATAGGTGAAGAGATTGCCTGCACAGATTTATCGTCATGATTATGCTTTCGTTCGGTTGTATATTGAAGGTCTGAAATGCTTATATTGTTCTGTAATTATTTCCTCCCCCCTCCTCGTTTCTTGTATGTTGAAGATCTGAAATGTCTATAATATTCTATAATTATTTTCCTCATGTGAACACAGAGACCCCCTTGGTGAACCATAGCTGGGGCCCACTAGATGGCTCCAAGAAGCCCCCTGGAGCCAGCCGAAGCGCCTACTAGGGGTATTTAGGGCATTGTAGCCCTCTTTTAAGTGCTGGAATTATTCCTAGATTCATTTTCCAGAGTTTGTGTTGGTTTTTAATTCTTAATTTGAGTTGTTTTGGAATTGGTTAGGTTGTGGATGAGATAAGACTCTTGAATAAAGAGGGTTCCTATCTTTTAGGAGGGATCTTGTTTTTTAGAACTTCATTTTTAATTAGAAGTTGACTTTTAGTAGTTAGTGGTTGAATGTCTTAGGGAATTATTTTTGGAATTCCATAGACAGAGTCTTAAGTCAAATAGTCTTTCATTTTCAGCATGTGTCTTTAATTGTTATATTCCTACCAAGAGTCCATGTTAAGTGGGGATTCTTGCCTCTTAAAGAATCCCATGGGTCCTAGAATCTTTTGGAAGCTATAAGTAGTTTAGCATTCTATGTAATTCTCAGTCTTGATTACTGAATAATACTGAATAATATTATTGAGTTTAAGGATCATGGTTTCCTAAGTTGAGGGGACCATGGTTGAGTAAGGATTTTGTTCCAGATCAAGGAACCTTACATCAATTTGTAGCCTTTCTTCTTCATTCCAGCAACTAGAACCATTCAAGCAAGCTTCTAGCAAGAAATTCATAAACCAATCTCTTCCAAATTCTGCAAACAATTAAGTTTAACCCCTCCGCCCTAATCTCTCTTCTTTCTCCTCTTCTCCCTATACCCTGCGACTTTAAACCAAGAAACATCAAGAAAACACCAAGAACCTGCAAGAACCTTATTGTCCCACCTTGGCAGCTGCCAAGAGACCCTCCCCTCCCTTGAGGCAGCACCTAGCCCCTCCCCACCTCCCCAAACCCTATCACACCTTTCCCCCATTTTTAGTTCTGTTTCTTTTTTTCTTTTCTTTTTTAGGTTAATTTTCATTTGGACTCAAGTCATTTTTAACCCAATGAAAATGAAATCTTGCATTTGCCTCCCTTAGGGGTTCGAAAAAACCAATTAAGGACAAATTATCAGTTTTAGGACCAAAATACCCATATGTCCTTTGACCATTAGGATTACATCATGTAGGGGAACCTCGATCCAACAGTTCTTATAAAAAGGATAAGACATACTTGTAATTATGACTTTTTTATTGTACATCAAAGTATTTTAGAATTTTAAATTTACAAAATTAAACCCCTAGATTGAAACTCAATAAAGCTTGTGGCAAACTCGGCACTGCTGTTAACCCTAAGGCCTAAGCGATGTTTACATGTTGTTACCATCTTAGAGCATTCAAGCTAAGATGGAGGATTTCAAAGAAAACTAAAGAGGAACAAATTAGTTGAAAACAATAGCAATGCTGCCAATTCAATCTAGTATACTGAACAAGAATAGAGAAAGACAATATAAACCTAATTGGACTCAAGAAACGCAAACCACAGATACAGCTCTCCACCTGTGACCTACCAAAGGAACATAAGGGGAAAATAATCGAAGAAGAACAAGGTGCTGAAAGAAACCTTCAGGATGGTGCAGTTACCTAGAGTGCGAGGGCGAAAAAGGGGGAACAGGGCAGAGGATCAAAATTTGGCGAAAATCTAGGATGGAACTGAATCAATTGACATTGTATTTCACTATGCTTTTGGCCACTCAAAGATTTAGATTTTTACAAACCCTAGGTTGATGTTCGGTGGTCGATCCAAGTGTGGGAAGTTGAGCGAAGCAGCACAGTCGTTTGATGAAATTCCTATTAAAGATTCAGTATCATGGAAATCGTTGCTTTTTGGTTATTCACCGAATGGTAGGAGTGGTGAAGCCTAGAAATTGTTTTCAATAATGAATGACCAAGGCATGGAGTTCAATCATCAAACATTTTCAATTGCTGCAAAAGTTTGTGGGGAGTCGGAAGACATAAAGCAAGGAGAGCAATTCCATCATCTGGTTCTAAAAATTGGGTTTGAATCTCATGTGAATATGGGAGGTTGATTTCCTCGATACTGATCTTCAGGACTGTGATCACACACTCGGGTATGCCAGATAGGGTACCGGCTGGGTGGATGTGACATATGGTGCTTAGGGACGAGGACCTTCACAAAATGACTGCAGCATTCGCAAGGTCCACTCCCGAACCACCAAGGCAAATAAGGAGGCTAATGTAATCAGGGATAGGTTGGCTAAGTTATGGGACATTAGAGGCCTTAGTTGATGCCGGATCATCAACAGACATTGCGGCTTTGGATGATTTCCTTGCATGATGGATTGACCAAGGAATGTCACCATCAACTACAGCCTTGATATACAACTCTCCGAGAAGTTCCATTCCCCCCGAGGGGAAGCACAGCCTAATAAGATTGTAGGAAACTTCCACCCACAAGTTAGTAGATTCACTACGTTTGTGAAGTTGTAGCTTGTTAGTGCACGGCATTTCATGGGGTTGCCCAACTTCTAGGGTTGCTTGAGTGATTAACTCCCCCAAAACATACGAGGCTAAAATTGCCAACTACTCAGGGCATTGGAGTTCCACAAGACTGCGTAAAAACAGTCTAGGATATGTCGAAATCATTAACAAGAGATAATCCATTACTCTACTCACAAAGACCACTCTCACCAACTAGGCATATGTCGTCAAATGTGGGACCTTGGGATAGTAGGGAGAACTAGTGATGAAGGAGGCCTAGGGTCACTGAACCTACTCCATACTAGAGGGATGACTTCCTCAAAAGCTCCATCCCAAGCATTGTCCAGGGAAATCACTTCCCAAAAATCAAGAGATATATTTCTTGAG
Organism: Hakea prostrata; assembly: GCF_041222555.1. Taxonomy (NCBI): domain Eukaryota; kingdom Viridiplantae; phylum Streptophyta; class Magnoliopsida; order Proteales; family Proteaceae; genus Hakea; species Hakea prostrata. Next base: position 176,748 of record NW_028291123.1, read on the forward strand.
TCTTATTTTCAATGAAAAGCATTTGCAACTTCGCTGCTGAAAAGCATTTGCAACTTCTCTGCTGAAAAGCATTTGCAACTTTGCCACAAAAAAGTGTTGGCGACTTCATTTATGAGTATTAGCCAACTCACACAGAAGTTATGGAGATAGAAACCCCAAATGAGCATTGCAAACTCTTGAAAATTGTCGTTATCCTGGAAGAAGGCTTGCATGTGAACCAAGAAGCAGATTTCTAGAGAAAGGTTATCTATGATGCATATTACGAAATAAGTAAGAATCATTGGCTCAAATCAACCATAAGTATTTTCCTACAAGTAGCTTTCCAGACGAAAGGTACACATCTTGATCTCCCACCCTAAATGTATATACTTTGGTCTCTTTCTCTCGACTTCTTAAAAACACTCGTATGGGCTTTCATCGAAGGGCATTCATGTTGGTAATTCCTCCCAAGGAATGTACTTGTTCATTAGGAGATCTCCCCAGGCGGATTCTCATTCCTAGGTTGTGAAAGATACTGAACCGAGTTGGTTGGTGCCACAGGGGATATATCTGGACTTCATGTAGTATGTTACCTGTATGACCTTGCATTGGATTAGAAACCCCAACATGCGCCAGAACTCATCGCCAATGGTAGTGTTGAGAGAGTGTTGACTTAACCCCAGACATGGTTTGAGAGCCAGGTGTCGACTTTCCATTTTACCCAAGATCCCTACAAAGGTAACCAGTCATTGCCGAATCAGAGTGATTAGACCTACCCAGAGGAGGGCTGGTGTATATCTTAAAGCATGTCAACTATTAGAGACTTGCATAATTAGATCTTAGCAACATTCATACTTTGCACTCATACATATCATACATGCATTTCTGATTTGTTGGACATATGGATGGGAATTGTTATTGTTCTTACCAAGTTCTCCAGAACTCATTCCTTTATTTGTATATGTTTTATTAGTCTGCGCAGATGGAGGAAATGTGTCGGAAGATGAATTGGTTTCCTATGAAAGAACCTTCCCGTATGAAGAAGATGTGGCACTGACAATGGGAAATGGAGATAACCTGTGCGGGAGCTCCTGCGAGTGCATGGAATGCGCTTATCGCACCCTATGATGGGCAGAGGAGACAGCTGCCAGACAGTTCGCTCAATGAATGGAGAAGAACTGGAAGACCCCTTTTTTAGAGATTCATGAAAAAAATTACTTAGCTTTAGAGAAGAAAACTAGAAAGAAAATAATTTAACTCTTTTTGAATTGCTTCCACTGAACTCGTATTCTTTTGATTTATTATTCTTTCATTGATTATTTTATTGGAGTATTTGGACTCCTGTAATCCTTTAATTCATTAATTGAACTATTATTGCTCTTGATTGTCTTTATTTGTATTTATTATTGTTGATAGACTAAAACCGTGGATCTTGTGACAGATCACTCCCACGGGCGGGTAACCAAGACCGGCGGGTGGGGTGTGACAAGAACAATGTACATTAAGAAAACAGTATAAATATTAAGAAGTTTAATTGTACTATAATACAAATTGGTTTGGAAAAGCTGATTTGGACCGCTTATTCTAGTACCAAATTGACACCCTTATGGGGTTCACATGCATCTTCTACAATTCTCACTCCTTGTAATTCCCTGTATTTCATATCTAGGATTGTGATACGTGACAGTCAATAATTCAATGTTTAGTACTAGAACCCAATTGAGAACTGAATCTAATAAATTCTTAAAATTAAGCTTTAAAAAAACAAGGAAGAGATGAAATTAGGAGAAATTTAAGGAATTCATTAAATTCAATTTTTTAATTGAATTTCGATTCTAACCGTTAGATTATTGATTGGCATGTGTCACAATCTTAAATATGAATTACAGGTAATTGCAGAGAGTGAGAATTATAGAGTATGTAAATTCCACCCCCTTATGGAGCTTATCTACTACTACACGTTCTGGTACCATGCCGTCTTAGTTACCTCATGCTTGGTAAAGTACAAAAGTGTTTTCAAATTAATCCTAGTTCCCCAATATTGAATTTTGGTCGACATTGTTCCCCTCCCATTGAGCCCTTGTGGGACTTTCTCTTTCTCAATCATGTTGCTCTCCTGCTTTTTGATGTCCTATTATTGCATTTTCTTTCAAACTGCAACTCCAATCTTTACAGTAAACAAACATGAGAATTTTGTTATTAAACGCCTAAAAATGTCACTGTTTAAAAAATAATCAAAATTATTTTTAATATTTTTTAAGAAATAACACTTGATGAGTTGTCAAATAGAATTAAATTACTGAATCCCATTGGTGTCGGTTGAGAATAATCATGATCTAATACCAATCTTATAGTAAATGGAAATGCTGATGGAAACCTTTGAATTTTTTCTAATTATAAAAATGAGAATATTTTAACAAGTTTATCTTAAGCAAGGCAAAGATACTTCACTCATGAAGTCAAATAAAATTTCGGACAATTGGATTCCAAATTTAAGGTCGAGATTTTGGTCTGACGATCTGAATTTTTTTGCTTGACGGTGACATGCATTGACTAAAGCAAGTTCGGACAAACTGAGCAGGTGTTGATGTCTCTATAAAAAAAATTCAATGCGTCAAAAAAGTGTCTTGATATTGTTACAAAGAAAGAAAAGACTAGACGACAAGATAAATGCGTGTAGTAGATGGGAGTGCTAGCAGATTTGGAAATTTTTGCCTTTTCCTCATTATATTGCGAGTTTGCAATTGCTGAGAAAGATCAGGATGACTTCAGCGAACCTCTTTGTCTCGTGCGTGGAAATCGGCTATGGAAAGTGCCACAGTAAAAGTAAATAATTGCAATCGCGCGCAATCTCTACAGTAACATTTTTTCTTCTTATTTCGTTTTACATTTACACACCACTAAGTAGCGGAAGCAGGAGAACGAAGCGGCATTCTTCTCGCATCAATCGTCAGTCTGTCATCTTCAAACCTATGTAACTCAATTCTCCCACCAATAGAGCTTCTTCCTTCGTTAACTGATTCAGAATCTTATCTATCTACTAGACCTACAAACCTTTATGGAGCTCCAAGTTGGATCTTCAAATTATGATGTCTTCATCAACTTTAGAGGTGAAGACACCCGTAATACCTTTGTTGGACACCTTCACAAGGCTTTAAAGCATCGGGGAATCCATGCTTTCATTGACAACGAAGATCTATGGAAAGGGGAAGATATTGGAGCGGCACTTCTTGGAGCAATAAAAAACTCTAAGCTTTCCATTGCTGTCCTAAGTGAAAGATACACAAAAATTCCATGCTTTCATTGACAACGAAGATCTATGGAAAGGGGAAGATATTGGAGCGGCACTTCTTGGAGCAATAAAAAACTCTAAGCTTTCCATTGCTGTCCTAAGTGAAAGATACACAAAAAGCAGCTGGTGCCTCAGGGAGCTCACTCAGATTTTGGAATGTCAAAGAACTGACGGTCAAATCATTTTTCCCATCTTTTTCAACGTTAACACGTCTAACGTCAAAAATTAAATCGGATGTTTTGAGATTTCACCTCAAAGACATACAAAGGAGGCGTCAGAAACTCTACAGAGATGGAAAGAAACTTTGCGAGCAATTGGAGATAAGAGTGGACGGGTTTTCAACTACGGGTTAGTCTAATTTGTCTCTCAAGTTTAAAAGCTAGCATTACATATATGTTTTGTCTTGTATTTAAGGTCATTTTTTTAATCATTCACAAGTTTCCAGTATCATAGTTGTGAAAAGAAATATGTCTTGATCAAAATTTCTAACCCCAAGAAAACTTTATCTAGTCTAGCTGTTATTTTAGGCTTGGAGTTTCACTTCTAGCTCTATAGTGAGTCTTGATTTCCTTCTCCACTAATTGCAGGGATGATGAATCAAAGTTGGTTGAGGACATTGTTCAAAAAACTTTGATTCGATTGAATATTAATGTTCCTTTGATTAATATCAAAAACCCTGTTGGACTAGAAACCCGCGTAGAATCCGTGTTGTCGCTTTTGCAGATGCATCAAATGTTGGCTCCATGGATGTTCAGTTTATTGGGATATGTGGTCAAGGTGGTATAGGGAAGACTACCATTGCAACAGTAGTGTACAATTACATCTCTAAAGATTTTAGCAAGAGTAGTTTTATTGGAGATGTTAGGGAGAAATCATCGGTGGCCAATGGCATCATTTGTTTGCAAAAGGAACTTCTTCTTGATGTCACGCACAAAGAAGCAATAATACGTAGCTCTCAAGAAGGATCGAGCTTGATTAAAGAAAGGTTTCAGAAAGCAAAAACTCTGCTCATTCTTGATGATGTGGGTGATCATACACAAATAGATGCATTGGCTCGTGATCTCAGTTGGTTTGGTTCTGGAACTAGGATAATTGTAACAACTAGAGATAAAGGTGTTCTTGGCAGAGTCCCTAAAAGTTGTAAAAAGATATTTGAGCCTAGGGAACTAAATGTGCAAGAGAGTCTTCGACTCTTTATTAGCTTGAATTCATTTTCAATGGATGAACCTCCTAATGATTATAAAGATCTTTCAGATAATATAGCAGCCACTACAGGAGGGTTGCCCTTAGCCCTAGAGGTTATTGGTTGTGATTTATCTATGGTAGAAGATAAAGAAGCATGGGAATCCAAACTTCGTATATTACAACAGCTTCCTGATGATACTGTTTATGAAAAGTTGAAGACAAGCTTTGATAATTTGCATGGTATTGAGAAATCCATGTTTCTCGATGCTGCATGTTTTTTTATAGGATGGAAGGTGGAAACTGTAATTTCCATATGGGAAGCTTGTGGCTTTGAGCCTAGAAGCCGTTTGGAAGTTTTGAAGAGAAAATCCCTCTTAAGGACTCAAATGTCAAATGATTACTCGAGAGTTGAGATTTTATGGATGCATGATCAAGTTAGAGATATGGGAAGGAGAATCACCTACAATGGAAGAAGGCACGACGATCCTTATTACCAATTTACCATAGCTGATTATGGTCTCGTGATAATATCACGAAGGGATGTAAGGTAATAGCTACTCAAATGATGAAATGCCTATAAATGCATTAAAGACATAACTACATTAACAAAACCCTATATTTTACTTGTATAATCATTTAGACTAATTTTTCTTCCATGTAGGGGAATGAAATTGTTGAAGGTATCACCTATAAGTTTCAGTGGAATGAAGAAGTTTGTTTGCGTATGGAAGTCTTTGAGAAGATGCATGATTTAAGATTACTAGAAGTTAATGGAGCAATCTTGAAGGGAAACTTTCAATGTCTTCCTTCTCAATTAAGGTGGCTAAGTTGGCAGCGTTGTCCTTTGGAAGAGCTAACTGCTGATTTCCATCATGAAGAACTAGTTGCACTTGACTTATGTGGAGGAAGATTTTGACAAGCTTGGAATAAATGGCCTCAAAATAATGTAAGCTGGTATTTTCGTTTTATTCTCTCTAAGAATTTTGCTTTCCATTTGAGAATATTATTAAATGTTATCAATTAATAAAATCGTTCGTTCATGTTTCTGTTTGTTTGACAGCTATTTCGAGAATTGAAAGTTCTCAAACTCAGTGATTGTGAAATATTGTCTCAGTCTCTTGACTTCTCAGGATTTCCACGGTTGGAGAAGTTGGATCTTTCTTAATGCTCAGACTTAGTTAATCTGGATGAATCCATTGGGAAGCTAAAACGGCTTGTTTTCTTGAACATGTCTTCGTGCCTTAGTCTTAGAGAACTCCCTTACAGTATATGTGGATTGAGCTTTCTCAAGCAGGTTCTCCTTATGGATTGCAGTTCACTTGAGGAACTCCCATACAATATAGGTTGGTTGAGCTCTCTCCAGAAACTTGATCTTGCTAATTGCCGCTCACTCAAAGGATTGCCTTGCTCGATTGGTACTTTACATTCTCTCCAGAAACTTGATCTTGCTGATCGTCACTCACTCAAAGAATTGCCTCGTTCCATCAGTGACCTAAAAAAATTGACTGAGCTCTCCTTGAGGGGGATGAGGATTGCAGCACTCCCTGATGATATTGGATTGTTGAACAATTTAGAGGTGTTAAATCTTTTTGACAACACAGGACTACTGTATCTTCCCGAAACAATGGTGACCATGACGTCTTTGTGTAACTTAGATCTTTCTGGATGCCACAGTCTACTTAGCATACCAGATTTGCCCCCTAATTTAGTTAAACTTTGTCTTGTGAAAACAATAATTGAGGACATACCATTCATACGGAATCTGAAAAACTTGAAGTTCATTGAGCTTGAATCATATCGTCTAAGGGGAGAGAGAGTCGGAGGCTTTGCGTTGATGAGCTGCTATGTAGTAAAAATGCCAAATCTGTGGAGGCTGACACGAGTCTACCTACATGTCCTTAATTTACTTATTTTCTCCTCTATATATAATAGTTTATACCCTCAAGTTAGTTAGGAATGTATGTATCTTAATTAATAAAATAATGATATAGTTTATTATTTTCACATTGGTGACGATTAACACACATGTTGTTTCTTTTCCTTTGAATTACAGGAATCATTTCTCAGCGATATTGCTGAAAATAGGAGACCGTTTGGGGTACCATTGCAACAAAAGACTGTTGAGGAAGGTTGTAGATATTTCCTGATCCCAAACGATGATGATATCGATATAAGTAGCAGTAGCAGTAGCAGGTTGGTTATGCGTGTTTCTCTCGGCATCTACGACACTGGGGACCATTGTCATTATCCAGAAGGTCAGTGTTCGTGGCCAAGTTGTATCTACGTGGACGTTGCAGCTTGTATCCACAGAAAGGGTAAGAAAACAGAATATAAAATCCGCCTGGAAATCAATGGCATCATTGAATCTAACTTCCCAGGTGATCGCATTGAATTGTTTCATGAATTCAAAGGATTTGATTGGTTCGGGTTTCCACTGGAGGGAGGGGATACCATTGAGGTCAAACATTTGAACCCAAATCCTTCGTGGTATGTTGGCTCTGGAGGATACGAAATTACTTCCATGGGGTACAACCTGAGAGCGCTGAATTTGTTCCTGATAAAAAAGGAGGGGCAGATGATGTTTGGGGATGAATGCCATTCATATGATGATCATGATGACACGTTTTATTGGACATTGGTTTTGAAAGTCCGCATCCACTACGAGGAATGCAAGATGGAGATCAAGAGGTTGTTGCAAAGCATCAACGGTACAGAACTAGGAGATTCTGAATTCCATTTTGATTTTCTTCTCTTTGCAGTCGAATTTCGCTCAGAATCTCATTAATCATTCTTCCGTCTGGGTTTATTTTTTTCAGGTGTTTACAACACAACGTTCGATTGTCAACAAGATAAAGTTACAGTAACTGTAACTGGGAATCTCGTTGCTGAAATCATCAAGAGCCTTCAGAAGATACGTAGATCCTTAGAGCTCTAGCCCGAATCCAGCTGAAGAGGTGGGGAAAAAAATCAGAGAAGGGGAAGAATGCTAAGAAGCAAAACCACTCAAAGAGTAGCGAAAAGGGAGATGCCATCGCATAGGACAAGTAGAAAATCTCCTACAAATGTTAAATGGATAAGGCATTTAGGTAATTTTATCTTTAAGTTAACAATAAAACTTAATTGTGGGTAGCTTATCATTTTTCAAGTGGGTGCTATGTAATTTATAGTATAATAGTAGTGACTAGTAGTTTCACTCAAATAATAGTGGATGTAGTGTGAATTTTATTTTCTTTTTTTAATTCGATTTAATACTCTCTCTTTCTCTATATTTTTAGAGAACTTTTTTAGGTTGCAGGCTTTATTGGGGCTTGAATTCTGAATTGCATACTTTAGTGCCTAAATTAGAGAATCCACTTTCAAAATTACAAGTTGCATATTCGATACTTTTTGGTGATTTTTTTAATTTATTGTTGAGTAAAAATTTAAAATTTGCCAACGCAGAACTGTTCTAGTGGTTGAAACCAACATCTCTTAGTAAAGAGGTTGTAGGTTCGATTCTTATTGACACATTAATATCCCATCCCCCTGCTTAATAAAGCCCCATTGAACAAAAAAAAAATTAAAAAAAAATTGAAAACTTTGTATAGGGTTTTCAATTTCCATCGCCAAAGAAATGGGAGACTTTCAAAGCTAAATATAGAATTATGGAGTGTAAATTTATTTATATTTAAAGCAATACTATCAACTTATTGTCTATTTTATCATTTTAGGAGCTTGAATTATCTTATATTTCTATGAATTTTATTTTTAGTTTAGATGTGATATTTTTCGTCTTTTTTTTTATTTTTTTATTATGAATTTATATTTGATATTTTAGGTGTAAGGATAGGACCAATTAAGGCTAGGGACAAGGCCAATCAGGGCCAGAGCCAAGATAGGATCAATCTTGGCCAATCAGGGTCAGGGCCAGGGACATGATCGGTCAGGGTCAGAGATAGGGCCAATCAGGGCCAACCCATCCCGGCCCGGCCCAATTATGGCCAATCAGGGCAGAAATTGGCTTGCTTTGGCCTTATAGAGCTTAGGGCCAAAGACAATAATCATTGACCCTGAATTAGGATCAGGGCGGGAATAGACTCAAATTAGAACATATAGGGCTGGCTTGGAATTGCAAAAGCCCTGCCTCAGAGATTGTAAGATGCCCGAGGACAACAAAGGATGAAAACATTAGTTCAGAATCTTCAGATAATGAAGAGGAGATGACTTTTGATATAGGTGAGACACAGAACCGAGTTGCTGCATGTATACAATGAAGATATCGTATCGCAGCCTACGGAAGAGGATGAGGAGGAAATGACTCATGAAATGGGTGAGACGCAGAACATCAGAACCGAAGTAGAGGAGATGACTAATGAAACGGGTGAGACACAGAACAAAATTACTCAGTACGAGAATGACGACGATGATGTTGGCGATCATCGAACTAAATCTTGCTGCTGCAATTTATCCTTCTCTGTGAAGAAACTTTTTTTGCTGCTAGCTAGTGGCATAAATGTTCCTGAAGACCAAAAACATAGGAAGGATGTATATCTGTGAAACCGAAAGAGGCTGGATTGTTCCATGAAAAAGAAACTGGGTTGTTCTTTTCTGCTGGATGAGCTAAGACTATGAAGACTGAAGCCATCAATTATCAGGGGTTTTGCTTTTCCGGACCAATTGTATTATATCAAAGGTTGGAGCTGTAAGTTTCTCTCTCAAGCTACGTAGAATTGCTTGGATCTCATGATCCAATACCAATTCAAGGTTGAAAAAAAGCTGACGGAACAGTTGATTTTTTACAATTATAAAACTTCTAAGTACTTGAAGAAACCCAAGCCATCAAGTTCCACAAGCCAATTCACTGAACGTATGGGACAACCACTTTAGTTTCACTGATTTTGAGAACATTTGTCCTCTCAAGTTAATAAGCGAAGCAAAGAAACGGCGAAATTGCTTCAGTCAAGACTGTCATGCGGAATTTCGGACCGTTAGATCTAAAATTTTGGGTCGAGATTTCGATTCGACAGCCCAATTTGTTTCGCATGACAGTTTTGTGCAGGACTGAAGCACAATCCAAGAAACAAATAGAGAAGAAGAAAAACTCATCCGGTGTTTATGTCTCTACTGAAATATTGAATATGTTAGAGAGTGTACACGATCGAAGGACTCCAAATGAAATCATCTTGGGATAATGATATGGAGAAATTATGATCAGACCGGGTTCATACCTGGTTCGACCCTCGACCCTGGTCGAGACAGAGGGAACCGACTCGCTCCCGAGAGAACCGGATCCAGAAGATGGCTTGCTGAGGAAGAAAACTTATTTAGCTACAAGCACGCCCTAATCCTACTTATGGATTAGGGTAATTACCCTAATGATGGCAGACTCGAATTGACGGCTGTGGCTAATCATTATCGAAGGGATAATCATCACATAACCTAAAGGGTTATCTCAGGAGTCCTCTACTAGTCCAAACTAGTAGAAGTCTATTGCTCAACGGATCTAACTGTTAAGATCCAACGACTACCCGAAGAAGGCTTAAGTGCATCCAACGAAGGAGATTCGAAGGTACACTCTATATAAACCTCATACCATACGAGGTGAGGGGATCGAAAACACATACTCTGAGACTCAGATTCAGATACAGACTGATAGACGTAAACTATCAGCGGCTTACGATCTAGATCACCTTTCCCAGTTCTTTATTCCTTAGCTCTGTGCTTCTAGCAAAGCCGTTTGTGATTAAGTTCATCAACTGACTTAGCCTTCGGAGGTGGACTCCCGACCCCCGCGGTCGGGCCACATCTTATGCTTTCGTTTTGCAGGTCATCATGAGGAGATCTAAGGGCTGAGCAGATTTTGGACGCATCATTTGGCGCCGTCTGTGGGAAGATCTTGAAAAGCCATGGTGACTAGATCAGCAGCAGCCGCTGCACAGCGCAATTCCGATGTTCAGATCCCTGGAGCGAATAATCCAGATATTCCCCAGGGAAGCCAAAATCCTATCGAGGTAGATGGTGGTCAGGGAGGACGTAATCCTCCTAATACATTCCAAGATCAATTGGATCAGGTAAAGATTCAACTTTTGGAGGTGAGTCAAGCACTCCGCCTGCTCACCAGACGAGTGGTTTTACCACAAGAACCTGATCAACGCGATTCAGGGAGACGTGCATTGCCACGTGATCAAAGATTGGCTGAAGACCGGAATATCGATTATAATTTTCGTGAAGGAGACCAAGGACCTAGGAGGATTGACTATCAACCTAGGCGAGACGATCGGTTCGACAGACCGCAAGAGAGTACAACTGATTCAAATACAAGGTTGGATACAGGGGTAAGAACTCACTCACCAACTGTCAGAAGAACCGTTCGCGATGATCGAGCAGTTCGCGACGAACGGAATGTTTGGGAAGGACGGGTTGTTCGTGATGATCGTGTTAATCGAGGTCGTGATCATATTGCTGAAGATCACCCGACTCAGATTGGTCAGGAATTGACCAACATCAATAAGAAATTAGGGCAGTTGGCTAAGGGTAGGATAACTGAGGATATTTACTCAGTCATTCGGAAGACCCCTTTTGCCGAGCCAATTGCGGGATATCAGTTTCCCCATAACTTTCGTTTGCCTACCTTTTCTACATTCGATGGCTCCGGAGATCCAACAGCTCACATTGGCTATTACCATCAAACCATGGCAGTTTCAGGTAATTCTGATGAAATTTTATGCAGGGTTTTTGGTTCATCTCTAATCGAGCAAAGACAAAAGTGGTTTTCGAACCTCCCCTCTGGAAGGATCGTAAACTTTGATGAATTGGCGCGTAAATTCATAGGGCGATTCTAGAGTGGAATACAGGTCAAAAAGACAGAGGAAACTTTGTTCACTGTCAGGCAAGGAAAAAACGAATCAATCAGAGAGTTTCTGAAAAGATTCAACAAAGTAACGATGGAGATAGAAAATTTGGATGAGCAAGTAGCCAAAACTGCTTTATTCACGGGACTCACTAATCGGAAACTCCCGGAGTTATTACTACAGGATATGCCCGCGACTTATGCCGAGTTGGTACAGAGATGCCGAAGGTGCTGAAGTCATGGAGATTCTAGATGCGCGCCAAGGAGATAATAAAGTCTCCAATAAGGAACAAAAGGCTCCTGAGCAGAAGCAGAAGCCAACGAAAAATGCCCGTGATCGGGTTGGAAAATCTCAGGCTTGGCGCCAAAGGTCTCTCGGTAAAAGTGAGTACACTCCATTGAATGTTCCTCGGGCTAATATTTTAAATATCATCAAAAGAAAAAATATCTTGAAGTGGCCGCCTAAAATTATTTTGAAACCCGAAGAGCAGCAGGATTGAGAAAAGTATTGCCGATTCCACAAGGAATATGGTCATTATACAAATGACTGTCGTTATCTGAAAGCAGATATTGAGAGATTAATATCTCAGGGACACTTGTCTAGTTTTGTTAGCAGAAGGAGGGAGGAGCCACGTGAGCCACGCGCGGTTGCTCCTAAAAGGGATCGTTCAGTTAGTTCAGAACGATCAAGGGAGGCCCCGAAGTCTAAGAAGGGCAAGGAGGTGATTGAAGCTACTCGGTCACCGATCCTTACCATCTTCGAGGGACCAGAGCCTGAATCACTCCGGAGTTTGAAAACAAAATCCAAATTTGTCGGAACCGGAGAGACGCAGAAGCGAAAAAAGCTGAATGGTGAAGATTCTATCACCTTTAGCGAGGAGGACGAAAGAGGCGTTTGTTTACCTCATGATGACGCCATAGTCATCAAGGTAGAGATTGCACGTCGGGAAGTGCATAGAGTTTTGGTTGATACAGGGTCTGCAGCTGACCTAATTTCTTATGAAGTGTATCAAAAATTGAAGGTGGATCATGACTTGATGGAACCTTCATCCACACATCTATATGGTTTTGCAGGGTCATCTGCGATGGCGGAAGGATCGGTCCAGTTGGACTTATCTATTGGAAGTTTTCCTAAGGAAACAACCGTTCGAATCAATTTTTTGGTGGTTCGGGAACTGCCAGCTTACAATATTATCCTCGGGCGACCATCTTTATCCAAGATAGGTGCTATTGTTTCGACAAAACACCTGAAGAGAAAATTCCCGACTAATATGGGAATTGGTCAAGTCTCCTCTGACCAGAGGATCTCTCGGCAATGTTACGTTGCCTATTTAAAAGACAAGGAGGGCCCGAGGAAGGTAACTGCCCTACCTATAGAAGTTTGAGACAATCGGGAAGAAGCAGAGATGCAAAGACCCGAACCAGTGGAGAAGCTGAAACAAATCCAGCTGTGTACCGAGGATGAGAAAAAGATTACTTATATCGGGTCTGAACAGCTGGAGGAATTTAAAGATGAGTTGAAGTTATTTCTTCAACAGAATAAAGACGTATTTGCATGGTCTCGTCAAAGACATGCCAAGAATCGATCGGGCTGTCGCGAGGCATAAACTCGGATAGATCCTAAGGTGAAACCAGTGATATAGAAAAGGAGAAATTTCTCCATTGAAAAGTATGAAGCCGTTCGTAGCGAAGTTGAAAAACTCAAGAATTCTTGTTTCATAGAACCAATTGAATGCCCAACTTGGTTGGCCAACGTGGTAATGGTAAAAAAGGTGAATGGGAAGTGGAGGATGTGTACAGACTACACAAATCTTAACAAGGCTTGCCCTAAAGATTGCTATCCGTTGCCTCGGATTGACCTCTTGATAGATGCGACTGCAGGATATGAAACTCTAAGTTTCATGGATGCCTACTCAGGGTATAATCAGATCCTTATGAATAAGGAGGATGAGAAGTTTACAGCTTTCATGACTGATCATGAAAGCTATTATTATAAGCTCATGCCTTTTGGCCTGAAGAACGCAGGAGCAACATATCAAAGGGCCGTTAACAAGATTTTCAAAGATCTGATAGGAAAGAATGTTGAAGCTTATGTTGACGACATGTTAGTGTAGAGCTTTACAAAAGCAAATCATATTGCAGATTTGACTGAGGTATTCTCAGTACTGCGAAAGTATCAAATGAAGCTGAACCCGAAAAGTGCGCCTTTGGAGTCTCCTCGAGCAAATTTTTGGGCTTCATGGTATCACAGAGAGGAATTGAGGCTAATCCCGCCAAAATACAAGCTCAAGTTGATATGGAGGCTCCCAAAACTGCTTGCGATGTGCGGTGTTTAACAGGGAGAGTTGCTGCTTTGAATCGATTCATCTCCAAGTCTGGAGAAAAATGTTTGCCTTTCTTCAAGGCACTCAAAGACTTGAAGGGCAGCAAGGAAGCAAAATGGACCGAAGAGTGCCATAAAGCTTTCGAGGAGTTAAAAGAAGCACTTGGACAACCACCGATCTTGTCCAGACCAGAGAAGGGGGAAATATTACAGCTATATCTAGCGACGTCCCTTTCAGCGGTCAATGCAAGACTTGTTCGTGAAAAAGATAAAAAACAGTGGCCGATTTACTATGTAAGCCACGTATTGCTAGATGCGGAGACAAGATATTCGGAGAATGAGAAGCAGGCTCTGGCTCTCATGATGGCCGCCAGGAAGCTAAGGCCATATTTTCAGGCTCATCCAATTGAGGTATTTACAACTTTTCCTCTTAGTAAAGTTCTTAATAAACCTGATTTGTCTGGAAGGATGGTGTCCTGGTCAGTTGAACTCAGCGAGTTCCAAGTGAGCTTTAAGCCCAGAACTGCAATCAAGGCTCAGGCATTAGCCGATTTTGTAGTAGAAACTACTGCACCGGTGGAATCCACCATCGAGGATCCCATTATACCAACCACTTGGGAGGTATATGTGGATGATTCGAGTAATAAAGATGGAGCAGGAGCTGGAATTCTATTAAAAAGTCCAGCAGGATTTATTATTCGATATGCTTTGAGATTTGCATTTGAAGCAAGTAATAACGAAGCAGAATATGAGGCTCTGATAGCTGGACTTCGGTTGTCAAAAGCATTGTCTATTGCAGATGTTACTATTTATAGTGACTCTCAACTTATAGTCAACCAAGTCCAGGGGGAGTATGGTATTAAAGAACCACGCTTGCAGAAATATCAAGAGATAGTGCAGGCATTTCAAAACCAATTTCGGAATTTGAAGATATTTCAGATTTCGAGGAAGGAAAATTCAGTGGCAGATGAATTATCCCGACTAGCCAATGCCAAAGAAAAGAATCTAGACCCTTCGGTCTATATTGAAGAGATAACTTTTCCAAGTTATCATGAGAAAGAAATTTCTTACATTGAAGCAGAGCGTTGCTGGATGGATTCGATAATCGAGTATCTGAGAGATGACAAATTACCTGAGGATCCGAAGGAGGCAAAGTTGATCAAGATACGATCAGCTAGATTTGTCATTCAGAATGGGAGACTATACAAAAGATCTTATTCTGGACCCCTTATGAGATGTATAGGCCCCGAAGGAGCAAAATCAGCTTTGGCTGAGGTTCATGAAGGAATTTGTGGAGCTCACATGGGTGGACGAGCTCTGGCCCACAAAATTCTAAGACTTGGGTTATATTGGCCTAAGGTCCAAGAAGTTGCTATGGAATATGTTCGTCGGTGTGGTAACTATCAAATTCATGCTACAGTATCGAAGCGCCCGGCTGAAACCATGACTTCAATTCTAGATCCCATTCCCTTTGCGATGTGGGGAATTGATATCATGGGCAAATTCACCAAGGCGTCAGGCGGATGGGAATATTTGATAGTAGCAATTGATTACTTCACGAAATGGGTTGAAGCCAGTGCACTGGCAGCAATTACTGAGAAAAAAGTGGAGAAATTCGTGCTTGAGTCAATCATATATCGCTTTGGGATTCCAAAGATTATCGTCACTGACCATGGTACTCAGTTTGACTGTCCGCAATTTGAGCAATTTTGCGGAACATATATGATCGAGCATTGTATGTCCTCAGTGGCATACCCCCAGAGCAATGGACAGGTAGAGGTTACTAACCGAACGCTACTGGAAGGAATAAAGAGAAGACTCGAAGCTGACAAAGCTTCTTGGGTCGAAGAACTTCATAATGTACTGTGGGCCTATAGAACTACGGTTCGAACACCCACAGGAGAAACTCCATTCAGGTTGGCATATGGATCCAAAGCATTGGCACCAGTGGAGATAATGGCGGGGACATTACAGGATCGTGAGTTCGAGGAAAAAGCAAATGAGCAAGGACTGCTTGATAGTCTTGATCTGTTGGACGAAGTTCGGGCAAAGGCAATAGCACGAACTCAACATTATCAAAGAAGGATAGCGTCTCATTATAATACTCGAGTGAGGAATCGTCGGTACTTAGCCGGAGATTTGGTGTTGAGAAACACCTTAGCTTCCGACCCGCGTCACCAAAGAAAATTGGACCCTTCCTTGGAAGGACCTTATATGGTTGTAAAACCAGTTGGTTCAGGAGCTTATAGGTTGAAGAACATCAACACCTAGAAAGAGTTGGATCGGTCGTGGAATGCCAGGCATCTCAAAAAGTTTTATCCTTGATGATGATTTCAATTTTGTTCGCGATGTAAACATTTTCAACTCAATCAATGCAATTTTTGGCTTTCAACAAATTATCTTTTGATTGGGGGGCATCATACACCACATTTAAGAACAAGATCCAACTATAAGGCATCGGATGAAAATCCGTGTGGGTCCTTCAACACTTATGGAATTTTTTCGGATCTTCTTAAGTCGAGGCATCAGATGAAAATCCAAGTGAGTTCCTTTTGCAAGGCGTGGTTTGAAACCCGAGTAAGTTCCTTCAAGACTTATTGAATTTTCGAATAATCCTTAAGTAAAGGCATCGGTTTAAAACCCGAGTGAGTTCCTTCTCAGACTTATTGTATTTCTCCGGAAATCCTTAAGTAAAGGCATCGGTTTAAAACCCGAGTGAGTTCCTTCTCAGACTTATTGTATTTCTCCGGAAATCTTTAAGTAAAGGCATTGTTTCAAACAACTAAGACCTAATGCAATAGCGATTCAAGTGGCTAGCAAAGTTCAGGATGAAGTTAATTTCTTATTTCTTCAAAAGATCGAAAGAGGCCAGTATCAAAACAATTACAAGAGCTGGATACAATCTTCGGTCAAAAAAGAAAGTCATCATCGGTGATTATTAAGAAGTTATACAAGATCGACACAACTTTGCTAGGACAAACATATGAGTCAACCATTGGTGTGGATTCAAGGAAAAGAAGAGGAGAAATGAGGATTACAAAAAAATATCTCGGTATGCATAAGATCCTCCGCAATTTCATACTCTTTGTCCAGCTTGTCCAGGAGAAGTATGGTCCTCGACCAAACTTGCATTCAAGACGAGGTCGTCATAATTGACTTCTTCCAGGGGAGAATAAACAGGAGAATCTTCCATATAATGCATAATATCTGGATCGGAAGGTGGAGGATCAATCTTATCTTTGGTCCAGTCAGGAGGAGGAATACCCAGGTCGGTAAATACTTCAGGATGGCAAACAGCACTGTAGGGAGTCGTATCAAAATGAGGATCCTTCCTTAATATTGATTCCCATACTTCGTTCTCACCATCCCGGTGCGCTGCCCAAGTTATAAGCATTCAGCATATCAACAAAGGGCTTACTGTGTAAATACTTGAAGACGCAGGCTCTGCGAACATCAGTTGGAAGGGATTCGGGCAAAGGAATGACAGCTTGCCTTTGGGGTAACGTTTCAGATCCTTTGGCTCTTGACTTTCTAACTACTCGCTCCAGTTGCCGGATCTTCTCCCTGGCATCATCCAAGTCCGACTGAAGATGACCGATCATCGAATTCTTTTCTCCTACAACCTCCCAAGCTAGTTTCCGAAGGCGAGCAATCTCAGTATCTTTAGCTTCAGAGATTCCCCGAAGCCTGGAAACTTCATTGCTCAACCTATTGAGCCTAGAGGCTGCTTCCACTTGGTTGTGGAAGTTACCAGTAAGACTCCTGCAAATAACTTCCGAGTTAAAAAGGAGCAGAAGAGTAATTTTTCAGAATCAAAAGATAATGAAGAAAGACTTACATCACCAATGACTTCATAAAGACTTCATCTGAGAGTTTGGAAAGCACTACGCTCTCAGAAGTCATTCGAGCAGCAGTGCACCATTCCAACGCTTTGTCAAACTCGTTTGACACTAATTCGGGCGAAGGATGAGAAGGATGAGCTACATCAAGAGAAGGATGAGCTGCATCACCTATCACCCGACGGCGCTTCCTGGTGGCAAAATCCTCCAACTCCAAAGGAGAGGAGGAGGATGCCAAACAAGCACTAGAATTGGAAATAGGAGTAGCACCTGCTGGGACCACACCTTCATCAGACGCCAACATAGTTGCCTCAGATGCCCGAAGAGTCTCCTATGGGGGTGCACCAACGGTCTCTACAATAGGGGCATCAGCAGCGCCATCAACAACGGAGTGATCAAGATCTTCCTGGGAAAGACGAGCGATCACTTCGGGCAAAAGAGGCGTATGGGCGGCATCAATAGAAACTGTGGGAATCTGACTTGAAGATTCACCAACAAAGATCGCCTTACGCTTGGAGGATTCACTAGCTGAAACCACCTCACTGGCCCCAACCACCGCCGGCGGAATGATTTTCTTGCTAGACTTCGCTCTAATAAATTTCGGGTTGATCTTGGGAGCCACTATGTAAACATAAAAGCCGTATCAGTACAGATATCCAACGACAACAAAAAAAAAAAAGGGAAAACCCTAGTTCTCTATCACTTAAGAAAAACCCGATTAACTAAACCCCAAGTACTACTACTGTGCAGTTTACTCAAGGGGGAAGTGGGGAAAGAGATGAGTAATCAAGAAAAACTCACTTGTTCAGAAGTTGATAGAGCTAGTGTTGGAGTACAAGGAATACGAAAGCAGGCAGGACGGAATGTCGCTTTAGCACTTTAGCAAATCTAACTTGCAGATAGCAGGTTAGATGGAGAGTACCCACAAAGGCTTTAAATAGCCTCAGATATTAAGACGACGATTGAAAGCTAAGGACAACCAATGGCCCAGATCGAAATGATGCTTCGAAATCCGCAGAAAGCAAGATCAAAGGTCGAAGGGATGCCACATGGAAACATGTGGAGGTGAGCGCCCGATGCAGAGATACCTCCAATCGTCGCACCGCCATTGTAATAATGGGTGTATTTCCGATTCATTGGAAACAGTGAATGGTATACCAGAGCAAGGAAACGTTTGGACCTCGCAGAAACGAGAAGGGAAATGTGTGGACTTTGCAGTAAATGAAGTAGTGGGGAAGATTAATGCATCTTTCCGAAACGCATCTTCACAATATCTCTACAAGATTATTATTTGTCGAAGAATGTGAAGTTAAGTGATAAGTTTTATCATTTATACTTTGATATTCAAGACAAGATTTCGAGGAGAGAGACAGGGAAATGGAAAGGCCAACATGAAAAAGAAATGTCTATTCATTAACAAGGAGGTCAATCTTTATAAAAAAAAAATAATAATAAAGATAACTCCCTAAGCCTCTTCTTCATTGTTGCCCGAGGGACCCTGGTCGGGAGGACTTTTCTTAGGATCTTGAGAAGAGCCTTCCTCAAGAATGACATTGACTGAGTCCTCTATAGCAGCAGCTTGAGACTCGGCTTGTGATTTCTCCTCTGGAAGCGCCGGCTCGTCAGCCAGGTATGCCTCATATTGAGGGTCAGCTGGAAAAGGATCATTTTCTTCCCGAGCCCAGTCTAGGAGATCCATGCCTAATTTCCCGAAGACCTCTTTATGGCACACCTCACGAAAGGGAGCAGTATTGAAGGAAGGGATTGATGCAAGAATTCGCTCCCAAACGTCATTATGCCCTAAGCGATAAGCTTGAATGTTGTAGGCACCTAGCAGCTCGGAGAAAGGTACGCTGTTCAGGTATTTCCGAACACACTCCTTCCGAAGCTCTGGCTTAATATGCTCAGGCTTGCGAGGGACCGCCCACTTCAGATATTCTTCGTTCTTCCTACGTTGAAATTCAAGCCTGTCACCGAACAACGTGGCAGCTTCCTTTTGCTTCCTGGCCTCGCGCTCGGCAGCAGCAACACGAGCCTTCGAAGCATCAAGGGCCTCCTTGAGGGAGATCACTTCTTCCTCATGCTTTCTCTGCAGCTCCTCAGCAGCTGCAGTCAGCCGGTCTATCTCAGAATTGGCCTTGGCCAAGTTCTCTTCACAGGTTTGCAGCAAGGAGCTGTTGTGGCCAACCCGGCTCAATGCTTCCATGTGTTGATAGAAGCTCAACACGGCATTCCTGGGAAGGCGGAAAATATCATAAGAAGTCATAAGAAATTATGAAAAAATAAGTAAGCGAGAAGACTGGTACCTTGTGGATTGACTAACAAGGGCAACGTCATCCAGGTTTTCAAATTCCTGGCAATCAGAAGGAACAAGACTGAGGGAGCTCCACTCAGCAGCTTTCTCAGGGTCCCGAGTCACCCTGTCGGTCAACTTCAGGGTCCACTGGGGGGTGAAGACCTCCTCACAATCCGTTGAAGCTTTGGATTTTTTATGGGAGGAAGCATCAATTGTATCATGCCTCCTTTTGGTTCGGGCGGAGGAGGAAACATTAGACCTCTCCACCATTGGCTTCTTCCCTTTACCCGAAGCATCAGCCACGGGCCTGATATTCCTGATACCCCTATAAGAGGGGTCGGGAGAGGGAACAGAAGCCTCTTGATCTACGGTCAAGGCCCTGGGTGATCGTTGCTCGGCTGTCACAACAGCCCTAGCGGCCTTCACTCGCAGGTTCTCGGGGCTCATTCTTGGAGGCACTGCAAAAAGGAGCAAGAGTTAGAATTAGACATATTACTTCAGTAAAATTAAAGGATGATGGTTAGAAGCTCACAATGAGCCAAGCCCCAGTACTGAAGAATGGAGTTATACTCCACCTCAAGTCCATGTATCTCTTGATACTATGGAATGGATTTGATCTTCCTGACGGCCGCCTCGTCTTCTCTGGATAAGGGGAGGCCTCGGTTATTCTCGGAAGAAGAAGTACACCGCCTCCAAGCGGTTGGGAAGTTAAGATCCGATGGAGGCGCTCGACAGAAAAAGTATCGTTCGCGCCATCTTTTGTGGTTAGAAGGGCAAGTTCCTTTGGCAAGGATGCTGCCCCTCCAATCAAGTTCAGCCTTATTGCGTTTGGACAGAAAAACCCATCCGGGAGGATGGGAGATAGAAAGAACATGAAAATGTACAAAGAGAGAAAGAGATGGCGTAATGCCAAGTTCAAAACACAAACCCAAGAAGCCGACGATGAGACGCCAGCTATTGGAAAGGAGCATTCTGGGACAAATGTCCCAATGATTTAGAACTGCGGAGAACAAAGGATTAAAAAAGGGAAAGCGAACCCCGCTTTCTAGTGCATCTATGTACAGAGAAAATTCACCCGAAAGGGTTGAATCAACCCTCTCATCAGGATGGGGAGCCCTAACCTGATAAGAGGAAGGAAAATCAAAATCTTGGATGGCTGAAAGAAGGGTTTCCTCCTTGTAAATGGAGGGAACAGAACCAGGTCCACCTTCAGACCTGGAAGTTTGAGGCTGCCTAGAAGACTCGACAGTCTTAGAAGATCCAGACTCGAGGAGGACAGAAGGAGTTTTGGTTTTTCTCTCTAAACCTTTCTGAGAAACTTCAGCAAACTCGCGCCAGAGGACAGTTAGGGTTTTGTTATCACTATCCGACTATTTGGAAGGAGGAGAAGCAAAAGCTTCATTACCACTACTATTACCAACACTGGGTACCAGAGAAGCCCTATTATCCGCCATTACTTGTTTCAGTAAACTACAAAAAGAAAAAGACCAATAAACTTACTGATTCAGTGAGGCAAAAGCTTGAGAGCAAGAAGGCACGAAGTAGACAACAAAGGTTCAAATTCCGGACAGGAAGAATGAAACCTACGAAGACAACGAACCGCTTTTAAAACACCCGCACGAGTGTTCAGGAATCTGAACGATCGAGATTGAAAGACGTTTTGAAAGTTTGAACTCACGAATCCGAAACAGGCGTTCAGAAACCGTCGCTTGGATTACGTGAGCCACGACAGATCGACTGCAAGGAGAAACGTGGCCTTACCCTCACAACGCTCGAGGAAAAGTGACGACCGCATTAAATGTGATATGACATTTAATGGAGCACGCAGAGTCTATCGCCTGACGAAGAACCCAGTTAAAAACCAAGCCCTCGGGATCAACCGAACGCTTGGTATGGGGGGCTCGTGATATGGAGAAATTATGATCAGACCGGGTTCATACCTGATTCGACCCTCGACCCCGGTCGAGACAGAGGGAACCGACTCGCTCCCGAGCGAACCGGATCCGGGAGAGAGGGCTTGGCTGAGGAAGAAAACTTATTCAGCTACAAGCACGCCCTAATCCTATTTATGGATTAGGGTTGTGACACCCAGCCCAAATCTAGCCCGAAGACCCGATCTGTTTTGGGTGAAGTAGGGTGGGTTGTTTAATGTTGACTTTGAAGTTTGACCGTGATTTCAGTTTTACTATCTTTTAAAATCTTAGGAAGCCACGTCAGACCTTTCCCTTAGGTTTGATCCAATGTCCCAAAATGAGGAAGATGTCTTTGTGGGCCATCTCAGTAGAGGATATGGTGTTTGACCCAAAACCCATGGATATTGATGATGGTGTTTCCTTATGGAAACCTTATTTGATTTGGTGTTGAACTATTTATTTGTGAAGAAGAACTTGGTTGATGGACCTAAAGCTTAGTTGGACCTGGTTTGAAGACATCCCTCCATACTAGGTAAGTAGTATGATGTGTTGAAAGAAGCCCATCCAAAAATATTGAAGTTAGGCCCATTAAATCCCTATTTTTGAACAAGCTGTCCAGGCAGTGGCATTTTGGTAAATATCTGTTTTGAAGGTTTTCAAAAGCTTTATTTCTTTTAATTTCATGGTAAACTATTCCCATTATGTTTCTAAACCTCTAGATAGTGTGGGATCGACCTTTGAACTTCCTCTTTGGCAATCAATCAACCACCGGGGGCAGTTTGGTCAGTTTGGTGAAATCCTAGTAATTCTTGAACTCTTTGTGCTATTTAAAAGGGGGAACTGCATGTGTTTCACTCTCAATCTGTTTCTAAGCCTTGGAGAACGTGGGAAGATCCCTAGAACCTCTCCTTCAAAGCCAAGGAAGATCCTCAAGCATCTGTTCAGATTTCTTCATCGGTTTCTCTTCTATGAGGTTGGTATTCAATTCGTTTATTCTTTAATTCATTCTTTCTTCTCTACTTCTGATTTTCTGATCATGAGATGGGTATTACACTGCTGTAATGACCTCTTTTCTAATTCTTTTAGCCCTAGAGTGAATTCCACAATTCACTCTATGTTCTTGAAAGCCATATGGCGATGATTCTTGAATTTGATTCCACCAAAGCTCTTAATGATACTTTCCCTAATTTTCTACCTATCTTTATGATTGTGGGGAAGGTCTCATATTATTACCATGACCTTCCCTTGTGTCCTCATGATTGAGGAGTTGATCCCTAATTTTCCTTGGACCATTGGAAACCAAAAGGGTGAGATTTTGAGGGGAAATTCTTGGGTAACTTTCATGAAGGGTAACTAATTGGCAACCCTTCTATTTTCTATTAATTCTTTGGACCCTCTCCAAAACCTTTCTTGATTGTAAATTCTTTGCCCTAAGGGTGAAATCCTAACCTCTTGGATCAAACCAAGAACCCTTAGTTTGATCTTGTTAACAGCCAATCAATGTGTTTTCTTTACTAAAATTGTAACCTATCATTCTCTAATTCTTTATCCTTGATCACACTATATTTTCTTCATGATCCATGTTTAACCTAATTAGGATTTCTAATTATTCTTTCTTCGTTCTTGTTATTGTTTGAGATCAGGAAAAAGATGATGCATCCTTGCAACCATCTATTCCATGATCTCATTCTATTCTTTGAGATCTATGATCATCATCATGATCTTAACCCTAGCCAATAGATTCTTGAAACCTTAATCCTAACCCTTGAATGATCTTTCTGGAAACCTTTTGTAACCTTCCATGTGAGGGAAACCTCATGGGTAATGTTTCTATTAACCTAAACTAGATTTCCTATGATTTCTTGTTATTTTCTTGATAACAATCATTCCCTCTCTTTCCGTGATCATAACCTTTTCATGAGCCATATGTTATGATGAAACCCTAACCCCTTTATTATTGACCTATTGAGATTGATTTTTCGGACTATGATCTCCCCCATGTCTTCATTTGGGTTAGATTGTACTTGGTCATCAAACCCATGAGCAAAGCACCCTTGTATAGCAATATACATGGGGGCGGTTGCTAGTGGCAGTTGATTGAACCAAGCGACCGCTTGGAGCGACCGCCCGGTCTGTTTTCGAGGTTTTGCCCTATTTTGCCCTCTGTTCGTTATAAATAGCATCCCTCGCCCTATTAACGCATTATTATGTTCGGGATTGCTATTTTGGGCGATTAGGCGGCTGTGGAAACGTGCGGGATTCAGGTCTGAAGTGCTGTTAATGATATGAAACATTTTCTCTTCTATTCTTGGTGATTCTGATTAAGGTAATGAATCTCCATCTGCAATTCTCTTCTTTTAACCTCTAATTGATATGAATCCATCTCCTTTTTGTTAGTGGTTACCCAATTGATTTGTTGTACTCCCTTTCCAATGTTCTTGATGAGATCCTATCCAGAAACGAATCCCTGCATTTGTTAATGGATAGATCCAGTCAAGGGAAGAGTTTCTGGGTAATCCATTTATGATGTTTGTTAGTTTTCCCTTCACCTATTGTCTTTAGGAGTGTTAGATTCGAGACTTAAGCCATGATCACTCGAAATCCGGATTGAAAACGGATGATCAGAAGCCTAAGTTTCGGATCTGAAACTCTCTATTTTCGGGGCGGTCACTAGTGGCGGTCGCTCAACCTAAGCGACCAGCTCAAGCGACCGGCCGGTTTCCAGTGTCTGTGTAAGTTTGATTTTGGATTTGTTTTGACTCTTGACTCTTATATATTCTTGTAACCCTATGCCTAGGTGTTCTTTGTTTCAAGTAAAAGTCTTATAATAGTTTCTGGAATTCAAGTTAGAGGAATTTTACATAATTACAGGTAAGGACATGCATTCTTATTTATATGCAATTACATATACATGATGATTCAGCTGTTCTATTTACTATTCTTTGATCGTGTATCTTGCTGTAATTGTATAAAGCATGTGAATCTTATCGTATACTCGTTGTTTGTGGTATTCCTTGATGTACTTCATCTTTTATGATATTGCACATCTGTTCATGATATGATAAAGAGTGATGTAGTGTGATTGTGATGGAAGGGGTATTCCTTTGGGATATCTTAGCTTGGGATATCAGAAGGCTGTGGAATGGGACACATGCCTGCTGATGTCTCCAACACTATCATGATTACTGGATGACATACTTAGGAGAGTCTAGAATTGCATGGCTAGGTACCCCACATGCTATTACCCTTTCGGCAGGGGAATTGAAGCCGGGTGACCCGTGACAATGGTGACGTGACTATGTTTCATCCTATAGCGGTAACCAGTCCGTGCGGAGACTCAGTGGTCCACTATTGGTCATGTAATGGTAGGGTTGCATATGTTAGGGTTGGGCTCATGGACGTCCAAGGAGCGGACCGGGTGTCACGAGGAGTCATGAGAGCATCTGCCCCAATAATATGTGGATGACCATAGGGTTAAGGCGTGGAGTCCAACAGCGGTAGCCAATCCGTGAGGGTTCTCACTCCTAGGTTGCGAAGGATACTGAACCGAGTTGGTTGGTGCCATAGGGGAAGTATCTGGACTCCATATAGTATGTTACCATTATGACTTGCATTGGATTAGAAACCCCGACATGCGCCAGTACTCATTGCCAATGGTCGTGGTGAGAGAGTGTTGACTTAACCCCTAACCATGGTTTGAGAGCCAGGTGTGGACTTACCCCTTTGCCCAGGATCCCTATAGAGGTAACCAGTCCTTGCCGGATCAGAGTGATGAGACTTACCCAAAGGAGGGCTGGTGTATATCTTAAAGCATGTCAGCTGTTAGAGACTTGCATAGTTAGATCTTAGTAGCATTCATATTTCTGCATACCATCCATATCATTTCATCTGTGCATTCGTGGATTGTATTGAGATATATATGAGAATTGCTTGTTCCTTACTGAGTTCGTTGGAACTCATTCCTTTCATTGCATATATTATATGAATTGTACAGATGGTGGCACAATGTCTAAAGTTAGAGATGATTCATATGAAAGAGCCTTCTCGTATGAAGCCTCTTTCATATGGTGTGTGAGACAGACAGTGATACATGGACTTGCAGAGCATGAAGCCTCTTAAAGATGCTTGTGTGCACTTTTAGCACCCATTGATGGGCGACAGAGGCAGATTGCCAGGATTTTGATGATCATATGAAGAAAGATTGGAGGACATCTTTACTTGCTAAGTTAGAAAACTAGTTTTTAGTTTTAGAAAAGAAAACCAGAGAGAATATTATTTAGTTATTTATTTTGCTTCCGCTGAACTTGATATTACTTTTGATTCTTGATTTTCCCTCTTTCGTTCGTTCTTGGATATTTATTAGAGTATTTGGACTCTTGTAACCTTTTTATTAATTATTGCACTTTTCTTGCTCTTGATTATCTGTATTTGTATTTATTATTGTTGATAGACTAAAACCATGGATCCTATGACGGTTCACATCCGCGGGTTGTCGAGCGGTTAATCGGGCCCGGCGGGTGAATGTGTGACAAAGGTAATTACCCTAATGATGGCAGACTCGAATTGACGGCTGCGGCTAATCATTATCGAAGGGATAATCATCACATAACCTAAAGGGTTATCTCAGGAGTCCTCTACTAGTCCAAACTAGTAGAAGTCTATTGCTCAACGGATCTAACTGTTAAGATCCAACGACTACCCGAAGAAGGCTCAAGTGCATCCAACGAAGGAGATTCGAAGGTACACTCTATATAAACCTCACTACCATACGAGGTGAGGGGATCAAAAACACATACTCTGAGACTCAGATTCAGATACAGACTGATAGACGTAAACTATCAGCGGCTTACGATCTAGATCACCTTTCCCAGTTCTTTATTCCTTAGCTCTGTGCTTCTAGCAAAGCCGTTTGTGATTAAGTTCATCAACTGACTTAGCCTTCGGAGGTGGACTCCCGACCCCCGCGGTCGGGCCACATCTGATGCTTTCGTTTTGCAGGTCATCACGAGGAGATCTAAGGGCTGAGCAGATTTTGGACGCATCAGATAATTTATTATTTGATACTTTAATTTGCCTATTTATTATTTTATTTTTGGATAAATTCAGTGTCACCCCTATTCTAACGCTATTAGCCTGTTACCCTTTAGTATACACATCTTTAAGCTTAATTTACCGTATTACCCTCACATTATCCAAGTGAAGATTTTAAAAGGTATTATCTTTGGTCCAATTTTTTCTCATTCAGTTTTTATCCTAAACGAGCCCCAACGATTCTAATGTGTTGTTCCTTCATTACCATGCAAGGCATCACCTCCTTTAAATTTACCTCCGTTAACGGATTTCGGTCCCCATTCGAACCATCAGCCCCTGCAGAAGACATCACATACAATTTTTCTAGACTTTTTCCAAAAACACATTTCAATTGAGATCAGGGAAGAATTAGATGGCCGTGGATTTAGAAGTTGTAATGAAGATGCCTATCAACTGAGGTCCAAATGAATATTATAACATATGGTACAACAAGAGTCGCAATCAGAATTGTTGCAGAGTGAATGTAAAATCAGATGCTGCAAATCCTAGACTTCTTCCATTATATACAAGCACTTCCAAAAGCGCATAAGAGATAAGTATAGCCCCAAGGATTTGCAGGCTTAGGGCTTTGACAATTGTTATGCCAAAGAATTTCATAGACCTCTGAATTGGTTCGAACCGTCTAAACCATAGGTAATCTGGTTTTGGTTTGCCCAAGTGACTAGAAGAACGACTTTCTAGAATTCACTTCTCGATACAACCCTTTATCTGTTAAGGGAGTCATATTGAGAACAAGTGTTTGATAGACACTTCTCGGCAAAGACATATTGGGGTACAAAGCAATACCTAATAAAGGACACGCGCATCAGGGCATTAATGAAGCTAAGACAATAAGACAACTATTAGGTCGGGAACAATGGGTGTGGACCTTCAGGCTTCAGCTGATTGAGTTTTCCTCTTTTACCTTTTCCCTCGACCATATATGACTGGTAAAGTCCAAGGTTGGACTTTGGAGTACTAAGTCTCTATCTTTGTCTCTCTCCCCCTCTCTGTGATCTGTTGCAATTGTTATTTGTGTGCATATGAATTAGTAGCTTCCAACCTCAAGTGGCTATTCAATTCATAAAAGTAACGTCATATAATATGAGGTCAATAGTTCAAATCTGTTCGAACTAGGAAAAAAGTCCCTGCCTTTTATTTTAATTATATGTTAAAAGCTATCATTTGAAGATGCAATCAAGACACGAGTAAAAGTTGTCTCGAACACACCTCAATTTTGAGGGGGGGGGGCAGTGGCGGGAAATGCAGCTTCCTTTTTTGAATAAGTGCTTTTCTTTCTTTTGGAATTGATAACTTTAATTAGGGGTGGGAACTATTATGCGTTTCCGAGGGTGTGTCGAACCCGTTATGTGCCAATCATTACCAATTGAGAAATCCTTCAAATGGGTAAGCACATTTGAAATCTTGGTAGAATTAGAGATGGGTTAATGGGACTCCACTTATGGATATATTCACAATTCCTGAAAATGCTGCAGTGAAGGTGAAAGAAGTCTTCCAACCTGATCTAATGGCACTTGGGCCCATCCTACAATACCTTATGAGGTAATATTATTAGATATACCATCAGGTGGAATTCAACCTACAACCTCTCTACTAATGGGCGTTGATTTTACCAACCGAACTACCCTGCAACGGTTTTAGCTAGGTAGAATTACTTGAATCCTATTGCTTTCGGTTGAGTGAGATCATGATCAAATACCAATCCAAGGGTGTTAAATATGATGGAAAGCATTGATTCTCTTTTTTTTTTGTCCGTAAGCGTTAATTCCTTTTCAATTATAAAACTGAGAATAAGATGTCAGTGTCATTTTTTTTTTTTGGGTAATATGTTAGTATCATTTTTTTTTTTTTAACCAAAAGGAAATATCATATCATATAAAAGAGTTCCAGGGATCCGCGATTGGTCGATATGAAGAGTGGGGCGCCCCGCTCGAGACAAGATGTTTCTTTGCACCAAGCAGGAACGGGTGGCTTCCTTTACGTCAAAGGGTACTAGGACAAAATTCGAAAGACCTTGCTCCCGGTCCCCCCCGGCTGCGTGTGGGGTGCTCCCTAGCTTCTATCAGCGGGGCACGATTTTGCCCGAGCCGGTGGTCAATAATCCCTCGACCTCCAAAAAATAGCGATGATAGTATTTATCAAGTTATGTCTTTGTTTTAACCCACACACCTACCATGCATCATTGGTGTAGACAATGATGCACCATCTGCTTTATCACTTGCATGAAATACTTTCCTAAATCAAAAGTTTTATGCATTGAGTAGGATCAATAAAATCCTATAGGCCTAAGGCCCTGAACCGACACAAACCCGATCCAATCCTACTCGTGCTTGGTCCAACCTTTTTATTCCGAAAGGCAGGTTTAAGTTACAAAATAGCTGTCTTGGTAGGGTTGTATAGAGTTCAGGTTTAGCCACATCTGACTTTGCTCAACTCTTTGTTATTTAGTCAAATTAAAATTATAAATAAGTTGACTTCGATAATTATATGACCAAGTCAAGAATTCAAATCTCTTTGGTGTCACCAACCCATGCATTTTGTTCTATTTTCATGGTTAAAATCAGGGTCGAGTTAGGGTAAAACAGGGCTAATTTGAGTCTATTAGGGTAAATCATAGTGGTTCAAGCTTAGAACAACCTTGATTGGGTAGGGTTTCAGTTTGGGGCTTACGACGGTTTTGGGGTTTAGGTCCTGAAGGTAGGGTTGGGTCTAGGTTGACCCAACACACCCTGGCCCAACTCGATCAGGGCCCATTTGGGTTTTCTCTTCAATGCAAGCTAACTCTTTATGATCATTAAACAAACGGTGAATGATGTGACCATTTGGTTAATTTCCTACACAATCCATGCACTCTTAGATTGGTATTGAATAATGTTCATTCATTATCAACCAATGCCGATGGGACTCAGTAATTTAAATGTATTTGACAACTCACCAAGTATTTTTCCTTCAAAAAATATTAAAACTAATTTTGATTATTTCTAACAATGACATTTTTTAGGCGTTTGATAAGAGATTTCTTAGTTGGTTCATGCTTGGTAATGTACAAGAGTATTTTCAAATTAATCCTAGTTGCCAATATTGAATTTTGGCCGACACATTCCCTCCCATTGAGTCCTTGTGGGACTTTTACTCTCCCAATGGTTTTGCTCTCCTATTTCCTCATGCTTCCTTGATGTCTCATTATTATTGCATTTTCTCTCAATCTGCCACTCAAATCTTTACAGCAGACATGAGAACTCTGTTATTAAACGCCTAAAAAACATCACTGTTTAAAATATAATCATAATTATTTTTATATTTTAAAAAAAAACATTTAATGAGTTGTCAAATAAAATTAAATTACTGAATCCCATGTGTCGGTTGAGAATGATCATGGTCCAATACCTATCTAATAGTGCATGGAAACGCTGATGGAAACTTTTGAATTTTTTCTAATATAAATGCGCGTGGTAAGAGGTGGGAGGGAGTGGGAGTGCTGTTCATGACGTAGAGCACTCCCCATGTGGGCCTCGGCAAATTAGAAAGACGCAGAGAGACAGATAACAGATTAGACTTGATATACTAATTGTGACATACTTAGTGGACTATGAGCTGGCAAGATTCGACTTGAACTCACCAAAAAGGTGAGATTCGGATTTGAAAATTTTTTCCTTTTCCTCGGTATGTTGCAACTTGCAACTGCTGAGAAAGATCGGGACGATTTCAGTGAACCTCATTGTCTTGTCCGGTGCGTGGAAATCGCAATCTCGCCAATAACATTTTCTCTTCTTATTTTATTTTACATTTACATTACACGCCACTACGTAGCGGAAGCAGGAGAACGAAGCGGCATTCTTCTTGCATCAATTGTCTGTCTGTCCTCTTCAGACCTATGTAACTCATCTCCCACCGACCGATAGAGCTTCTTCCTTCGTTAACCGATCCAGAATCTTATCTATCTTCACCTGCAAACCTTGATGGAGTTTCAAGTTGGATCTTCAAATTATGATGTCTTCATCAATTTTAGAGGTGAAGACACCCGTAATACCTTTGTTGGATACCTTCACAGGGCTTTAGAGGATGCGGGAATCCATGCTTTCATTGACAGCAAAAAACTATGGAAAGGAGAAGATATTGAAGCGGCACTTCTCGGAGCAATAAAAAACTCCAAGCTTTCCATTGTT
The DNA here is from genome assembly GCF_041222555.1 of Hakea prostrata. Classification (NCBI taxonomy): domain Eukaryota; kingdom Viridiplantae; phylum Streptophyta; class Magnoliopsida; order Proteales; family Proteaceae; genus Hakea; species Hakea prostrata. The sequence continues at coordinate 207,661 of NW_028291123.1, forward strand.
GTCCTAAGTGAAAGATACACAGAAAGCAGCTGGTGCCTCAGGGAGCTCACTCAGATTTTGGAATGTCATACAACTGATGATCAAATAATTTCCCCCATCTTCTTCAAGGTTAACCCATCCAACGTCAGAAATCAAACTGGATGTTTTGAGATTTCACCTCAAACACATAGGAAGGAGGATCCCAAAACTCTACAGAGATGGAAACAAACCTTGCAAGCTATTGGAAACAAGAGTGGATGGCATTTCAACGACGGGTCAGTCTAATTTGTCTCTCAAGTTATAAAGCTAGCATTACATATATGTTTCATCTTGTATTTTAATCTCATTTTTGTAATCATTCGCAAGTTTCTAGTATCATAGCAGTGAAAAGAAATATATCTTGATCAAAAATTTCTAACCCCAAGAAAACTTTATCTAGTTTAGATGTTATTTTAGGCGTGGAGTTCACTTCTAGCTCTTTTGTGAGTCTTGATTTCCTTCTCTACTAACTGCAGGGAAGATGAACCAAAGTTGGTTGAGGACATTGTTCAAAAAACTTTGATTCAATTGAATATGAATGTTCCTTTGATTAATATCAAAAACCCTGTTGGACTAAAACCCGCGTAGAATCCGTGTTAGCTCTTTTGTCAGATACGTCAAATGTTGGCTCCATGGATGTTCAGTTTATAGGGATATGTGGTCAAGGTGGCATAGGGAAGACTACCATTGCAACAGAAGTGTACAATCACGTCTCTAAAAAATTTCGCAAGAGTTGTTTTATTGGAGATGTTGGGGAGAAAGCATCGGTAGCCAATGGCATCGTTTGTTTGCAAAAGGAACTTCTTTTTGATGTCACTGACAAAGAAGCAATAATACGTAGCTCTCAAGAAGGATCGAGATTGATTAAAGAAAGGTTTCAGAAAGCGAAAACTCTGCTCGTTCTTGATGATGTGGGTGATCGTGAACAAATAGATGCATTGGCTGGTGATCTCAGTTGGTTTGGTCCTGGAACTAGGATAATTGTAACAACTAGAGATCAAGGTGTTCTTCCCAAAAGTTGTATAAAGAAATTTGAGCCTACGGAATTGGATGTGCAAGAGAGACTTCAACTCTTTAGTTTAAATGCGTTTTCAACAAACCAACCTCCTGATGATTATAAAGATCTTTCAGTTAATATAGTAGCCACCACAGGAGGGCTGCCTTTAGCCCTGAAGGTTATTGGTTGTGATTTATCTATGGCAAAAGATAAAGAAGAATGGGAATCCAAACTTCAAATATTACAACAACTTCCTGATGATACTGTTTATGAAAAGTTGAAGACAAGCTTTGATAAGTTGCATGATACTGAGAAATCCATGTTTCTCGACGCTGCATGTTTTTTTATAGGATGGAAGGTGGAAACCGTAATTTCCATATGGGAAGCTTGTGGCTTTCATCCTAGAAGCCGTTTGAAAGTTTTGAAGAGAAAATCCTTCTTAGGGACTCAAATGTCAAATTATGAATGGAAAGCTGAAACTTTGTGGATGCATGACCAGATTAGAGATATGGGAAGGAGAATTGCCTACAATCAAAGGCCTGAGACTCCTAATTGCCATACTCGATTATGGTCTCATGATAATATCATGAACGGATGTAAGGTAATAGCTACTCAAAAGTGACAAAATGCTAAAAATGCATTATGTAGGTAATTACATTATCAAACTTCTACATTTTATTTGTATAATCATTTACACTATTTTTCCTTTCGTGTAGGAGAACAAAATTGTTGAAGGTATCATGTGTAAATCTTGGTGTTTTAAAGATAGATGTTTAAGTATCAAAGACTTTGAGAAGATGCATAAACTAAGATTGCTACAAGTTGATGGAGCAATCTTGAAGGGGAACTTTCAATGTCTCCCTTCACAGCTAAGATGGCTAAGTTGGCACCATTGTCCTATGAAAATACTTCCTGCTGATTTCTATCATGAGGGGCTAGTTACACTTGAGTTAACTAGAGGAAACTTTACACAAGCTTGGAATAAATGGCCTCAAAATAAGGTGAGCTTGTGGTATTTGTGTTTTATTCTTAGTAAGAATTTTGCTTTCTGTTACCAACTAGTAATAACTAGTGATATCTTCATTCATCTTGTTGTGGTTGTGACAGTCGTTTCAAAGACTGAAGGTTCTTCAACTCAACAATTGTAAACTGTCTGAATCTCCTGACTTCTGGGGATTTCCTCAGTTAGAGAAGTTAGATCTTTCCCATTGCTTGGAATTGGTTAATTTGCATGAATCCATCGGGGAGTTGAAGCAGCTTGTTTTCTTGGACTTATCATCTTGCGAATCTCTTAGAGAACTCCCAAACAGTATATGTAGGTTGAGATCTCTCAAGCAGTTCATTCTTCTCAATTGCGGTTCACTTGATGAACTCCCAAACAATATAGGCGGGTTGAGTTCTCTCCAGAAACTTGATCTTACTTGTTGCCGCTCACTAAAAGTGTTGCCTCGTTCCATTGGTGCTCTACATTCTCTCCAGAAGCTTACACTTTCTAATTGCCTCATTAATGAGTTGCCTAGTTCCATCAGTGGCCTAAAGGAATCTTTGACTGAGCTTTCCTTGGTGTGGACGAAGATTAAAGCATTGCCTGATGATGTTGTACTGTTAAAGAAATTGGAGGTGTTGGTTCTTTCCGATAACCATGAACTACTGCATCTTCCCAAGTCAATGGGGAGTATGACATCTTTGCGTGACTTAAATCTTTCTGGATGCAAAGGGTTACTTTCCATACCGGAGCTGCCATCTAATTTAATTAAATTTCGTTTCCGGGAAACAAATTTGGAAAGCATACCATATATACAGAATCTGAAAAACCTGAAGTCGATTGAGATTGGAACTCATTGTGTAAAGGTAGACAAGTTTAGGGGCTTTGTGGAGATGTGCAGGATCGGCGATGAATTCAGTGAACTGATCAGCAAATTGGGTGGAAGTTGTTGTGTGGTAACAATGCCAAATCATTCGAGCATGACACAAGTCCACCAGGTACTTAATTTACTTCTTCTCCTCCCTATATAGTTAGGAATCCTAATTAATGATTTAGTTTATTATTTTAAGGTTGATAACGCTAGAACAGAGGTTGATTATTTTCCTCTAAATTACAGGAAACAATTCTTGGAGATATTACTACTGAACGCAGGAGACAGATTTGGATACCCTTGCAACGAAAGACCGCTGAGGAAGGTTGTAAATGTACCCTTGACGTCGGTGATAGTGATGTCTCTAGCAATTTCTGTAGTTGTAGATGTTTCCTGGTCCCTGACGATGATGAGATCAATAGCAGTAGCAAGTTGGTTATGCATGTTTCTCTTTCTCTACATGTAAAGCCTTGCAGCACGCCGGGTTGTGAAGAATGTCTTACCCAAATAAGAGGGGATGATGAAGGTTGTCATATCCAAAGAATAGTGGGTTATCGAGCACGGGATCCGGCAAAAGGTAGTATCGATATGGAAGTTGCAGGTTGTATCCACAGAAAAGATAGAAAAATCGAACATGAAGTCAGGCTGGCAATTAGGGAAACCACTAATTTTTACTTTCCAGATGGTGATATTGAACTCATTCATGAACACCAAGGGATTGATTGGTTTGAGTTTCCGCTAGAGGGCAGAGATACCATTGAGGTAACACATGTATTTTCTACGTTGTTGGGAGGCCTAAAACATAAATTCTACAGTGTGAAAGCGGTGAATTTATTCCTGATCAAAGAGGGGCAGACAATGTTTGACGATGAATGCCATTCATATTCATATTCATGTGGTGAGCATCACAGGTTTCTTCAGATTGTAAGACGTCCCGTGAAGCCAGGGTTTGGAGATAGGATGATGGATAGGTTGCATTGGAATCGAGTCTGGCGAAATGCTGATGCCAAGGTTTGTGAGATAATAAAACATCTTTATTACTTGCCCAAAGAGCACTTAAACTCACATTTTAGTTGGATAATATCACTTACTTTCCCTCTTAGCTAGTAAATATATCAATTATTTTTTCCTCTCTTGACTTTGACCTTTTTATTTTTAATTCAATTTTTACTGTTAAATAATTTTTTAAACTCCAAACTATCTTTGGCTGAAAACATATTTTAATTTAAATCTTATATTACCTTCAATTAATTTTATTGTTAAAACCCTCAAATACCCGTATATTATTTATTTAAATCTTTCATGAGAAACGCTTGGAATAAATGACCTCAAACTAACGTAAGCTAGTGGTATTCGTGTTTTATTTTCTCTATCTTAGAATTTTTCTTTCCATTTGAGAATATTATTGAATGTTATCAATTAGTAAGTAATATGTTAATTCATGTTTTTGTTTGTTTGACAGCTATTTCAACAATTGTACACTCTCAAACTCAATGATTGGGAAGTACTTTATGTGTCTCTTGACTTCTCGAGATTTTCTCAATTGGAGAGTCTGGATCTTTCTTGTTGCTTAAAATTGGTTACTTTGCATGAATCCATCGGGAAGCTAAAACAGCTTGTTTCGTTGGACTTGTCTTATTGCCATAATCTTAGAGAACTCCCTGATAGTATATGTGGATTGAGTTCTCTCAAGCACTTTTTCCTTATGGATTGCAATTCACTTGAGGAACTCCCGTGCAATATAGGTAGGTTGAGCTCTCTTGAGACACTTGATCTTGATAATTGCTGCTCCCTCAAAGGATTGCCTTGTTCCATCAGTGACCTAAGAGAGTTGACGGAGCTCTCCTTGAGGGGAATCAGGATCACAACACTCCCTGATGATATTGGACTGTTGAACAAGTTGGGGGTGTTAGATCTTTCTGACAACAGTGTACTAGTGCATCTTCCCAAAACAATGGTGACCATGACGTCTTTGCTTCAGTTGTATCTTTCTGGATGTGACGGTCTACTTTGCATACCAAAGCTGCCTCCCAGTTTAATTGATTTTATTTTTACGAGAGAAATAATTGAAGACATACCATGCATGCAGAATCTGAAAAACTTGATGTTCCTTAAGATTGAATCATTTCATCTAATGGTGGAGGAATTTGAAGGTTTTATGGGTACAAGCTACCGTACAGTAAAAGTAACAAATCGTTGGAGGCTGACACAAGTCGACCTACAGGTCCTTAATTTATTTTTCTTCTCCTTTCCATATAGATAGATACCCTAGCTATGGCTAGGAATATATCTTAATTAAGTAATGATATATTTTCAGATTATTGAGGAAGATTAACACAAAGGTGGTTTCTTTTCTTCTAAATTACAGGAAACAGATCTCAGAGATAATGCTGAAACTAGGACTCAGTCTTCGGAGATTTCGCCGGTTCGCGTGGTTCGCCAGGTAGCAAACCGGCGAACCTGGCCGAGATTTCATCCTATGAGTAGGAGAGTGATTTGTGAACCTTTGCAACAAAAGATAGCTGAGGAAGGTTGTAGATGTTTTCCGATCCCTAACGATGATGAGATCAGTAGTAGTAGCAAGTTGACTCTGCATTTTACTCTGCAAGTCTATGAAATTAAGGACCTTGGACGTGAGTTGTCGCCGCCAGGTTATAACTATGTGGACGTTGCAGCTTGTATCCACAGAGGAGGCAACAAAACCAAATATAAAATCCGCCTACGAATCAGCGGCATCATTCCATCTAACTTCCCAGGTGGTCACATACAATTGTTTCATCAATTTGATGGATTTGACTGGTTTGGGTTTCCGCTGGAGGGAGGAGATACCGTTGAGGTAAAACATTTGAACCCAAATCCTTCACAGCATGTCGGTTCTGGAGGATACGATGGTACTTTCATCGGGTACAACCTGACAACGGTGAATTTGTTTCTGACAAAATAACGAGGGGCTGACAATGTTTGGGATGAATGCCATTCGTATATAAGCCTATAAGGTGTCTCTTCTGATCTTCTCTACTATCTATTTTTTATTTTTTCTCTCTTCCTTTCTCACACTTTGACTTGGGAAAAACTTGAAAAAGAGAGTTTGTTTTTAATTACGGATTACACACTCTGCAAATCGCAAATTATACATTTCTTATATTTCATCCAAAATTCTATCAACTCATTATTGAAATGTTCATATTACCTCCATTAAAATCATATCACACAACAATCCGTTTTAAACCCATACCCAAATCTTAAGTGAGTGAACAGATTCTTTTTCACCCATGTTTTATCTATACCTTGCTGAAAACTGTCCACCCACATCACATTGTCCCTGACGAAAAATCCGATGATCCATTAAAGTGGACTCACTGACTTCGACTCTTTGTCCCTCACTAATGGGGTCCTTTGTTTATTGTATAAATTGGGGATAGAGATCTTCCTTTCTAATTGCCAAGAGACATTGCTTGGTGCGCAATTCTCTTTCTGTTTTCTTTTCTCTATTTCCAATTTTGAGATTCTTGCTTGTTTCCTTGTTTTACGGGTCAGATACCCAAAATCTAGATAAAAATGAAGGTTAGCGCTTCGTTTGCCTCTTAATTTGATCTAAATCCAGTTCAGATGCATCGTGTAATTGACAACTTTTCTTTATTTTAGTTGATACGTGCTTCTTCGAGGAGTCTTAATTGATTGCACCAGAGATTTTCTTTTCCCTGTGTTAATTGACTGAATTTCCTGTGATCATAGCTAGTATTTTTTACAAAAAGTGGTTGTGAAGGTTTTATTTTTTTATTATTTATTTTTATTTTTTATTTTTTATAAACAAGTGGTTGTTAAGGTTGACATACATGATGACAGAGAAAAAACAAAGGCCATGAAAGTAGTCTCAACTGTTCCGGATATCGATTTTGTTCTCCAAAAGTTAACTTCAATTCCTGACCAAAAACAGGGAAAAAAAATGGTTAGTTTTCATATTTACTTTGGCCTTTTTAATTTCTTGTAGGAATCGTTTCCATCTCCATGGATATGAAGGAGCAGAAAATGAAAGTAATTTGTTTACCAAAAAAAAATTAAAAAAAATGAAAGTAATTGAAAAAGTGGATCTGTAAATGTGGGGGGTCTACCAAAAAATAATTGTGGTGGGGAGGTTTATTTGAGCATGCAATCAAGACATGCATAAATCAATTTTGAACGGTTTCTTTTTTCCTCCAAATTGGTTTATATTAGGGGTGGGAGCTATTATGCGTTTCAAAGGGTGTGTCAAACCTATGATAATCGTTACCAACTAGAAATCCTTCAAAGGGATAACTACATTTGAAAGTTAGGTAGAATTATTATCATTATTATTATTTTGAAATGATAATTTTATATATTGAAGATGGAGATATTATATGATATACTATTAGGTGGAACTAAACCTACAACCTCTCTACTTAGGGGTGTTAGTTTTGCCAACCAAACCACCGGCGATGGTTTTACCTAAGTAGAATTACTCGAATCATATTGCTCTCGGTTGAGTGGTAAGATCCATACTTCTTAGTGGAGAGGTCATGGGTTCAACCCTTGCGGATGACAAGCATCCCTCCTCCTGAGGATGTAATCAAGGTGCGCGCAAACTAGCCCGGAAGAACCTCAAATACCAAATATATATATATATATATATAAAAGAGTAAATGGAAAAGCTATGCAAACCTTTGAATTTTTTTCTAATTAAAAAAATGAAAATATTCTAAGAAGTTTATCTCAAGCAGAGCAACAAATACTTCTGGTAAAACGAAATTTTAGACCTTCCGAAATTTAAGGTAAGGTCGATATTTTGGCAAGAATTGAAATATGGGTCCACTTTGCTGGTTTGCTACTTGATGAACCGTGTGAAATCTATTTCGGCGAGATTTGGCCCAATATCAACAGATTTCGACCCCTATTTTGGTGTATTTTTGGTCATTTTGGGCCCAAATTTGTTGTCTACCATAATTTGATGCCAATGCTTAGTAAATTTGAATTATTTTCTATAAATTATTCTAGTAAATTTTGTCAATGAAGAGCTGTTTTATTGGTGAAACCAACACTTCTTAGTGCAGAAGTCGTGGGTTTGACTCTTGCTAAGGCATAATAATATTAATATAAAAAAGAAGCGTGTTTGTACCAACAAAATTCTCCTTCTTAGCCATATTGAACATATTATCTTATGAGGCCTAAATGATTGAAATTCGCTGAAATTTCGCGTCAAATGTTTTATTATTTTAGTCCAATGGTTAGAATTTTCTCGCTTGTGGGTCATGTGCATTGACTAAAACAAATTTCGGCGAATTTTGTAGTCCACTACCAAAAAGATTAAAATTGCTGAAGTTTTGCCTGAAATGTTCTACTATTTTAGTCCAATGGTTCAAATTTTCTTGCTTGTGCGTCATGTGCATTGACTAAAGCAAGATCCAAAAACTCAGCAGGTGTTGATGTCTCTAGTAAAAACATATTCAATGCGTTAAAGGGTGTCTTGTTACAATTGCCAATATTGAATTTTGGTCGACACGTTCCCACCCATTGAGTCCTTGTGGAACTTTTGCTCTCCCAATCGTCTTGCTCTCGTGCTTCTTGATGTCTCATTATTATTGCATTTTCTCTCAATCTGCCATTCAAATCTTTACAGCAAACATGAGAACTCTGTTATTAAACACCTAAAACATGTCACTGTTTAAAAAATGATCAATTAATTTTTAATATTAAAAAAAAAAACACTTGATCAATTGTCAAATAAAATTAAAATTATTGAATCCCATTGGTGTCGGTTGAGATTGATCATGATTCAACTTCCGAGAAACTGAGCATGTGATGATGCCTCCATAAAAAGTATTAAAAGACGAGACGATAAGATAAATGTAGGGGTGTCAATGGTTCGGGTTGGGCCGGTTTCGGGCAAAGCACTCAGCCCAAACACGGCCCATTAAGAAAATAACAGTTTCGGGCCGGTTTCGGGCAGGTGCGGTTTGGGTTCGGGCTGACTAACGATTTGGGCTAACGGTTTAGAATTGTGTTTACTAACGGTTTGAGTTTGGTTTATGTTTTTGAGTTTGGTTTTATTAGTGGTATGTTTTGAATACCTTGTTGATATGTGAAATTTATCAAGAGTATATGAATATATATAAGTATTAAGTTATTTTCAAGTTTTTTGTGTTGGGTGTTCAAAATAAAAAAAAAAAATTCTACAAAGAAATAAAACTTAGAGAACTAATATACAAAAGAAAGTTGGCATCTTGATGAATTTTAGTGGGTTGTCTTTGGTTATTTTCCTCCCCCTTCTTGACACTAGTAAAAATGGATCAAAATAAAGCATTAAAAGATTTTCAAATGATAATACACTTGCTAATTAATATTTACTAAGCCCATCTTCCAAATGACGAAAGCTTTGACAAACTTGATGTTTGTATATTCCAAAGAAAAACAATTAAGGAAAACAATAGATACTTGGGATTTTCTTGTCTTTTACATTTAAATTGATTTTATTTTATTTCTTTATAACGGGTTTAACTGGTTGGTTCGGGTTCGGGCTAGTTTCGGGCCAAACGGTTCGGGCTAACGGGCCACACACGGGTTGGCCCAGCCCAGCCCGAACCATTGCGGGCTGAAGTTGTTCAGCCCAAACACAACCCATTAAGTTTCGGTTCGGTCCGGTTCGGGCTATAGCGGGCCGGTTCGGTCCGGTTTTAACGGTTTGGGTTAGGTTTTGACACCCCTAGATAAATGCGTTATGCGTGTAGTAGTAGGTGGGACTTGGGAGTGACGTTCACCTAAAGCACTCCCCATGTGGATGTGGGCCTCGGCAAAGTAGAAAGACTCAATTCTCCTACCGATAGAGCTTCTTCCTTTGTTAACCGATCCAAAATCTTATCCATCTACACTTGCAAACCTTTATGGAGCTCCAAGTTGGATCTTCAAATTATGATGTCTTCATTAACTTTAGAGGTGAAGACACCCGTAATACCTTTGTTGGACACCTTCACAAGGCTTTAAAGCATCGAGGAATTCATGCTTTCATTGACAGCGAAGAACTATGGAAAGGAGAAGACATTGGAGCGGCACTTCTCGGAGCAATAAAAAACTCCAAGCTTTCCATTGCTGTCCTAAGTGAAAGATACACAGAAAGCAGCTAGTGCCTCAGGGAGCTTACTCATATTTTAGAGTGTCATACAACTGCTAGTCAAATCATTTTCCCCATCTTCTTCAAGGTTAACACATCGAACGTCAAAAATCAAACTCGATGTTTTGAGATTTCACCTCAGAGACATACAAAGGAAGCATCTCAAACCCTACAGAGATGGAAAGAAACTTTGCGAGCAATTGGAGATAAGAGTGGATGGGTTTTCAACTATGGGTTAGTCTAATTTGTCTCTCAAGTTAAAAAGCTAGCATGACATATATGTTTCATCTTGTATTTTAAGGTCGTCTTTTTAATCAGTCACAAGTTTCCAGTATCATATATAGCAGTGAAAAGAAAAATGTCTTGATCAAAATTTTCTAACCCCAAGAAAACTTTATCTAGTTTTGGATGTTATTTTAGGCTTGGAGTTTCACTTCTAGCTCTTTTGTAAGTCTTGATTTCCTTCTTTACTAATTGCAGGGATGATGAATCAAAGTTGGTTGAGGATATTGTTCAAAAAACTTGGATTCAAATGAACATTGTTCCTTTGATTGATATTAAAAATCCTGTTGGACTAGAATCCTGCGTAGAATCTTTGTTATCTCTTTTATCGAGTACAAACATTGGCTCTAGGGATGTTCAATTTATAGGAATATGTGGTCAAGGTGGCATTGCAACTGTAGTATACAACTACATTGCTACAAATTTTAGCAAGAGTTGTTTTATTGGAGATGTTAGGGAGAAGGCATCACGAGCCAATGGCATCGTTTATTTGCAAGAGGAACTTCTTTATGGTATCTCTCGCACAGAAACAAAAATATGCAGCTCTCAAGAAGGATCGAGATTGATCAAAGAAAGGTTTCAGAAAATGAGAACTCTGCTTGTTCTTGATGATGTGGGTAATCGTACACAGATAGATGCCTTGGCTCGTGATCTCAGCTGGTTTGGTTCTGGAACTAGGATAATTGTAACAACTAGAGATCAAGGTGTTCTTGGCGAGTTCCTGAAAGTTTTAGAAAGATATTTGAGTCTAAGGAATTGAAAGATCAAGAGAGTCTTCAACTCTTCAGTTTAAATGCGTTTTCAACTAACCAACCTCCCGATGATTATAAAGATCTTTCAATTAAAATAGTAGGCACTACAGGAGGGTTACCCTTAGCCTTGGAGGTTTTGGGTTGTGATTTATCTATAGCAAAAGATAAAAGAGTATGGGAATCCAAACTTCGGATATTACAACAACGTCCTGATGATACTGTTTATGAAAAGTTGAAGACAAGCTTTGATAATTTGCATGATATTGAGAAATCCATGTTTCTCGATGCTGCATGTTTTTTTATAGGATGGAATGTGGAAACCGTAATTTCCATATGGGAAGCTTGTGGCTTTGAGCCTAGAAGCCGTTTAGAAGTTTTGAAGAGAAAATCCCTCTTAACGACTCAAATGTTAAATTATGAATGGGAAATTGAAACTTTGTGGATGCATGACCAGATTAGAGATATGGGAAGGAGAATTGTCTACAATCATAGACCTGAGACTCCTAATTACCATAGCCGACTGTGGTCTACTGATACGATCATGAAGGGATGTAAGGTAATAGCTACTCAAAGTGATGAAATGCATTAAAGACACAAATACATAACAAACCTCTGTACTTTACTTGTCTAATCATTTAGACTACTTTTCCTTTCATGTGGGGGAATGAAATTGCTGAAGGTCAACTACGGGTTTGAGTGGGCTAGAGAAGTTTGTTTATGTATGGAAGTCTTTGAGAAGATGCATGAATTAAGATTACTAGGGGTTAATGGAGCAATCTTGAAGGGAAACTTTCAATGTCTTCCTTCTCGATTAAGGTGGCGAAGTTGGCACCGTTGTCCTTTGGAAGAGCTAACTGCTGATTTCCATCATGAAGAACTAGTTGCACTTGACTTAAGTGAAGGAAGATTTAGACAGGCTTGGAATAAATGGCCTCAAAATAATGTAAGCTAGTGGTACTTGTGTTTTATTCTCTCTAAGAATTTTGCTTTCCATTTGAGAATATTATTGAATGTTATCAATTAGTAATATCGTTCATTCATGTTTCTGTTTGTTTGACAGTTGTTTCAAGAATTGAAAGTTCTCAAACTCCGTGATTGTGAAGTACTATCTCAGTCTCCTGACTTCTCAAGATTTCCTCGGTTGGAGTAGTTGAATATTTCTTATTGTTCAGAATTGGTTAATTTGCATGAATCCATCGGAAAGCTAAAACAGCTTATTTTCTTGGACTTGTCTGGCTGCCATGGTCTTAGAGAACTCCCCGACAGTGTATGTAGATTGAATTCTCTCAAGTAGTTTTCATCTTATGGATTGCAGTTTACTTGAGGAACTCCCATACAATCTAGGTTGGTTAAGCTCTCTCCAGAAACTTGATCTTGCTTTTTGCCGCTCACTCAAAGGGTTGCCTTGTTCGATTGGTGCTTTACATTCTCTCCAGAAACTTGATCTTACTGATTGCCACTCACTCAAAGAATGGCCTCGTCCCATTAGTGACCTAAAAAAAATTGATTGAGCTCTCCTTGAGGGGGAAGAGGATTACAACACTCCCTGATAATATTGGACTGTTGAACAAGTTAGAGGTGTTAAATCTTTTTGGCAACGCTGGACTACTGTGTCTTCCCAAAACAATGGTGACCATGATGTCTCTGCGTGTGTTGGATCTTTCTGGATGCCACAATCTACTTAGCATACCAAATCTGCCCCCTAATTTAATTGAATTTCGTCTTGAGGAAGCAATAATTGATCAGGACATGTCATACATAAAGAATCTGAAAAACTTGAAGTTCATTGAGGTTGAATCATATCGTGTAACGGTAAAGAGAGTTGGAGGGTTAGCGAGTATGAGCTGCAAAGCTGCTTTGTAGCAAAACTACCAAATCCTTGGAGGCTGACACGAGTCTACCTACAGGTGCTTAATTTACTTATTTTCTCCTCTACATAGAAATAGAATAGATATCCTCCTCTACTAGTTAGGAATGTACGTATCTTAATTAATTATGTAGTTTATTATTTTCAGATTGAAATAATTAATTAATGGTATTTCTTAATTGATTGTTTCTTCTCCTTTCCTCTAAATTGCAGGAACCACCTCTCAAAGATATTCCTGAAAATAAGAGACCGGTACCATTGCAACAAAAGTCTGCTGAGGAAAGTTCTAGATATTTCCTGATCCCAGACGATGATGATTCCAGTAGCAGTAGTAGGTTGGTTATACATGTTTGCAATTGCATCTACCACATTAGGGAACTTTGTCATTATCTAAGAAATGAGTCTTGGTGGCCAAGTTGTCTCTACGTGGACGTTCCAGCTTGTATCCACAGAAAGAGTAACAAAATCGAATATAAAATCTGCCTGGAAATCAACGCCATCATTGAATCTGACTTCCGAGGTGATGGCATAGAATTGTTTCATGGATTTGAAGGATTTGATTGGTTCGGGGTTCCACTGGAGGGAGGGGATGCCATTGAGGTCAAACATTTGAACCCAATTCTTCTGTGGTATGTTGGTTCTGGAGGATCCGAAATGATTTCAATCGGGTACAAGTGCAATCTGACAGCTGTGAATTTGTTCCTGATAAAAAAGGAGGGGTAGACGATTTTTGGGGATGAATGCTATCCTTGTGACGATTTGAACCTGCCAATACTGCCATTGCTGCCAACCCATGGCGACATTGTAAGTTGTCTCTTCTATCTTGTCTATTTCTTTATTTTATCACCGTCTTCTTCACATTTCAACTTAAAAAAGGAAAAACTTGAGAAAGCTTAAAATTAAGAGGTTTTTTTTTCTTTCTTAAATCTCAGTAAATGATAACTTCTACATTCAAATTCAGGTTAACTAACCCTATTCTCAATTGATCTTATTTCTAATCTATATCAAAAGAGTTTTAAGTGATGGTTAAAGTGTCAACAAGTTGTAATTTAAATTATAACTCTAATAATATTAATATATATCTCTCACTTACGAATTTGAGTGTGGAAGAATTATTTCTCAAAAGAAATTCTAACTATCTCCTCCACAATCACGCATTCTCTCATTTTTTTTCCTCTCTTTTTTTCCATTTTTTTCCTTTCTTTTTATTTGATTATATACCGTCACTCTTATTCTATTTTTTTAGATTTTTTTTTTACAGGATGCACATTTTAGTGGGGCTTAAATTATGGATTGCACATTTTAGTGTCTTAAATTACAGATTGCACATTCTTAAAATTACAAGTTAAACACTCTCAATATTTCATCTGAAATTTTGTTTATTTATTGTTGAAATGTCCATATTACCCTCATTAAAGCGAAATGACAAGGTAATCGCATTTAAACCCTCCAATCTTCTATCTACACCTTTCCAAAAACTGCCCACACTCCAGCTGGATGATCCCACCATCCCCTGCTGGAAAATCCCATGATGCATTAAGAAGGGTACTCTGTTTCTTTATAAATTCGGGATAGAGATCTTCCTTTCTAATTCTGAAGAGATATTGCTTAGCGCGCAATTCTTCTTCTCTATTTCCAGTTTTGAGATCCTTCCCTGTTTTCTTCTTTTCCTGGTCAGATACCTGAAATCCAGATAGAAATGAAGGCTAGTACTTCGTTTGCCTCTTAATTCGACCTAAATCCAGTTTAGATGCATCGTTTAATTAATAACTTTCATATATTTCAGGTCATACGTACTTTAAACCACTTCTTTGATGAGTCTTAATTGATTGCACGAGAGATTTTCTTTTCCCTGTTTTAATTGAGTGAATTTCCTCTAATCATGCCTAGAATTCTTTACAGAGACAAGTGGTGATGAAGGTTTATATACATGATGACAGAGAAAAGAAAAAGGTCATGAAAGCAGTCTCAAGACTCCCAACTGCTCCAGGTATCGATTTCGTTCTCCAAAAGTTAACTTCGATTCCTGACCAAAAACAGGAAAAAATGGTTCTTTTTTTTTTTTTGTAAGTTTTGGTCTTTTTAATTTCTTGTAGGAATCTTTCCCATCTCCGTCCATATGAAAGAGCAGAAAATGACAGTAATTGGAAATGTGGATCATGTATGTGTGATGCGGAGGTTGTGGAAGCTTTGGCGAGTAGATTTTGTCTCTGTTGGGGGCTGTGGAGGAGGAAGGGCACTTTCTGCAGCTTAAGTTGAACTAGAAGCCATTCACGATATTTTACTTGGCAAGCCAAACTCTTTGGATTGGAGTAGTAAATTGTTAGCAAAGGAGACTTAAATAGCTAGAGGGTGTTCTTTTTTCCCTAAATTCAGTAATACAAGTTTTCTAAAAAAAAAAAAAAAAAAAAAAAAAAACCTCATCTTCATTAAAAAGTGCCTCTACATTGGGTGTCTAACTGATATCGTGGAACGATGGTCTGAGTTGAAAAAAAAATCGAATTTGAGAAACTGATTGGTGCTAAAACTGAAGTCAAAACCAAACGGATTGATTTTAAAATTGATATCAAAACCATGTTTTCTGTCGGATCTAATGGCAGATCATAATTCTACTATGTTGTCCTGAACGAAAAACACTCTGAAAACTGTTGGCGCCTCAGTGATTTCACTCAGATTTAGGAATGTCTTAGAACTTATGGTCAAATCGTTTTTTCCATAATCTTCAAGGTTAACACATCCAATATCAAAAATCAAATTAGATGTATTAGATTTCACCTGCAAGACATAAAATTGTTAGAGGAAAGGCATCGCAAATTAATGGCATTGTTTGTTTGCAAGAGGAACTTCTCTGTGGTATATCTTGCATGGGAACAAAATATGAGGCTCAAAGAAGGATCCATATTGATTAATAAGCAATGATTTAGAGTATGAAAACTCTTCTCATTCTTGATGAGGTCGGCGATCATACACAACTCGGTGGCTTGGCTCATGCTCTCATTTGGTTTGGTTCCGGAAGCAAGATAATTGTAACAACTAGAGATTAATTAAACTGTGCTTGGCAAAGTTTCTAAAAGTTGTAGCAAGATAATTGAGCAATATGTAAGAGAGTCTTCGACTCTTTAGTTTGAATGCATTTTTAATGGACAAACCTCCTAATGATTATAAAGATCTTTCAGCTAATATAGAAGGCACTACAAGAGGGTTGCCCTTAGCTCTGGAGGTTTTTGGTTGTGATTTATCAATGATAGAAGGCAAAGAAGTATAGCAATCTAAACTTTGGATGTTAAAACAACATCCTAATTATAGTGTTTATGAAAAGTTAAAGACATCTTGGATACTTTGTGTAACATGGAAAAATCCATGTTTCTCAATGCTACATGTATTTTCCCTAAGATGGAATGTGGAAATCATAATTCCCATATAGGAAGCTTGCGGGTTTGAGCCTATATGCCATTTGGAAAATCTGAAGAGATTATCCCTCATAAGGATTCAAAAGCCATATTATAGCAGAGAATGGGGAAGTGAAACTTTGTTGATACATGATCAAATTAGTTGATATGGGAAGGAAAATTGCCTATGATTATAAGCCTGGTAGTCCTAATTGCTATAGCCAATTATGGTCTTATGATACTATCATGAAGGAATGTAAGAACTACTCACACTTATCTCCCCCCTCCCTCCTTTTCTATTCTTCTCATGTCATCATGTGATCATATAAATGGGTATTGAAATAAAGTGGCCAAATTCTGGAAAATGCATAAAATTCATCATTACATCAACGAACCTCTACATTTGATTTGTATAGCCATTTAGAGAGACTACTTGTAATTACCAAAATATAAAAAAGAAACCACTTTTTCTTTCATGTAGGGAAATGGAATTGTTGAAGGTATCATTTCTAGCTCTGGGGGTTTTGAAGAAGCATGTTTATGTCTTGAAGACTTTGAGAAGTTGCATCAACTAAGATTTTTACAAGTTGATGGAGCAATCTTGGAGGGAAACTTCCAATGTCTTCCTTCTCGGATAAGGTGGCTAAGTTGGATTTTCTTATTGCACAAAATTGGTCAATTTGCATGAATCCATTGGGGGACCTAAAGCAGCTTGTTTTCTTGAACTTGATCACTTCTTGCTATGAACTTAGAAAACTTCCATTCAGTATATGTAAGTCAAGTTCTCTCAAAGAGCTTGATCTTTCTAATTGCATTTCACTTAGGAACTCCCAGACAATACATGTAGCAGGCTTAGTTGTCTCCAAAAGCGTGGTCTTAAATCATGCAAGTCACTTAAGACTATATTTTTATATATTTTGAAACCCAAGCCATCAAATTCATGGTTCTGTTTTTCCTTTCTTCTAATGTTCCTAATTATTTGATGTGGCTGGGTTGCAGAGTGTATTTTTCACTTTGGTGGGTTACAAGGGTGAGCTGAGGCTAGTGGTGAGAACAGAGAGGGGATTTATTGGTGCAGATATGCTGGTCTCTCGCATGAAGGACGCCCATGAAAAGATTTTTTAAGCTGCTTCTGGGAAAGAAACTGGACAATCTTCCATGGCTGAAATCTCTATCTGGGTGTAGCATAGCTATGGGTGCAACATGGATTTGTTAGATAAATATGTTAAGTTGTTAATACAGTAATAACGTACAAGATCCTAGCATTTAGCAAGGGAAGCTCCGAAGCTGGGCTGGGAAGAAAAAACAAGAGTAAGCCTGGTTTGGCTTTTTTTCCCTTACAAATCCAAAAGCTCACAGATTTAAGCCTGCAAAACAAAAGACCTGCATTTATTTTTCTTTTAATTTCAAAATGCAAGTATTGAACTTGGTATGGTTGATAGCATTTAAAATTTCCAATACCCATTTGTTAAATAGGTTCTAGAATCAGTCATTCTCCATAGAAAACTTAAAACCAGGATTAATTTCAAAGGTACTTTAATCCCGTATTCAACTTTACATCATCAAGCCGCAGTAAGCATCTAAACCTCAAGCTTCCTGTCGGATTAGCTTCTTCTCCTCTTACATATAAGCAAGAACAGAATTGGGAAACCAATTCCCACGAACTATTGTTGCTCATCGATAGAATCAAAGTCGCACCTTTCTCAGCTAGACTGCAATCATAATGTTGTCACCTGCTAGATCTTCAGGCTATGATGTTTTTATCAACTTTAGAGGCAAAGATACTCGTGACCCATTAATTGGTAATCCTTATAGTGCTCTAAAAGATCATGGAATCCATACTTTCCTTGACAGCAAAGATCTATATAAAGGAGATGATATTGGAGAGCTTCTTGAAGCAATAAAAGGCTCGAAGCTCTCAATTGCTGTGTTCAGCCAAAGATACGTAGAAAGTAAATGGTGCCTTCAAGAGCTCACTCAAATGTTTGGATAAAATTGATGATTATCTAATTCTAATAATGCTTTTGTTTGCTAAATACTGTGTGTATTGATTCTAATATGTGGCATGCTAGACTAGGACATATTGGCATAGATAGGATGAACTGGTTGGCAAGAGAATATCTTTTAGGCCAAGGTTCACTATCCGATTTGCCAACCTGTGAGTCATGTCTAGTAGGAAAAGCAATTAGAAAACCATTCAAAAAGGCTTTGAGAGCCTGTCTTTCTTTAGAACTTATCCATTCAGATGTGTGTGGACCCATGAATGTGCATACTAGAAAAGGACAGACTTATTTCATTAATTCATAGATATTATACACAGTATGTGTCACATCCTCCCAGCCGGTACCCTAACTAGCATACCCGAGAGTGTGGTCCACAACCCTAAAGATCAAGTTTAGGAACGATCATATCCATTTCGCACAATAACATAATTAAAAGCAAGAACAAATCATAATGTTCAAGTAATTTATAATAAAGTCAAGAAAGGATCTCAAAAGGATCACTATAGAATATCAAGAGTGCGAATAACAAGATACCAAATCAAAAGACAACTGTAGAGTATAGCGGAAATATACCCTACAAACACATGCGGAAGGTAGATCAAAATCCAAGTAAAGCTCTAAGCTAATACAAGTAAAGTAAAAGATAAGTCTAGAAGAAACAAAAGAAATCTAATCCACATCTTCAGTCATCTCTTCTTCTCCTTCAGTCTTCATCTTCTTCACCTTGCACTTTCTTATATGGACCGTCAAAGAAATCCGAACCTGTAGAGAAGTCTAACAACAGATTGTACAAAAAGGATGCAATGCAATATGAAACAGATAAAGTATGAATGCATCTAAACTCTATGTATGCTGGTCTCTATGGCAGACATACTTTAAGTCATAGCACCATACTTCTTTGGGTAGGTCAATCACACAACGCCTTTTGGTAGTGGGTCCGGCATCCCTCAGGACAAACCATGGCAGGAGGTTAAGTCAACACTCTCTCTCACAACCATTTGGCATAAGTACCGGCGCATGTCAGGGTAAAGCCTAGCCCAATGCAAGTCATCTAGTCAGTTACATCAACTCAGGTCCAGATACTTCCATTCC
This sequence comes from Hakea prostrata, assembly GCF_041222555.1. Classification (NCBI taxonomy): domain Eukaryota; kingdom Viridiplantae; phylum Streptophyta; class Magnoliopsida; order Proteales; family Proteaceae; genus Hakea; species Hakea prostrata. The sequence goes on from NW_028291123.1 coordinate 227,040, forward strand.
TCGCCCCGGGCGATCCTTTCCAGTATCCTTTCCACTAGAGTCCTAATAGTCCCGGACTACGGACTCATCAACCCTATTGGTTATCCACATATGGCAAACGGGAAGCTCTCATGTCCTCTCACGGATATAACTCACCGGTCTCGAGCGCCCATGAGCCCAAGTCCAGCCATATGCAACCCTCCAATAAATGGCCCCCACAATGTGATTCCCGTCCTCTCACAGATATAACTCACCGGTCTTGAGTGCCCGTGAATCCCCATTGCTACCACGGGTCGTTCGGTCTCAATACCCTTCCGAATCGGGTCTGATATAACAAGGGTATAACCTAGCCAAACACTGCTAGACAGCCCTAGTATGACACCCATTGATTCGGGAAAGCGTCGATGGGCATCTTCGGAGAACATCCCATACTATTCCCTCCGATGTCCAAGGACAGAAGCGTCAAAAGGACACTTCCCAATCCCAAACCAAACTTAAACAGACACATTCAGATCAGTCATGACATACAAAATCAACAGTTCATCATATAGAAGAGAATATAAAGTCATGATCTAATCATTAAACAATATAGTAATAAGCAGTTCATATAAGCTTAAAAGAATACATAAGTGAAGTACTACTGTACTCACAGTAGTATATCAGAAGTATAAAATATAAGAACAGTAAACAAACTCATAGTTTCACAATTAGAAACCAGAGAGCATGCAATCTATGTAATTAAGGAATTAACTGTCCTTACCTTGATTATTGTCGGAGATAATCCAAAGATCAAAGAGAGAGACACCAAACATGGCAAATAAACCCCTAACAAGCATATATACAACATTAGGAAAGATACCTAAAAGATCGGAGAGCAAACAAATCAAACTGAGCGAAAATTGAACCTACTGACTTCATTGGTCGATTGCCTTGGTCTCTTGACCCAGTCGACCAAGCAGTCGACCAATCGAGTCAGTACGGAATAGTGAGAACTGTTTTGGTCATAACTTCTTCGTTTGAAGTCGGATTGATCCAAAATTCGAAGGGGAACTTCCTAGGATGTATTAGAATCATATAGGGAAGATAAAATCATCAATTCATGGTCAAAATATGGGTTCTTGATTTTACCCAAGAAATTAGGGTTTCAACCTTTATGGCTCCCATGAAAAGGTTATGATCACAGGAAGAAAGGGAATGGTTGCAATCAAGAACATAATAAGAAAATCATAGAAAATCTTGTTTAGGTTAATAGAAACATTGCCCATGAGGTTTCCCTCACATGGGAGGTTACAAAAGGTTTCCAGAAAGATCATACAAGGGTTAGGGTTTCAAGGAATTTATTTGGCTAGGGTTAAGATCATGATGATGATCATAGATCTCAAAGAATAGAATGAGATCATGGAATAGATGGTTGCAAGGATGCATCATCTTTTTCCTGATCTCAATCAAGAAAAAGAATGAAGAAAGAATAATTTAGAAATCCTAATTAGGTTAAACATGGATCATGAAGAAAATATAGTATGATCAAGGATAAAGAATTAAGGATTGATAGGTTACAATTCTAGTAAGGGAAACACATTGATTGGAGGTTAACAAGATCAAACTAAGGGTTCTTGGTTTGATCCAAGAAGTTAGGGTTTCACCCTTTTTGGCTCCCATGAAAAAGGTTGAGAGCACCAAATGAAGGGAAGTAAATTGATAGCCAATAAAACAAGAAAATATAGATGATCAAGTTTAGGTTAACACAAATATCACCCAAGAGGTTTCCCTTACATGGGAGGTTACCAAAGGTTCTTCGAATGACCACACAAGGTTAGGGTTTCAAGAATTCAACTGGCTGGGGTTGAGATCATGATGATGATCATAGATCTCAAGGAACAAGATGAGATCATGGAATAGATGGTTGCAAGAGTGCATCATCTTCTTCCTGATCTCAGCCAAGAATAGATTAAAGAAAGAAAATCAGAGATGGAGAAGAAAGAAAAGAGAGTAGACATACCTTTGATGCAAGAGGAAGAAGATTACTTGAGTTCTTGTGAGAAATCAACCAAGGATGCAAAATTGATTAGATTAGGGTTCTAACTCGTTCCAGAGGCTTAGGAGGCATAGGAGGTGAAGTAATCCTGATATTTGGACTTAAATAGAGCAGCCACGACCTAATTAGCAAAAACAGAACTCATTGGTCGATTGGATTGGTCTATTGGTCCAATCGACCAATGAGTCGACCAATCAGGACAGCAAGGTTCCAACAGGGATTCGGAGGGCTATACAGGGTCAAATTGAGTGAGGTTTTCTTCTACGAGTCAATCAAGAAGTATAGTTTCCAGAAATACCTTTAGATCAAGCATGGGAGTTCATTAGGTCCACCAACTAGGCTCACATTCTTCGATGCGCAAGCAGGATTTTCCAGACATAGTTTAGCAACTTCGGACAACGATTTGGAAGGTTATATGGGGTCAAATCGAGTGGGGTTTTCTCCTAAAAGTCCATCAAGAAGTCTAGTTTTGGGAAATACCTTTGGATTGAGCACAGGAGTTCATTAGGTCTTTCAACTAATTCACCCCTCTTCGGTGCGCAGATTCAAAACTAATACTGACAATGCTCTCAAGTGAGGGGCATCATCGTCAATGTCCATGGGCTTGGGTTCCGACACCAAATCATCAACCAAAAGGGTCTACAAGAAACAAGCTAAGATCAAATCAAGGTCCAACTTTAAGGTGTAACATTTAAACTAACCCTTCTTTACCCAAAACAGATAGGGTGTCCTGGCTAGGTTTGGGCTGGATTTCACAGTATGGTCATATTTATCTAATTTCTCATAAGTCAGAAGCTCTAGAATGTTGTAAGAAATTCATGAGCTTAGTTGAGAATCAGTTAGATAAAATGATTAAAACTCTTAAAGAGGTGAGAGTATCTCTCCGATATGTTCAAAGGGTTGTCTGATGAAAAGGGGATATCTAGGCAACTTACTATTCCAGGGACTCCACAACAAAATGGGATTGCTGAGAGGAGGAATAGAACCTTGCTAGACATGGTGAGATCCATGATGGCACAGGAAAACCTACCCATTTCTTATCGGGGAGATGCTTTGCTAACTGCGGCCTATATCCTCAACCGAGTTCCAACCAAATCGGTTCCTTCCACACCATATGAGTTGTGGACCAGAAGGAAGCCAAATTTGGGTTACTTGCGCGCATGGGGATGTGCAACATATATTCACTCTACATCTCACCAATATGAGAAGCTTGGACCCAGAGGAAGAAAGTGTATCTTTGTAAGATATTTTGAACTCTCGAAAGAACATGTCTTCATTGGTCTAGATGAGAGTGAGAGGAGAACGGAACTTGAATCTAAGGATGCAGCATTCTTGGAGAATGATTTTCCATCTCTTTCAGGAGTTAACAAAGAATCATCGGAATTCTTTGAGATACAAGAAAGTGATCTTGTCGCTCCAGGGATTCAGACTCTGGATAATGAACCTGGGGTTCATCCAGAAGATCCTAGTGGGAGTGGGAGTGCAAATGTGATAGTTCCCTTAGAGGTTGAGCAATCTGACATACAGTGCGCCGTAGTGGGCATGGGCTAGTTCCTCGTCGACTTTTTGACATAGAGGACAAAGCCTACATGGTAACTCCTAAAGAGATAGACTGTGAGATGGCTCCATTCGATGAGCATGAATCGAAGAGCATGCAGGAAGCTCTTGCAGGGACAAACTCAAAGGAATGGTTGAAAGAGATAGAGGAGAGTTGGTATCGATGAAAGTTAATCATGTCTGGGACTTGGTTGACTTACCGCTAGGCTGGAAGGCAATTGGGAACAAGTGGGTTCTCAAGATCAAGAGAAAGGCAGATGGATCTATTGAGAGATTCAAGGCTCGTTTAGTGGCTAAGGGCTACACCCAGCGAGAGGGCATTGATTATGAGGAAACTTTTTCCCCTGTGGTTAGGTTTGCCTCCATCCGCCTCATACTAGCCATTGTTGCTCAGTTGGACTTTGAGCTTTATCAAATGGATGTAAAAACTGTTTTTCTCAATGGAGAACTTGAGGAAGAGATCTATATGGATCAACCTCAAGGCTTTGAAGCTAATGGACTTGAGCGCAAAGTGTGCAAGCTTAAGAAGTCCATATATGGCTTAAAGCAAACGTCTAGACAGTGGAATGTGTGCTTCCACCAAGCTATGATGGAAAATGGGTTTTCCATGCTTGAGGAAGACCACTATGTTTACACTAAGAGATCTAATAGTAATTATGTCATTCTGACACTGTACATAGATGACATACTCATGGCTAGCAATAGCAAGGAGCTATTGGAAACCATTATGAAATGGTTGTCCTCTGTATTTGATATGAAGGACATGGGTGAAGTAAGCTATGTGCTTGGTGTCAAGATTGTCAAAAATAGGCAAAAGATATTACTGGGTTTATCTTAGGAGACCTATATTGACAATGTCTTGACGAGATACCAGATGCACAATTGCAAACCAATTGATACTCCCATGGAGTTTGTATTTGAGCCTTGATATGGGTCCTAAAACTCCAGAGGAGAAAACCAAGATGGAAAGAGTTCCATATTCCAGTGCAGTGGGTAGCCTTATGTACGTTATGATGTGTACTAGGCCAGATATTTATTATGCAGTGGATTTGGTTAGTCGGTACCAATCAAACCCAAGCATAGAGCATTGAAAAGCAGTTAAGAGGATATTGAGATATCTTAAAGGAACGAGTAACTACATGCTGTGTTATGAAGGATCAAATTTGCGGTTAGTTGGCTATAGTGATGCTGATTGGGCTGGAGACATTGATTAGCACAAATCAACCTCTGGATATGCTTTCTTGCTGAATGGCGGGGCCATTTCATGGTGTAGCAAGAAGCAGACTTGTATATCCCTCTTGACCATGGAAGCAGAGTATGTGGCATGCTCAGCTGCGGTTCATGAGGCTGTTTGGTTGAGGAGATTCCTTCGACATACTGGATTTGTAATGACATCCAAAGAGGTTGCCCTTTTCTATTATGATAGTACGGCAGCTCTTAGCTATGTCAAGAGCCCCAAGTATCATGGGAAGACCAAACATATACAGTTGAGATATCATTTTGTTAAAGACATTATATTGAGGAAGACAGTTGTACTTAAGCACATATCTACTAGTTAGATGGTACCAAACCAATAGCCAAGGCTGTTTTTATTTCTCATGTAAAATCCTTGGGCTTGCGTAGATTGTGACTTACTTTTGTTCTGAAACTTTCTTATTATTAAGTAATATGAGTTCATTTCAGCATTTTATTTTCATTTTTTGTGTGATTGTGTTCTTCTAGCATAAAACAAGATATGTCAATAGGCAAGAGAATGGTCACTCACACGAGCATTCGCCTATGGCGCCTTGGAGGCGAGTAGAGATGAAACGAATTGTGAATGACTTTGTGTAGGTCAATTCATAATCATGATGTTGCCTTGATTTGGAATCAAGATGAGTTTCTCTATTGTGAAGAGAATTGACATAAATGTTCCCACTATTCATGTTGCCTATAGGAGCCAGGTGCGAGTACTTTATGTGGCGCTAGGGTGGCGACAATAAAGAGACTCGGGTTAGATGCAAGAGGTTGCGACTAGACTAAGACCTGTATGGTGTCGAGAGGGACATACATTCTATTGAGTATAGAATGCTCCACCATAGCACGTATATCATATTATGTGTGCTTAGCAATCATTGGAAATGAGAGGATGGATCCTTGCTCCTCTCATTGTGTGAGTCCTAGACTTTATGGTCCGTTAGTGTTCTTAGTGACTTTCGACGACATCATGAAACAAAGGGTTGATGTGGCTACTTTGGGGTGTTACCTATGGTCATGATTGATTCAACCTAAAGGGGCATTATCAGGAAAGGAGTCAATCCTAATGTAGTGATGGTCTGGGGCAAAAGGAAAGGTTTGATTCAACTGCACCCTAAAAGTGTTTGTTGGTGCCAACTGTATGTGTTTCTGTGAAACCCAGCCCTAACCTTGACCCGGAAACTTTGTTAATTGTAGGTCCAGTGGCCCGAAGTAAAGTAAGAAGTCAGCTTTGGGCCATCCCAGTGGAGGACTTGGTGTCTGGCTTTGAATCCATGAGAGTTGATGATGAGGTTCTATTTATGGAAACTGAATCTTGATGAAGATCGGATTAGTTGATGGACTTGGAGTGCTCTCTATCATGGTTTGAAGGCATTTCTACCTATTAGGTAAGTCACTTGATATGTGTGCAAAACCCCTTTAGGATTGGATTTGATCTGGGTCTTCAATTCCCTGTTTAGGAGTTGCTGAACTGATTGGTCGACTGGACCAGTCGACCAATCCACTCGACCAATGGGTTCTGGCTTTGGTAATTAGGTCTTGCTTGCTCTATTTAAGTCCAATCTCGAGTCTACTTCGTATTTTCTGCCTCCAAACTCTTTGGAATGAACCAAAGACCTCTGCAAGTCATCTCCCTTGCATCCTTGGTGTTTTTCTTGACGGATCTTCATCAAAACTCTTCCTCTTGCATCAAAGGTATGTCTACACTCTCTTCTTCTCCTCCATCTCTGTTTTTCTTTCCTTTTTGAGTTGAGACAGTAGAGGAGATGTTGCATTCTCTGTTGCAAACATCTCTGGACTTGTCTCTCATGATCTTCCTAAGGATTAATGGCTAATGCAATGATCTTAACCATGATCATTGCAAGCTTTTGAAGGAATCATGATCAAATCATGATCTTGTCTTTGTTAATCTTTTGATTTAAATTCTGATCTTCTTACTATACTGATCATGTTAGTAGTCAATTGATGTGTTTTCTTTACATGATCCATGATCTATCAATCTCTAATTGTTTCTCTTCTACCATACCATGCTTTCTTCATGAATCATGATAGTTACATTTATGGTAGGTTTTGTTTCCTTATTTAGATTTATGCTCTTAGGTCTATGTTCTTGAAGATCTAAGTATGCCTTCCATGATATCATTATCTGAATCAATGATTCATTCTCCTATTGTTCTTGTCTATGATTTCTATCTTGAATTCTTCAAGAACCATGATTGATCTAATTATGGTAACTTTTTGTTTCCTAATTTGTATCTTGAAGACTTGATTCGATTAGTGTTTTGAGGTCCTCTATATGTTAGGATACTACCAATGTAGTTTACCCCTTGTTTAGTACCCTTTTGAACCACCAAATTCGGATCTTATTTCTTAAAACTCTGATTTTGTAGGCTACTGTCTTCATTGGTCGTTGATTGGTCGATCAGGGCGATAGACCAATCCAATCGACCAATGAGTACAGCAACTTCAGATTTGGTCTGTTTTGGATGTTTTGATATCTTTTCTGTTAGGGATCTTTCCTAATATGTTGTATACACTTGTTTAGGACCTTCTTCTCAAGTTTGTCAAGATCTTACTTGATTTCTTAGGATTCCTTTGCAAGTTATAAAAGGTAAGGATGGTTACTTCTTTAACAACATAAATTGCATATCTTAGTTTCTATATTTGAATCTTGTTAATTTATTTTATTTAATTAGATTCTTATAATGTTATACTACTGTGGTACTGTCTTGATATCGGTAGCATTACTTATTTATATTGAATTGACTCATGTATGATTTACTTACCGATTATATACAAGTTGATTGTAATTATTGATTTCTTTCCATATATGAAGTTACCATATATGTGATGTTATGAATTGATGCTTGTGTATGCTTAAGTATGGTTTGGAAAGGAGAGGTGTCCTTTTGACACTTCTGTCCTTGGACTACTAGGGGAATATTATGGGATGTTTCCGGAGATGCCCTCTGGACACCTTCCTAAACTGTTGGATGACATATTTAGGACTGTCTAGTAGTGTTTGGCTAGGATGTCCCGTTATGTCAGTCCCTAATCGGAGGGGTATTGAGACCGAACGACCCGTGGTAGCAATGGGGATTCATGGGCGCTCAAGACCGGTAACCAACCCGTGAGAGGACAGGAATCACATTGTGGTGGCCATTTATTGGTAGGGTTGCATATGGATAGACTTGGGCTCACGGGCGCTCAAGACCGGTAACCAACCCGTGAGGGCACGTGAGAGCTTCCCGTTTACCATATGTGAATGACCAATAGGGTTGATGAGTCCGTAGTCAGGGACTATGAGGACTCTAGTGTGAAGGATACTGGAAAGGATCGCCAGGGGCGAGGAATGGACATATCTGGATCTGACTTGATGTAACTAAGTAGAAGACTTGCATTTGGCTAGGCTTTACCCTGACATGCGCCGGTACTTAGACCAATGGTGATGTGAGAGAGTGGTGACCTATACCCCCAGCCATGGAATGTCCCAAGGGATGCCGGACCCATTACCAACTGATGATGAGTGAATGAGACTTTCCTAAAGAAGTACGGTGCTATGACTTAAAGCATGTCTGCCAATAGAGACCAGCATATATAGAGTTAGATTCATACATTCATTGTTTGTCTCATACCATATTGCATTTATGTTTGTTTTGTAATCCTGCCATTTATGTTATTATGGATTTAATTGCCTTACTGAGTTTCTTTGAAACTCATTCCTTTATTGTACAATGTTTGTTAGACTATTCTACAGGTTCTGAGTATCATGACTGCTCGTATGAAGAAGCGCAAGGAGAAGAGGCATATCTCTAGGAAGGTGATTGCGGTTACGACAATTACACTGAAGATCCCGCGAGTGGTTATGCTCCGTACGATGCTTAGTCCGACCATAGAGTGGAAGCACCCTTGTGCCATTTATGAGATTTATACTAGGGATATTGTCTATAAGATTGAGAACAATTTAGTTACCTATTGTACCTGCTATTGGGATTAGATTCTATCCTGTTTATTCTCTTTTAGAACTACTTTTCCGCTGGTTGTTGAGTGGGATTTCACCTCACTTTACTTATCTGATTTAGACACTCTGATTATATTTAGTACTCTGATTTATATATGATTCATTCTTTCCTTATTTGGATCTATGGTTTATCTTTCGCACATCGATTATTATTGTTCATGATTATGTTATTGTTTATGTGGGAGGTTGATTACTCGGATACCTGATCTTCGGGCTGTGGATCACACTCTCGGGTATGCCAGTTAGGGTACCGGCTGGGAGGATGTGACAGTTTCAGTAGTAAACATTTTAAGGACAAGAAGGTGATCTCTCAGAGGGATCGAGATACCTTTAGTCTGGTGAGTTTGAATAAATCTAGGACACAGTGGTATACTAATGCTTATTTGATGTGTTTCTTTGAGTGATGTGTCATTCTGGCCTTCTGGGAAGGTTTCTCACGCATGTAGGTATATCACTGGTCACACAACCCATTTTGCCAGTATGACTTGTGGATGTTAGTGTCTGGGATACAAGTGGTCTGTTTATATGGGATACATAAATATATATATATATATATATATACATATATATATAAGACAATTGAAATAAACAATCAAGTTTTGGGGTGAGGGAATAATTAGTGAAACTTTTGAGAGGGAGAGTAAGTACATGGAAAATAAGTACAAAAATAAGTACAAGAAATAGTATTAAAAAACTTAAAAACAAAAAGAGATAAAGAGGATTATTATTAAATCAAATATATCTGAATTTTGGACATAAATAGGAATCCAATTATTGTTTTTATTAGTTTTATGTTTTTGTTTCCCCTAAACTATGTTATGCAATGAATGCCAATTTATTTTGATTTAGAATACCTTTAGCATCAAAGTTTTATACACAAATATTCATTTCCTGCAATTTTTAATTTAGTTGTTTGCTTATGTATGTCCTTATCAACTCTTATTATTTTATTTTTTGGGTCATTATCAACCAGTTATAGTGACTGGGGCCCATAGGTTCTCCAGGGGGGGGAAGGGAAAGATGTGGTAGGCGCAGAAGTTTGAACTCAATTATAAGTTTAATATTATTTTTTTTTTTTTGAATTTTACAGCATAAAGGCAAACTTCTTTTATGTTATTGTTTACTAATGTTTGAGAATGACAAAATCAGGGTATTTAGATTGGGATGATTTGTGGAACTGCAGTGCAAACATTGGTATTGGCTATCATCACCATTTGTTGTGATTGGGATAATGAGGTAAGATCAAAATTAACCAATTTTTTCATAATTAATTTCTTAAAGAAATTACTGAACTCTCTGTCCTTATTTTCTGGTTTGCCTTTTTTTTTCTTCTTCTCATAAACAGGCCAGGAAAGCAACCCAACAAGTAGAAAAAATGGCGATACTAGGAGGTGCTGTAGATGGTGAAAACCAAATCACAGAAAAATGAGAGTTGATCGAAAGGAAAATCCAGAACTTAAAAGCTTGATTATCTGGGAAACATCAGCCATTGATCGAAGTTGGAAGAAATGCCCTGCGTGGTTTCCCATCATTGATGATTCAAAGATTGATCCATTGATGTAGCACTTGATGAAGAAGTGTGCCAAGTACTTATATCTATCTACATTGGGAGACCCAAAAAAAGACCAGAGGTCTAATTTGAGGGTTTAATTCTAATGCTAGTTCCTTACTATGGTTCTCCTGGAGGTTGGTAAAGCCTTAATCGGTTTGGCTTACCAAGATAAAGCATGATTCATACAAAACGGAAGCTTCATTATTTGTTAATTGAATAATGTTATATTTACACTATTGGGTTTTTTCTTTTTTAAAAAAAAAAAAAACAAAGAGAAATGACATTATTGGTTTTTGTTTACCAGGGTTTTAATTTCAATTTTCAAGTATGTTGCCTTGTTCTCTTTCTTTAGCTTTACTATTTACTGATAATATTCAATTGTGCAACAGTCAATTGTGTATATTTATTAGGGTGTGTGCAGCAGATAGCTCAGTTGTTGGCTCCCGAGAGACAAGCTAGGTCACCTCTTCAATTCCCACCTAAGTACAATTTTTCTAACGAAAGTTGCCTTCGTGCTATTCCTTTTATCTCCAAAGATGTACAATACGATCTTTAAATATACACTAATTAATTTTCGGTATTTGAAAGCTTGATAATTGGCACTAATTCTGTTGTCAAATGTTTATTTAATTGTTCCTGAGCGGTGCCAATCTTTGTAGAAAATGAGAGCAGCTTCTCCAAAGCTAGTACAATCACCACTTTCTTAAAATCAAACTACTCTTCCCTCATCAGCACACCTATCACGAAAAAAATCAAAACAAAGTAAAAAATAAAAAATCAATTGAATAATCCTAAAATATGTCGGATTTAGACTTTATTACCTTAAAAAAATAATAAAAATAAAAATAAAAATAAACACACACCAAGATATAAACTTAACCATACTCACTGTTAAGCCAATCCTTCAATGTTGGTTAACGCATTAGTCTGTGACAAGAAACTAATATGTTAGAATTTATTATATTAGCTGGTTTTATGGAAGAACTCCAACAATCTAGCTAGACTCAATAGTCATACAAGGAGATAGCAACTAAAGATATTATATTGGAAGAACACAATATTTAAGTCCGGCCGTCCATAGCCCATATCACCATGCTCATGAACGGTACCAAGTAACCAGTATTTCAGGTATTGTTCGTATGAATGGTAGATGTACTGAATTTTCAAGGTTGGTCTTTTTCTTCCTCAAGCAGTGATCCACATCACAAAGTTATTTCAGTTGTTTCAACTACACATTATGAAATATACACTTAACTGCTAAGTCAAATGAAGTGACAAAAATATTTTAGTTTTGGCCATGACAAAGTCTCTAGGACAGAAATCAAATTTATTTGTTAATGAGAGATTGAATATGGGAACCTACTTAAGGAAACCTTTGATCATTTTTCTTCTATATATTATCTATAATAATATTCCCTTCTATTGCTGGTTTTGATTTTATATCAAAATCAGTTGACACTTCACTACTTTCAATTGTTTTAAAATTGATTCTTACAAAACCACATACGATATTATTGATAAGCGCGGCAGAACATTCGGTGACATCAACACTTTGTTCATTCATAAAAGCAACTCAAAGACCGGCTGAATCAGCTCCTCAAGCCCCTTGCTGCCTAAAGGTAATCAACCCTTTGCTCGGGAGGGTCTTTCCAGTCCCATACCACGGGATCTCATCTCTCTTCATCTTTTCAATTTTACTTTATTATGCTTCCATTTTGTTCGCTGCAATTTTTCTTAACAATGTCCATAACCATTTATACTATTTCAGTTCAGCAATAACTCTTCATAAACCCACCATCAATAATTCAAATACAGAATTAAAATTAAGTCTAGAATTGACTACGGGTAACAAAAAAAAAAAAAAGACAAGCTAAGCTTTTCTCGAATTGGGTTTACTCGGGCTTAGCTTCGATTCAGAATATCTCTTCAATTATTCTTTGTTCGACCATCGGTGACACAATAATATACCAAAGAAGAATTGGGGATCATGTTCCAAGTCCGGGGACCAGCCACATGTGCCGCCTCCATTTCCTCTCTTCACCTTCCCACCCATGCATAGCCTTGCATATTTGCTGATTTTAAATTCAATCCAAACTTCGTCCTGAACGAGAATCATCAATCCCACCCTAATTCCACTCCCTGATCCACGAAACCCTAGAGTCGTATCGCAAAGCAATTTGACGAGAAAAAAAAGAAACCCTAGATCCGTCCAAATACTTGTATTATCATCACCGAGAATTCTCCAAACACAGAAACCTTAGTTCCACTTTTAGGGCTCAGCCATCTCTACCAGCGCTTTAACTCCGATCAAGTTGGAACTGACGCTCCACAATTTAGATCCAATGTATTTGAAGGCATCACAGTTTAGATCGAATTGCTGATTTATAGAGAAATTCAGAGAGAGTTCAAGTGGGAGAGAGATTGAGGGGATCCAAAGACCGACATATTTGAGAGAGATTGAGAGAGGTCGAGAGAGAAATCGGGAGATAAATCGAGAGAGAAATTAAGAGATTAAGAGAGGGATTAAAATTAATGATAAATTAATAATAATTTATGACTAAAATGTCCAAATTATCCTTGCAACAATAACTAAAGAAATAGAAAATAGTACAACATTATTGGTATTTTGAAAAATATTAAGGACATAAAAAGATTTGCGGAAAAAGATGAGTACATGCTTTTCAAAGAGAGTTCAAGAGGGAGAGGGATATAGAGAGCGACAGACTTTGAGAGAGATTGAGAGAGAGAGTTCGAGAGGGAGAGGGATATAGAGAGCGACAGAGTTTGAGAGAGATTGAAAGAGGTCGAGAGATAAATCGAGAGAGAAATTAAGAGAGTAATGATAAATTAATAATAATCTATGACTAAAATGTCTAAATTATCATTGTAAAAATAAGTAAAGTAATAGAAAATAGTACTACATTATTGGTATTTGGAACAATGATAAGGACAGAAAAAGATTTGCGGAAAAAGAGGAGTACGAGATTATTCGTGCGTGAGATTTTTTCCAGAGAAAGGCGGCTCTCATCTCTCTCTCTCTCCCTCTCTCCTAGAAACGCAGGAAAGGAGTTCCTTGCTTTAGATCTCCTTACCATCCTTCCACGGCATTTGGGTTGTGGAATTTAATCCCTTTCTTAGTGATTTTGGAATCACACCGGCGGAGCTTTGGTGGAGGACCGAGGATGTGGAATCCAGATTACTTCCGCTACAGATATTCTATATTTAGGAAAGCGAATCCAGGTAAGGATCTTTACCCATCAATTATAGAATTGAAAATTATATGGAATATTACCTACAAAAACATTGATGTATTTGCTTGGTCAGCTGACGACATGCCAGGAATAGACCGAACTGTTGCAGAGCACAAGCTTTGGATTGACCGTAGGCCAAACCTGTAATTCAAAGAAGAAGGAATTTCTCAATCGAGAAACATGAAGCCATTAGAGAAGAGGTCGAGAAACTGAAGAATTTGGGTTTTATTGAACCAATCAAATGCCCAACATGGTTGGCCAACGTGGTAATGGTGAAAAAGTTAAATGGAAAGTGGAGGATGTGTACCGATTACACAAACCTCAACAAGGCATGCCTGAAGGACTACTACCCTTTGCCCCGAATAGATCTTCTGATCGATGCAACTGCTGGGTATGAAACTTTAAGTTTCATAGATGCTTATTCGGGGTTACAACCAGATTCTTATGAGCCATGAGGATGAGAAGTTTATAGCCTTCATGACCGATCCTGAAAGCTTTTATTATAAGGTCATGTCATTCGGGTTGAGTAATGCGGGAGAAACCTATCAGAGGGTAGTGAACAAAATTTTTAAAGACTTGATCGGGAGGAACATGGAAGCATACGTGGATGACATGCTAGTGAAAAGCCCCAGGCGCTCAAGACATATCACAGATTTGGCTGAGGTATTTTTAGTTTCAAGAAAATATCAAATGAAATTGAATCCCGAGAAATGCGTGTTTGGAGTATCCTCAGGAAAGTTCATTAGGTTCATGGTTTCTCAAAGAGGGATAATGTGAAATCCCCTAGATTTCTACACCTTTTGTGAAATCTAGCCCTATCCTAACCCTAACCCTGACCCGGAAACCCGGTTGTTTTTAGGTCCGAAGACCTGGAGTAAAGGAAGAAGCCAACTATGGGCCATCTCAGTAGAAGACATGGTGTTTGACTCTGAACCCATGGATGTTGATGATGGAGTTCCATACTTGGAAGTCTGTGCAGATCTGGAAAGAAAGTTGCACCTGTCTGAAGATGAGATTAGTTGAAGGACTTGGAGTATTATTTGACTTGGTTTGAAGGCATTTCTACACCCTAGGTATGTCACTTGATGTGTGTGCAAAAAGCCCTTTAGGTTTAGTGTCCAATTGATCCTCCAATTCCCTATTTGAACTTTGTTGACCTGATTGGTCGATTGATTAGTGTGTTAAATTCGAGAAACTCCAATTTTAGGGTTTTTCACTCTCTATTTAAACACACTTCGTGTTTCTTAGTGTCCTCTGCCTCCAGAACACTTTGAGAATGTGGGAAGACTCGTTTGAAACTCTCTTCGGTGATTTCGAAGATTCCTTTGCAAGATCTGAAGTCTCTCATCTCCGATCTGTCAATCTAAGGTTAGTATCTCTTCTATATTGTAATTTATTCTTTCTTCGATCTTGTTCTTGATTAAGATTGGGAAGAAGATGCTGCATTCTTGCAACCATCTCTTCCATTATCTCATTCTTTTCTTAAGGGTTTATGATCAGCATAGAGATCTCAACCCTAATCCTTGTAAGATACGTTTGAAACCCTAGTTCTTCTTATGGATCTGATTTCATAACCATTTAAATCTAATTTTCATGACGTACTTGTAATTGATTCTGATTACCTTTTTCTTGGATGAGATCTAAATCATCCCTTGTCCTTGCTGTGATTTCTAAAGTGTATTTTCATCGAATTCTAGGGTTTTTCACCCAATTGGGGAAACCATGATTTTAATTTGAAGGTAATGTTTTTAATCATTATTAGTGCCCGATCTTTACTCCCTTAGTGTTAGAATACTATCATATAGTTTTCCTCCAAGTTTCGTGAAGTTTTGAACCCTGTAGATTGAGTTTCGGATCAGAATTCTCGTATTTGCTTCGTACTGACTCTGTTGGTCGACTGATTGGTCGACTGGGTCAGTAGACCAATCAATCGACCAATGAAGACAGTAGCTTTGTTTTTCGCCCAGTTTGATTCGTTTGCTCTCTGATCTTTTAGGCATCTTTCCTAATGTTATATCTATGATTGTTAGGAGTTTAATTGCTAAGTTTGGAGCCTCTCTCTTCGATCTTTGGGTTATCTTCGACGATAACCAAGGTAAGGATAGTTATTTCATAATAACATAGATCGCGTACTCTTTGGTTTCTACTTTAAGAAACTCTGAGTTTAACTACTATTATTGTATTTTATACTTCTGATGTACTACTGTGAGTACAATAGCACTTCACTTATGTTTTCTTTTTCATTATTCAAGCTTATATGAAATGCTTATTACTGCATATTATTTAATGATTGGATTATGCTTTTACATTTTCTTTGTATGATGAGTTGTTGATTTTGTATGTCATGACTGATCTGAGAATGTGTTTGATTAAGTATGGTTTGAGATTGAGGGGTGTCATTTTGACGCTTCTGTCCTTGGACAACAATAGAAATAGTATGGGATGTTTCCGGGGTTGCCCATTGACACCTTCCTAAATCATTGGTTGTCATACCTAGGGTTGTCTAACAGTGTTTGGCTAGGATGTCCCCGTTATATCAGACCCTAGTTGGAGGGGTATTGAGACCGAACGACCTGTGGTAGCAATGTGATTCATGGGCACTCACCAAGGAGTATGATCCACAGCCCCGAAGATCAAGTATCAAGGAAATCATCCTCCCACATATACAATAACATAATCATAAACAGGAAATAATCAAGGTTTAAATATTAAAAACAAAAGATTTAAAATCAAGAAATGAACAATCAATATAATCAGAGTGCGGAAAATGATACCAAATATCCAAAGATATCAAAATAGAGTAGAGAGAGAGGCGGAAACTCACTCCACAGATACAGCGGAACGTAGTATGTATGTCTAAAAGGAATTACAACTGAAACAAAAGAAAATAAGAAAGACAACTAAACTTAAGAGTTTTCTATCCTATAGATGACATCTTCAAAATAGTGGACTTCATCAATCCAACAAAGATGTTCCAACTCCACGTTGTCTCTAATCGTAGTACGCAACTTGATCGCTCGAGGGATCATTAGTGTAATCTTGATTGTCGCCAACACTTTGCGCGTAGTACGCTTCATCGGCTTGCACTTCATCGTATTGTCCGCCATAGTAGTCAGTACTTGTAGAATAGTCTAACAAAATATTGTACAGAAAGGAATGAGTTTCGAAAGAAACTCAGTAAGGCAAGTTAACTCATAACAACATAAATAACATGCAGCAAATCATAACGAGATGCAATGCAGTATGAAACAAATAATGTATTTATGCATCTAAACTCTATATATGCTAGTCTCTATTGGCAGACATGCTTTAAGTCATAGCACCGTACATCTTTGGGTCGTCAGTCACTCCCCTCAACCATCCTGGCATCTTGGGTCTGCCGGGGTAATTGGGTAAAGTCCTCTCAAACCATGGTAGGGGATTTGGTCACCACTCTCTCACATCACCGTTTGGTCTAAGTACTGACGCATTTCAGGGTAAAGCCTAGCCCAATGCAAGTCATCTACTCAGTCACATCAACTCAGTTCTAGAAACGTCCATTCCTCGTCCCTGACGATCCTTTCCAGTATCCTTCACACTAGAGTCCTAATAGTCCCAGACTACGGACTCATCAACCCTATTGGTTATCCACATATGGTAAACGGGAAGCTCTCATGTCCTCTCACGGGTTGGTTACCGGTCTTGAGCGCCCATGAGCCCAAGTCTAGCCATATGCAACCCTCCAATAAATGGCCCCCACAATATGATTCCCGTCCTCTCACGGGTTGGTTACCGGTCTTGAGCACCCGTGAATCACATTGCTACCACGGGTCGTTCGGTCTCAATACCCTTCGGATTCGGGTTTGATATAACGGGGACATCCTAGCCAAACATTGATAGACAGCCCTAGGTATGACAACCAATGATTTGGGAAAGCATCGATGGGCATCTTCGGAGAACATCCCATACTATTCCCTCCGATGTCCAAGGATAGAAGCGTCAAAAGGACACTTCCCAATCTGAAACCATACTTAATCAATCACATTCTCAGATCAGTCATGACATACACAACCAACAATTCATCATATAAAAGAGAATGAAAAAAAAAAAAAAACATAATCTGATCAAGCAGTAATAAACATTTCATATACTTGAATAATGGAAAAGAATACATAAACAAGTGCTACTATACTTACAGTAGTACATCAGTAATATAAAATACAAGAACAGTAAACAAACTCATAGTTTCATAAAGTAGAAACCAGAGTGTACGATTTATGTTATTATGAAATAACTATCCTTACCTTGATTATCGCCGAAGATAATCCAAAGATCAAAGAGAGAGACTCCAAACTTAGCAAATAGACTCCTAACAATCATAGATACAACATTAGGAAAGATACCTAAAAGATCAGAGAGCAAACGAATCAAATCGGGCAAAAAAACGAAGCTACTGACATCATTGGTCGAGTGCTTGGTCTACTGACCCAGTCGACCAACCGAGTCTGTACGGAATTGCAGAAACTGCTTTTGTCATAACTTCTTCGTTTGAAGTCGGATTGATCCGAAATTCAAAGGGGAACTTCCTAGGATGTTTTAGAATCATATGGGAAGATAAAATCATCAAGTCATGGTCAAAATATGGGTTCTTGATTTGACCCAAGAAATTAGGGTTTCAACCTTTATGGTTCCCATAAAAAGGTTATGATCACGGAATGAGAGGGAATGATTGCTATCAAGAAAATAACATGAAATCATAGAAAATCTAGTTTAGATTAACATAAATATTTCCCATGAGGTTTCCCTCGCATGGGAGATTACTAAAGGTTTCCAAAAAGATCATACAAGGTCAGGGTTTCAAGAAATTAATCAAGCTAGGGTTAAGATCATGACGATGATCATAGATCTCCAAGAAACGAAGGAGATCACGAAAGGATGGTTGCAAGAATGCAGCATCTTCTTCTTGATCTCAATCAAGAACAAGATCGAAGAAAAGAAATTCGTAATGTCGAAGTGATTACTAACCTTGAATTGTCAGATCAGAGATGAGAGGCTTCAGATCTGCAGAGGAGTCTTTCAAAATCACCAGAGAGAGTTTTGGAGAGGTCTTCTCACGTTCAAAAAGTGTTTAGGAGGCAGCCGTAACAAAGAAACACAAAGTAGGGTTTAAATATAAGTGAAAAACCCTAAAATTGCATTATCTCGGATTTAACAATCCTTTGGTTGAGTGCTTGGTCAACTGGCCCAATCGACCAAGGCAGACAAAAAGGTTCAAACAGGGAATTGAAGGATCAAATGGGCTCTAAACCTTATGGGCTTTTGCACACACATCAAGTGACATATCTAGTGAGTAGAAATACCTTCAAACCAAGTAAGATAATACTCCAAGTCCTTCAACTAATCTCATCTTCAAGACAGTGCAGCTTCCTTTCCAAATCTGCATAGACTTCCAAGTATAGAACTCCATCATCAACATCCATGGGTTCAGAGTCAAACACCATGTCTTCTACTGAGATGGCCCATAGTTGGCTTCTTCCTTTACTCCAGGTCTTCGGACCTAAAAACAATAGGGTTACCGGGTCAAGGTCAAGGTTAGGTTAGGGCTAGGTTTCACACTCAAGATCGGTAACCAACCCGTTAGGGGACATGAGAGCTTCCCGTTTACCATATGTGGATAACCAATAGGATTGAGGAGTTCGTAGTCCGGGACTATGAGGACTCTAGTGTGAAGGATACCAAAAAGGATCCCGAGAGGGGAGGAATGGACATATCTGGAGCTGAGTTGATGTGACTAAGTAGATGACTTGCATTGGGCTAGGCTTAACCCTGACATGCGCCAGTACTTAGACCAATGGTGATGTGAGAGAGCAGTGATTTAACCCCCAACCATGGATTGTCCAGAAGGTGTTCCTACCCACTACCAACCGGAGCCAAGTGACTGAGACCTTCCCAAAGAAGTATGGTGCTATGACTTAAAGCATGGCTGCCAATAGAGACTAGCATACATAAAGTTTAGATGCATACATACATTATTTGTTTCATATTGCATTGCATCTTGTTATGTTCTGCCACATGTTATTTATGTTGTTATGAGTTAACTTGTCTTGCTGAGTTCATTCGAACTCACTCCTTTTTGTGCAATCTTTTTGTTAGATTATTCTACAGGTATTGATTATTATGAAGGACAATACGATGAAGCGCAAGCCGATGAAGCGTACTACACGCAAGGTGCTGGCAACCATGAAGATAACCCTGATGATCCCTCGAGCGATCAAGTTGCGTACTACAATTAGACGTAACGTAGAGTTGGAACATCTATGTTGGATTGATGAAGTCCACTATTTTGAAGGTGTTATCTATAGGATAGAAAACTCGTAGTTCAGTTTGACTTTCTTTCTTTGCTTTCTATAGAAACAGTTGTGATTCTTTTTAGACTTACATGCTACATTCCGCTGTAACTGTGGAGTGAGTTTCTGCCTCACTCTACTTCTTTTTGATGTGCTTACATCTGGTATCATTTTCCGCACTCTGATTATATTGATATTCATTTCCTGATTAGAACTTCTGTTTATAATATTATACTTGATTTTATATGTTCATGATTATGTTATTGCATATGTGGGAGGATGATTTCCTCGATACTTGATCTTTGGGACTGTGGATCACACACCCGGGTATGCCAGTTATGGTACCAGCTGGGGGGATGTGACACCTTTAACTCGTGGTTTCAGGATCAAGAACTCGGGCCTCGAGTTGGTGGTAACTGTGAGCCATTCAAGTCAAGCCCGAAGGATTGAAAATGAAACCAATGTTGGTGGACGACTCTTGTGGTGACTCGACAACTCTCCTAGAGTTTAAGAGAAGAGAGAAGATCAATCACGATGGTGTAAAAATGGTGATTTTGGAACGTCCATAGATTGGCGATGGAGAATATAATTGATACAAATAAGGTATCAAATCGAAGATCATCGAAAGACCTTTCCAACAAGCCAAAAATCACCAAAATCGGATTTCATATGGGGGTCCAAACATGGACTGGTCGGTTGGGTAAACCAACCCCCCACTCCTTTTTCTATTTCAGGGCAAAAACGGAATTTCGGGTTTTAAATCGTATTTTAGGTTGTAACTCACTCCAAAATGAAATTTTTGATGCTAGAACGAGGCGGAGGCTTTGGGAAGTGGAGAAACCAAGAGGAAGAGTAGTTCCCATCCATTCGAAGGTGTTTGTGATTTTGTTCTTCGTGAAAACATTAGGAAATGTTAGATTTCTTTAATCTTTCTCCTTAGACACAATTTGTAAGGTTTTCTCTTCTCTTCTTTTGAGGAATCTTGAAAGAGAAATATATTAGATTCTTTGGAATGCTCTTGTATTCTTCTTTTATTATTCCTTTCTAGTATAAGAGATAATGGTGCGTTCGAAAGATTTCGCATTTTAACTCTCCGAGTCACCCACGGGTGATTTTGAGAGTTAAATTTGGGGTTTTTTGATCTAGATTGAACTGGGTCAAATTGAAGGTACCCGTAGGATCCTTTTGCTGCCAATAGACTTTTCCAAAGTTTTGTTTTTATTAGACTTTGATTCAGTGGCGAATTAGAGACCATTCACTAATGAGGTTGAGAACTACCTTTTGTTAACTGAATTTTCAGATTGTGTTTTTGTGAGAAGATCTTGGGAGATCTTTTGAAACCCAAATCGACTCTAATTTGTGATTATTAATCCTCCTGTATGAATAGGTTTATTTATCTTTTAGTCACCAACTTGTGGAAGTGAATTCTTGGACTTTGGAGAAAAGAATCAAGGAAAGGTGGGGAATAACTAACCACATTATATTTAATAAATTGTTGTTATTTTAATGTCTTTTGTTAATATAAATTGCTGTAAATTTCTATTTACCATGATAGGCATGTGTGGGACTTTGCATGAATGGAATGTAAGATTTATTGCTTGAGTATTTCTCTTTGCTGTTGAATTTTATATTATTGATATGAATATTGTTTGACAATGTGTGAGATGAAAGAGGAGGAATGATATTATTCTCTCTAACTTGTATTTTCTACCTGGGTTGTCGGTTCACCCATTGCCCTAGTGACTTTATGTGATTGCTTAGGTTGTGATTAGGGAATGGGGAATGCCCTTTTGGCATTTCTGTCATAGGACACCGGAGGAGGTGGAATGGGACGCATTCCTATGGTGCCCTTGGCGCTTTCCATGATTACTGGTTGACATACTTAGGGCATGTCTAGAAGTGTTTTGCTAGGTGACCTCATGAGTACTACTACCCTTCCGGTAGGGGTATTGAAACCAGTTAACCTATGATGTCAATGGTTGCGTCCTGTGAGCATCAAGCAGGCCCATTGCCATCATGAGATGGTACGGTTGCATATAATAGATAAGGGGTCATGGGTGCTCAAGACCGGTAACCAACCCGTGAGAGGACATGGAGAGCATCTTGTCCATTATATGTGGATGACCATAGGGTTAGGGGTCAACGTAGTCCGAGTTGGTTGGTGCCATAGGATACATTGACTCTAGGTGGGAAAAGATACTGAACCGAGTTGGTTGGTGCCATAGGGGAAGTATCCGGACCATATATAGTATGAGATTATATGACTTTGCATTGGGCTTAGAGTAATCCTTGACACGCGCCAGTTCTCATGCCAAACGGTGATGTGAGAGAGTGGTGACTTATACCCCAACCACATATTGATATGACTTGACCCAACAACCGCAAATAACCCAAGATATGTGCTTTGGTGCACCATGCATTTGTTTGTTTATATTATTAATGTCATGATTGTCTTATGAATTGTAACATGGAAATTGGATGAATATATGATGTGAATGTTAGTTACCTCACTGAGTTCTTTGAACTCATTCCTTTATTTTTGTTTGTTCTTTAGATTGGTCTACAGGTGATGAGGACCCCTCTTACGTTGAGGATCCTTTGATGAATGGCTACCAGGAGGGCATAGTCGGAGAAGAAGTGGAAGCACATGATGCTTCATGTTTGTGCCAGACTTGCTCTTATGGAATTTATTTTCCTTAGAGTTACCTTAGATTATTTCTGTTGCAAATATTAAACTCTTTTCTTTCTTTTTCGTGAACTTTGATGTTAGTTTTTGAAAGGAGGTTTTGGATATTGTAATCCTTTCTTTTCATTCTTGCTAATTAAATACTTGAACTTGTTTATTTCCTGCCCATTTAATTTTACTTTATCATGTCTTGTATGGAATTGTCACTAAACCTAGATCTTGCGGTGTATCACCCCCACGGGTATTCGTGTATGACCAGATCCGGCTGGGTGGGGTTTGACAGATTGAAGCTAATCCGGTCAAGATACAGGCTTTGATCAGCATGGAGCCTCGAAAGACCGTTCGGGATGTACAATGTCTAACAGGAAGAATTGCAGCATTAAACCGATTCATTTCACAGTCGGGAGAAAAATGTCTACCATTTTTCAATGCCCTAAAGGACTTAAAGGGGAGTAAGGAAGCGCGATGGACAGAAGATTGTCAAAAAGCATTTAAGGATTTAAAGACCAAGCTAGGGAAACCACCCTTATTGTCCCGACCAGAGAAGGGTGAAACTTTGCAAATTTATCTAGCAACCTCCTTTTTGGCCATAAGTGCAATCCTTGTTTGGGAGAAAGAGAAGGAGCAGTGGCCCATATACTATGTCAGCCACATACTCTTGGATGTGGAAACCAGATATTCAACCATCGAGAAGTAGGCACTAGCACTTATGATTGCAGCCAGAAAGCTAAGGCCCTACTTCCAAGCTCACCCTATAGAGGTATTAACCACTTTTCCTTTGAAAAAAGTTCTTTATAAACCTGATTTATCTGGACGAATGGTTGCATGGTTGGTAAAGCTTGGGGAATTCCAAGTAGAATTCAAACCACGAACAACCATAAAAGCTCAGGCCTTGGCTAACTTCGTAGTGGAAGCTGCAACCCCATTAGAGGAAGATACCGAACCCTTTGTCCCAACCATGTGGGACATTTATGTGGATGGATCAAGAAACAAGCTGGGGGCTGGAGCAGGAGTCTTATTGAAGAGTCTAGGCGACTTTATCATTCGGTATGCCTTACAGTTCGGGTTCGAAGCAAGCAATAACAAAGCAGAATATGAAGCTTTCATAGCTGGTCTTCGGTTGGCAAAAGGCTCTAGCAATAGTCAAGATGATTGTATACAGTGATTCTCAGCTCATTGTTAATCAAATACAGGGAGAATATGGGATCAAAGAGCCTAGGTTACAAACATATCAAGAGATTATAAAAATCTTAAGGAAAGAGTTCAAAGATGTCAAAGTCTATTAGATCTCGAGAAAGGAGAATACCATAGCGGACGAACTCTCCAGGTTAGCCAATGCTAAAGAAAGAACTCTCGAACCTTTGGTCTACATTGAAGAACTAAGTTCCCCAAGCAGCCAAGGGAGTAAAATTTCTTATATTGAAAGTGAAAGATGCTGGATGGACCCGATTGCTGAATACATTTGGGATGACAAGCTACCCGAAGACCCAAAGGAAGCCAGACTTGTTTGAGTTCGGGCAACCAGATTCACAATGCAAAATGGAAGGTTATATCAAAGATCCTTTGTTGGACCATTGTTCAGGTGTCTGGGACCAGAGGGATCGAAAACTGTCATGGCAGAAGTGCATGAAGGAATCTATGGAGCACACATGGGCGGTCGGGCACTGGTGCACAAGATTTTGAGGCTCGGGTTATACTAGCCTAAAATTCAAGAAGATTGTGAAATTCAACCCAAAACCTAGCTTGGACACCCTATCTATTTTGGATAAAGAAGTGACTTGTTGTTTATTGACCTTGAAGTGGGACCCAGAGTTTAGTGTGAATATGTTTGGAAGGTCCTAGGAAGTCAAGTCAAACCTCTCCCTTAGTGTGGATCTAAAGACCCGAAGTGAAGGAAGAAGACTTGGTGTGCCATCTTAGTTGAAGACATGGTGTTTGACCCAAAACCCATAGAAAGTGATGATGGAGTTCCCTTTTAGAAAACCTTTTCTGTTTTTGGAGATGAACTGTACCTTGATGTTTAAGAGCTTAGTTGACGGACCTAAAGCCTATTTGGACATGGTTGGAAGGTACTCCTATGTGCTAGGAAGGTCATATGTTGAGTTGGGAGAAGCCCATGTGAATTTGATGAAGTTTGGGCCTTGATATCCCTAATTTGGCCTTGTTGACATGCTTGGTCGATTGGGTGGTAGACTGGCCAATCAAGACCAACAGGGACAGAATCCGAGAAAATCTTCTGTTTAGGGTTTTTAGTGCTCTATTTAAGTAGACTTCGTGTCCCTTAGCCCCTATTGTTTCTAAAACCTATTGTGAACGTGGGAAGCCTCTCTCAAAGCCTCTCCTTGGTGATTTTGAAGAACTCCTGCAAGATCTAAAGTTCCTCCTCTCTTGATCATCTTCAAGGTTAGTATTCTACCTCTATCTTCTCTAATCTCTTCTTCTTACTGTTCTAGCTTATTTTTTTGATTGAGGAGAAGGTATTACACTACTGTAAATGTCTATTCTCTAATCTCCTTGTTTCTTAGAGTGAAACCCCATTCACTCTATGCATTCCTTGAAGCCATATGGTGAATCTCCTTGATTTTCCTTGTTTCTAAATTGGTTTTGATAGCATGATTCTTTCTTACTGTAGTTTTTCCTTTCTAATCAGTATTAGACATGCTTATTCTTAGTTTTCATTTCTAATCTACTGTATTTAATGTCTTTGAATGAATCTCCATTCATTCCATCGATGCTATGATCTTCATGCTTGAATTCTTAGCCATGATTATATGATATCTTCATGATCATTCCTTTAATCTGATTTCTCTAGCATATTAGATCTGAATTCATGTTAGTATTCATCTCTAATCTATTGCTAATGATCCTCTTGAGTGAATCCTTAATTCTCCTTTGCAGCCATGGTTGTTTTTATTGAAAACCATGTTTTTGATCAAAATAGGAAGTCATGTTTCCAAATTAGAAAGTCCTTGATTTTGATCATGGATGGTGTCTAATCCATGCTACATAGTCTTAGTATGTCTTTATGAAGTTCCCCTTCGAATTTTGGAGCAATCGGACTTCAAACTAAGAAGTTATGACTGATTTGGTGTTTGTTGTCAAACACTGTTCATCTAGTCGACTGGGTGGTCGATTAGACCAGTAGACCAACCAATCAACCAATGCTAACAGTAACTTTGTTTTGCTCCGTTTTGATTCCTATCTCTTGGATTTACTTCTTATGACCTATACATGTTTTGTCAAGCTTGTTTAGGTGGTTTTGGTATTGATCTTTGATCTCTCTATTGAAGATTATAACTTTGGATTACGAGGTGAGTATTCCAACTCCCAATAAGTCTATTTACATGTCTTGTTGTAATATGACATGAATGAATGGCCTAGGTACTACTGTTTCAATTTCTTTACATCATGATATGTCTGTAGTTACAGTAGCTTGTCCATATTGTGAATTGCATGTTAGAATTGATTGTTGATTATGAGAATGTGATATGGACTATGATGTAGATATGATTGTGAATATGATGTGTATGGAATCCTGATGTGATGTGCATGCCTAGGTCGTAGTTGTGGAATGGGGAATGCCCTTTTGGTGTTTTTGTCTTTGGACCCCAATGGAGGTGCTATGAGATGCTTTCCTATGGTGCCCCTTGACTCTTTCCCTAACTACTGGTTGACATACCTAGGATTGGTCTAGCAGTGGTTGGCTAGGAATACCCTTGTTATATCAGACCCGATTCAAAAAGGGTTTTGAGACCAAACGACCCGTGGCAGCAATGGGGATTTGTGGGTGCTCAAGACCGGTAACCAACCTGTGAGAGGACATGAATCACATTGTGGGGGCCATTTATTGGTAGAGTCACAAATAGTAGACTTGGGCTCATGGGTGCTCAAGATCGATAGCCAACTCGTGAGAGGACATGAGAACTTCCCGTCTATTATTTGTAGATGACTAATAGGGTTGATGAGTACGTAGTCTGGGACTACGCTGACTCTAGTGAGAAGGATACCGGAAAAGATTGCCCGGGACAAGGAATGGACGTATCTGGACCTGAGTTGATATAACCAAGTAGGTGACTTGCACTTGGCTAGGCTTTACCCTGACATGCGCCAGTATTCAAACCAAACGGTGATGTGAGAGAGTGTTGAACTAAACCCTAGCCAAGGTTGTCCGTAATGTTTCAGGACCCATTACCAACCGGTGAACAGAGTGAGACCTACCCAAAGGAGTATGGTGCTATGACTTAAAGCATGTTTGCCTATAAAGACCAGCATACATTCATAGAGTTAGAAGCACATTTGCATTTATTTTATGATATCATTGCATATAAGTTTGCTTGTGAATGCATGTGAAGATGCTTATTGTGTTTGGATTACTTGCTAAGTTCTTTTGAGCTTACCCTTTGGGGGACTTGTTTTTAGATGACATTGCAGGATCGGAAGAGAAATCGTGCCACAACACGGAGGACCCTCCATACATGGTACAGCTCCGGAAGTCCTTGGACAAGGTAATGAAGAGCGAGGCAGCCAACACTTAAGTTTGGACTGCATTGACGACTCCCATTGACGGTAGCCGGCATCATCTTATTCGCCGATGGGATCGCGCGCTAGATGCTGATCTGAAGATTCAAGAGCATAACCCAAAGGTGAAGAAGAAGAAGAGTCAACTAAAGATGTTGATTAGACTTCTCTTGTTTCTTCTAGACTTTTGTTTTACCTATATTAGCTTAGAGCTTGTCTTAGTTTCAATCTACCTTCCACATACCTTGTGGGGTATATTTCCGCTATACTCTACAGTTGTCTTTTGATTTGGTATCTTTTTATTCCGCACTCTGATATTCTTTTGTGATCCTTCGAAGATCCTTTCTTGACTTTTATTAATAAATTACTTGAATACAATGATTTGTTCTTGCTTTTGATTATGATATTGTGCTAAATGGATATGATCATTCCTAGACTTGATCTTCAGGGCTGTGGATCACAAACTCGGGTATTCCAGATAGGGTACTGGTAGGGTGGATGTGACAGAAATGCCATGGAGTACGTTCGCCATTGCAACAACTACCAACTTCATTCGACCTTGTCAAAGCAGCCAGCAGAAACCCTAATTTCAATTCTCAATCCAATCCCATTTGCAATGTGGGGAATTGACCTCATGGGAAAATTCACCAACGCATCAGGCAGTCAGGAATACTTGATTGTAGCAATCGATTACTTCACCAAATGGGTCGAGGCAGTCCCCTTGGCGACTATTACTAAGAAAAGAGTTGAGAAGTTCATGCTGGAGTCAATCATCCAACATTTCGGGATTCCAAAGATTCTCGTAACAGATCATGGAACGCAGCTTGACAACCCCCAATTCAAATGATTCTACAATACATACATGATTGAGCACTGCATGTCTTCGGTAGCGTACCCCTAGAGCAACAATCAGGTAGAAGTCACCTACCAAACCTTGTAAGAATGAGTAAAAGAGAGACTAGAGTCTAACAAAGCCTTATGGGTTGAAGAACTCCCGAATGTCCTCTGGGCATACTGAACCACAGGCCGGACATCAACAGGTGAGACTCCATTTAAATTAGCCTACGGGACAGAAGCCTTAGCTCCAGTAGAAGTGATGGCAAGAACTCTCAGAGATCAAGAATTTGAAGAAAAGGCAAATGAGCAAGGATTATTAAACAGCCTCGATCTACTAGATGAAGTTTGAACAAGAGCCGTTGCTTGAATACAGCACTACCAAAGAAGGATAGCCTCTCATTACAACACTCGAGTGAGGCACCGACAGTATCAATCGGGAGATCTAATCCTCAGAAACACTTTAGCCTCTGATCCACGTCATCAAAGGAAATTAGATCTTTCCTGGGAAGGATCGTACATGATCGTGAAACCAGTTGGTTCGGGAGATTATAAGCTAAAGGATCCGGCAACCAATCGAGAGATAAATCGATCATGGAACGCCAAGCATCTTAAGAGGTTTTATCCTTAAGAAGTCATTTCTATTTTGAGATGTAATACACGTCAATTTTTATTCAAGATGTGAATTCACAATTTTCGAGCATCGAATCTCTTTTGAATGGGGGCATACGGGAATAATTGCTCAAGTGAAATTCCAATTCAAAAGGCTTTAGTTATAAATGGGGCATCGGTTTAAAACCTGAATGAGACCTCTGAAAGCTTAAGAATTTTCAAGAATTCATTGAGTACGGGGCATCGGTTCAAAACCCGAATGAGAACTCTGAAAGCTTAAGAGTTCTCAGGAATTCATCGAGTACGGGGCATTGCTTTAAAACCCGAATGAGACCTTTGAAAGCTTAAGAATTTTCAAGAATTCATTGAGTATGGGGCATCAATTTAAAACCCAAATGAGAAATCTGAAAGCTTAAGAGTTCTCAGGAATTCATCGAGTACAAGGCATCGGTTTAAAACCCGAATGAGACCTCTGAAAGCTTAAGAATTCTCAGGAATTCATCGAGTACGGGGCATCGGTTTAAAACCCGAATGAGACTTCTGAAAGCTTAAGAATTCTCAGGAATTCATTGAGTATGGGGCATCGGTTTAAAACCCAAATGAGACCTCTGAAAGCTTAAGAATTCTCAGGAATTCATTGCTTACAGGGCATCAGATTAAAACCCGAATGAGACCTCTAAAAGCTTAAAAAATTCTCAGGAATTCTTTTAAGTATGAGGCTTCAGTTTAGAACCCGAATGAGACCTCTGAAAGACTTAAGGATTCTGAGGAATTCATTGAGTACAAAACTTCGATTTTATTTCCAAGTGAAAACTCAAACAAAGAAGTCAAGAAAAACGTAGAGAAAAGCATATTCATTGATATAAATGCTCAAAAGGGGAGCCAACCCTTACAACAACAACAACAACAACAACAACAACAACAACAACAACAACAACAACAACAACAACAACAACAACAACAAGAAGAAGGAGAAGGAGAAGGAGAAGGAGAAGGAGAAGGAGAAGGAGAAGGAGAAGGAGAAGGAGAAGGAGAAGGAGAAGGAGAAGGAGAAGGAGAAGGAGAAAGAGAGCACTTGTTCTAAACTACAAAAAGAAATGTTTTTAATTCGGCAAGAGGGTCGAGAGTCTGGTCATGAGCTGGATCGGGGGTCTAATCTTGAGCAGCTGCTCAGCAGTCTCTTTAGGAGCAGCATCATTCTCTTCTACAGTCTCAGGCTCGGGAGACAAAGGAGAAGGAGAAGAGAGCACTTGTTCTGAACTACAAAAAGAAATGTTTATAATTCGGCAAGAGGGGTCGAGAGTCTGGTCATGAGCTGGATCGAGGGTCTAATCTTGAGCAGCTGCTCAGCAGTCTCTTTAGGAGCAGCATCATTCTCTTCTACAGTCTCAGGCTCGGGAGACATTGGAGGCTCGTCACTAAGGTAACCCTCTATGTTCGGGTTTATCAGAGGACAATTGTCCTTTGCCAAGACCCATTCCAAGATCGCCATTCCCAGATCAGCAAAAATCTCCTCGTTGACGAGATCTTCATACTGCTTGATCGGGAAAGAAGGGTCCCTCTTCAGAATGGATTTCCAGACCTCATTGAGACCAGTCCGGTAAGCCAACAAATTGTAACTAGCCAACAACCGATCGAAGGGTTGGTTGTTCAGATACTTGGCAACACAGGCTTTATGAACTTCAGGACTCAAAGATTCGGCACTTGAAGGAGAAGTAGATATTAGCTTGTTTTCCAGCTCCTCCTTCTCCTGAATGAGACTCTTGATCTTAAACTCAGAAGAAGAAATGGTAGTCCTTAGTTGGCCCATCTCCTTCTCCATCTCCTCCATTCGGGACTTGGCCACCATCAACTCTCCTGAAGCCTTGCGAAGACGGGAGCTCTCTTCCTTCAACTTCGAGACCTCTTGATGCCTGGTCTCGGCTAGCGCGTCACTGCGTTTGGCCCGAGCGCTAAGACGACCCACTCTTAGGAGAACCTCCATCTGATGATGGAAATGCTCAGTAAGGACCCTGCATCCAAGGGACAATCGGGAAGAGGTCAGGAAAAGTCAAAGCCAAAAAGGTCAATTTTCACAGAGAGTGAAACATACCTGATTGAAGAATTCACCAATTCTTCGTCGAATGTAGAATAGGCATCACATATGGTTAAGGAGTGGATGACCTTGGATTCTACATTCAATGACCATAATTACTGGACATCTCATGGCTTCTCATTTTGCATCTTTTTCGCCTAAAAACTGATTTTCTCGCTAGATGGCTGCACGCGGAGGTAGGAGAGTACCCATGCGCGGCCGAGGTCGTGGTCCAGGTAGAGATGACGCACATGACCCAGTCCATCCAGACTACTTCAGGTCACCGGAGGCACAGGAGTTGTACTTCGACCATTTCAGTCAGCGCCAGATCGAGTATGGTCGACCGGTAGTGACTTCAAAGGTCGAGCAGTTCCAGATCGAGAGTAGACTCGCAGTAGTGGGCTGGAGAGGTACCTTGTTCTTGAATGAGGATGCCTATCCAAAGCTAGTCAGGTTATTCTACAGCAACCTGACCTTCCACAGAGAGAGGGTGATAGAGCATGACACTAGGCTGGTGATAGAGAGCCGGGTGAAGACTATAGACATACGCTTCACCACAGAGGAGCTGGTTCACATCCTAGACGTGCCATACATCCATAGCGATAGGAGATGGTTCGAGCCGGGGGATGAGTCAGACGATGTCATCCACTTGGAGGAGAGAGCTCTCATCTACTTGAGCATTTGCCCACGGTAGTGCAGCGGGGTAGAGTCAGTGACCGAGCTGCTTCCTTCATGCAGGATCATCTCCCGAATCATAGCACGGAACCTGCTGCCTAAGGCAGGTCATCAGAGTGAGATTTCACTCATGTAGGCTATGATGACCTTCTCAGTGTACACCTGCTACCAGATAGACTTGGCTTACATAATCCAGAATGCCATGATCTATCGAGTGGCATATCCGAGGAGAGCAAACCTTGGATACGGGCGACTTCTGACACGGATCTTCGAGCACTTCGGGGTCGACCTAGAGGGAGAGCAGGCTATTCCAGTTGGGCATGGCTGCACGATAGGTCACAGATTGGTCGCTCAGATGCACTTACTGGGCGGACCAAACTCACCAAAGATGCCAGTCGAGCCGGAGGACATGGATGTAGAGGCTGATGATGAGGATCATGCAGACTCACCACCACCTTCTCAGTTCGAGATAGGAGGCACATCCAGGACTCAGGATACTTCGGAGGTCGCACCACCTTGGGCTAGAGGTTTGTTCACTCGGATGGACCAGTTCGAGCAGGGGCAGGTAAAGATGAGGGACCAGATAGCAGAGTGCCTTGATATGCTCTGCCAGATGAGACTAGCACCACCACCTCCACCCCAGCAGTAGATAGACTTAGACTTTGATCCATTTTGATTCAATACTGACTTTAGGGTTTAGATATGTTTATTGTAGTTTTTATTTAGCACATGTTCATTTCCTATCATTTTGTAAAGCATAGAGTACGCTCCAAATTATGTAAATCTTTATCTTGTTAATGAAGTACAGTTATGTTTGTTGCATTTATATTATTGTCTCTTATGCATTTTCTTGATAATTAAAATGTGAGAATGTGTTTCACTTGACTTATGGTAAGTTATGCAAAAGAGAATTCACTTACTTTCTTGGTTTGTTTCTAACGAAAGATGTTCTATTACTCACTCTAGTTCTTTTGAGTCACTTCTGGATTTATGACTCAGATTGCTCATCTAACACTTGTATCAAATATTATTGACTTCGTACAACTATGGCTCTGATACCACTCTGTCACACCCCACCCGCCGGTCTCTGTTAACCGCCCGACAACCCGTGGGAGTGATCCGCCATAGGATCCACGTTTTAGTCTATCAACAATATTAAATACAAATAAAGATAATCAAGAGCAACAAATGTTCAATAAATGAATTAAAGGAATTACAGGAGCCCAAATACTCCAATAACAATAATAAAAGGAAAGAATAATAAATAAAACGAATACGAGTTCAGCGGAAGTAAACAAAAGAGTTATATCAATTTCTTTCCAGTCTCCTTTTCTAAGGTTAAATAGTGTTTTTCATGAATTTCAAGATAGGGTGTCCTCCAGTTCTTCTCCATTCGCTGAGCAAACTTTCTAACCACCATCCGTCTCTGACCATCAATAGGTGCCATAAGCGCACTCCATACACCCGCAGGAGCTCCCGCACAGGCTATCTCCATTTCCCACTGACGGTGCCACATCTTCTTCATACGGGATGGTTCCTTCATAGGAAACCAGTCCATCTTCCTGTACAATTCCTTCTTCTGTGCAGGCTAATAAACATATACAAAAATAAAGGCGTGAGTTCTAAATAACTCAGTAAGAGACAATCACAAATCCCATCAATTATCCAACAAAGCATAAACACATACATGATATGAATGAGTGCAAGGTATGAATGATACTAGGATTTCTAACTATGCAGGTCTCTAATGGTTGACATGCTTTGAGATATACACCAGCCCTCCTCTGGGTAAGTCTCATCACTCTGATCCGGCAAGGACTGGTTACCTGTATAGGGATCCTGGGAAAAAGGGAAAGTCCACACCTGGCTCTCATTTCCATGGCTGGGGTTAAGTCAACACTCTCTTACCACGACCATTGGTAATGAGTACTGGCGCATGTCGGGGTTTCTAATCCAGTGCAAGGTCATACTGGTTACATGTCTACATGAAGTCTAGATACATCCCCTATGGCACCAACCAACTCGGTTCAGTATCCTTCGCAACCTAGGAGAGAGAATCCTCACGGACTGGCTACCGATGTTGGACTCCACTCCTTAACCCTATGGTCATCCACATATTATTGGGGCGGATGCTCTCATGACTCCTCACGACACCCGGTCAGTTCCTTGGACGTCCATAAGCCCAACCCTAACATATGCAACCCTACCATTTATATGACTAACAGTGGACCAATGTCACATCACTCACTCGGTTTCAATCCCCTTACCGAAAGGGTAGTACCATGTGGGGTACCTAGCCATGCAATTCTAGACTCTACCTAATAATGTCATCAAACAGTCATGACAGTGCTGGAGACATCAGCAGGCATGTGTCCCATTCCACAGCCTTCTGATATCCCAAGCTAAGATATCCCAAAAGAGATAACTCTTCCATCAGAACCATATACTAACCATCATCAATACATAACATTCATAATCAACACAGTATATATGTAAACAAGACAAACAGCAGTAATATAACAAGATTAATATACAAGACATGAATACAGAAGCATATATAAAGAAATACTAATTCTAATATACACTGGACTAGCATATTTCAAGTCTATTCCAAAGATAGGATGGGTTGTCCTTACCTGCATATAAGTAAACTGTCCGTAAAAAGAGATCCGTTAACTATTACAAGTCTTTATTTTCAAACAGAGTATACCTAAACACAGTGTTACAATATTATATGAGTTAATTGAATCAAAGAGAATTAGAACCAAAAGTCATTTGGTCACTGTTTACCAGGTCGGTCGCTTAACTTGAGCGACCGCCACTAGTGACCGCCCCAAAAACAGAGAGTTTCAATCTGAAACTCAGGCTTCTGATCACTCGTTTTCAATCCGGATTTCAAGTAATCATGGCCTAAGTCTCAAATCTAATACTCCCAAAGCCAAAGGGTGAAGGAAAACCTAGCAATTACCATCATTGGGTTACCCAGAACTCTCCCCTTGACTGGATTATCCTTCTCACGAAAGCAGGGTTTCGTTTTCGGATAAATCACCTCAAGTAGATTGGAAAGAGAGTCACAAAGATCAAAGAGGGTAACCACCATGATGAGGGGATGGGTTAATACTAAAATAATAGACAAAGAGAGTAAAGAATAAAGGGTGAATTCAATACCTCACTTCAGAACACCAGAAAAAGGAAGGACTGATCTCCAGGTCACTGCCAGCACTTCAGATCCACTTTTGAAACTTCCCCGCAGCCGTCTAACCTCCAAAATTAGCAACCACAAATTAAATGTTCATTACTTGGACGAGGGTTACCTTTTATAGAAGTCAGGGGGCAAAATAGGGCAAAAACTCCGAAAACAGACCGGGCGGTCGCTCCAGGCGGTCGCTTGGTTTGATCGACCGCCACTAGCAACTGCCCCCATGTAATTTTCCATACAAGGGTGCTTTTGCTAGGGGGTTGATATCCAAGTACAACCTAGCCCTAAAGAAGAGATGGGGGAGATCTTACCTTCATTCCGGACATCTCCGAACAACACTTGTCTTCCAGAATTCCAACTACCAAGCAAGGCAGGCTCTTCAGACAAAGGATCCAGATCCATGGGTTCAGGGTATGGATCATGGACTTCTATCTGGACACTCCACAAACCTACCCAACTAGACCTTCGGGTTCTCGGACCTGCAATACGGATCTTGGGTTAGAAATACGGGGGTTGTTACATATATGGCTTTGCGAGATCGTCCGCAATAGCGGAAGGATCAATACAGCTAGATCTGTCGATTGGAAGCTTCCCCAAAGAGGTAATTGTTCGGGTAAACTTCCTGGTGGTTCGAGAGCTTCCGGCTTATAATGTCATCCTCGGAAGACCATCCTTATCAAAGTTAGGTGCTATAGTTTCAACAAAGCACCTGAAAATAAAATTCCTAACAGAAATGGGGATCGGTCAGGTCTCATCTGACCAGAGAATTTATCAGCAATGTTATGTCACATATTTAAAAGATAAGGAGGGCCCAAGAAAGGTAACGGCGTTACCAATAGGAGTACGGGATGATCGGGACGAGGCAGAAATGCAAAGGCCCGAGCCGGTAGAAAAGTTGGAACAAGTTCAGCTGTATACCGATGATGAGAAAAGAGTAACTTATATCGGGTCTGAGTAGCTGGAAGAATTCAAAAAAGAGTTGAAGTCTTTTCTTCAACAAAACAGCGATGTGTTCGTGTGGTCTGCGGATGACATGCTAGGAATTGATCGGCAAGTTCCAGAGCACAAACTTTGGATAGATCCAAAGGTGAAACCAGTAATTCAGAAACGGAGATATTTCTCCATAGAAAAGTACGAAGCCGTTCGGGGTGAGGTTGAAAAGTTGAAGAACTTTGGTTTCATTGAACCCATTGAATGCCCAATCTAGTTGGCCAACGTGATAATGGTCAAAAAGGCAAATGGAAAGTGGAGGATGTGTACAGATTACACAGATCTCAACAAGGCTTGCCCTAAAGACTGTTACCCGTTGCCCAAGATTGATTTGTTGATAGATGCAACGACAGGATATGAAACATTGAGTTTCATGGATGCATACTTAGGATATAACCAGATCCTCATGAATAAGGAGGACGAAAAGTTTACGGCTTTCATGACTAATCGTGAGAGTTTTTATTACAAAGTCATGACGTTTAGCCTAAAAATGCAGGGGCTACTTATCAGAGGGCCGTCAACAAAATCTTTAAAGACTTGATCAGGAAGAACGTGGAGGCGTATGTTGACGATATGCTGGTAAAAAGCACTACGAGAACAAATCACATTGAAGATTTGGCAGAGGTATTTTTAGTACTGCGAAAATACCAAATGAAGCTGAATCCAGAAAAGTGCGCCTTCGGAGTTTCGTCGGGCAAGTTATTGGGCTTTATGGTATCACAAAGAGGTATTGAGGCTAATCCAGCCAAAATACAAGCTTTGATTGATATGGAAGCCCCCAAGACTGTTCGAGATGTGCAATGCTTAACGGGGAGAGTTGCCGCGTTGAATTGTTTCATCTCACAATCGGGAGAAAAGTGCCTACCTTTTTTCAAAGCACTCAAAGACTTGAGGGGCAGTAAGGTGGCAAAATGGACTGACGAGTGTCAAAAAGCTTTCGAAGACCTAAAGGAGACACTAGGAAGACCACCGCTATTGTCCCGACCCAAGAAGGGAGAAATTTTACAGCTATATTTAGCAACATCCCCTTCGGCAGTAAGTGCAGTATTCGTTCGGGAAAAAGACAAAAAGCAGTGGCCAATCTATTATGTCAACCACGTACTACTTGACGCGGAGACAAGGTACTTTCAGAACGAAAAGCAAGCTCTGGCTCTTATTGTGAAACCCGGCCCTAACCTTAACCCGGATACTCTTTTGTCTGTAGGTCCGAAGACCCAAAGTAGAAGTGAAAGTCAACTATGGGCCATATCAGTAGAAGATTTAGTGTTCGACTCCGAACCTATGGAGATTGAAGATGATGCCCCATACTTGAAGATAGTGTTGGATATAGAAAAGAGACTACGCCTTGATGAAGAGAAGATTGGTTGATGACCATAGAGTTTGGTGGGATATGATTTAAAGCCATTTTTCCATGCTAGGTAAGTTATACTATATGTGTTTAAAGTTTCGTTTGATTCCGAGTAGTGGAAGGCCCTCAATTCCCTAACTTTGGCTTTGCTATCTGCCTGGGTCGACTGCTTGGGTCGACTAGGCCAGGCTACCCAGCCAATCGACCCAGAGATGCTGAACTCGAGCAGAATCTTTTGTTTAGGTTATATTGCCATGACTTCGTGATTTTAGTATCCCTAGCCTCCAAAACACTTAGAGAACGAAGGGAACTCATCTCCAAGCCTCCAAAAGTGTTGAAGAAGACCTAATCTTGCAAACTTGCTAGTTCTCTCTCTTGTTCTTCAATCAAAGGTTAGTATTCAGTCTTTTGTGTTATTGATTCATTCTTTCTATGATCACTCTCATCTCTGAACTAAGATTACGATGAAGATGCTGCAACCTTGTAGTCATATCTTTACAATCTCTTTTCATTCTCTTGTGCCATGATCATCTTATTTATTCTTAATATGATTTTTATGATTTCTTCTTAAACTATGATCATATTCTTATTTTGATTTATTCTAGCATTGTAGATGCCTCTCCATGATTATTCATACCTCTGATTTACTGTGTTATTGTACTAGAATGAGACCTTATCATCTCTAGTTCATCTCTTTCATTCATAGCATGTTTTCAATGAAAACCATGATTTTTACCAAAATAGAAACTATGATTTCAAATTAGTAAGTAATGGTTTTAATCGTTGTTTGATGTCTAAAATATGCTTTTTAGTCTTAGACTACTGTGTTAGACATTCTCTCCAAGTTTCGTAGCATTCCGAATTGTATAGCATAGGTTTCGGATCAAGATTTCATTTTCTGAATTCGGATTTACTCCTGGGCAAATTGACTGGGTCGACTGACTCAATCAACCCAGCCAATCAACCCGCAATGACAGAATTGGATTTCTTCGTCCGTTTCGATTGGATTGATGCTCATTCTTTTAGGACTACTTCCTAATGACCGTATGATGTTGTTCTAGGGTTTATTTGCTAACTTTGGATTCATCCTCTTGTCCGTCCGGAATATATTCCAATCTATTTAAGGTTAGGAAAGTTGTTACCATATTAACATAGATTGCATAGATTTAGTTTCTAATTTGGGAACTACTTAGATTTGCTACTGTTATGTTAGTTTCTATTATGATATGAATGTTGTAAGTACAATAGGATCTTATTTCCTTATTTACTTTATGTACTTGGATCATGTATGAATATTTATTCATGTATGTTGCTCATTATTTCAATATTGTCTTATTATACTCTTTCATATGATGAGATATCTATCGTGGATGATATGACTATATTATGATTGTGATTATTTAGGTATGATTTGGGATTGGGGAATGTCCTTTTGACATTTTTGTCCTTGGACATCATTGGGAGTAGTATGGGATATTTCCAATGTTGCCCTTTGACACTTTCCCGGATTATTGGTTGTCATACCTAGGACTTGTCTAGCAGTATTTGGCTAGGGTATTCCTTGTTATATCAAACCCGATTCGGAAGGGTATTGAGACCGACCAACCCGTGGTAGCAATGGGGATTTATGGGCGCTCAAGACCGGTAACCAACCCGTGAGGGGACATGAATCACATTGTGGGGGCCATTTATGGGTAGAGTTGCATATGGATAGACTTGGGCTCATGGGCGTTTAAGACCGGTAACCAACCCGTGAGAGGACATGAGAGCTTCCCGTTTACTATATGTGGATGACCTATAGGGTTGATGAGTCCGTATTTGAGAGAGTCAGATACGCTGACTCTAGTGTGAAGGATACCGGAAAGGATCCCGAGAGGGGAGGAATGGACGTATCTGGATCTGAGTTGATGTAACTAAGTAGATGACTTGCATTCGGCTAGGT
Source organism: Hakea prostrata (assembly GCF_041222555.1). NCBI lineage: Eukaryota > Viridiplantae > Streptophyta > Magnoliopsida > Proteales > Proteaceae > Hakea > Hakea prostrata. The sequence continues at coordinate 265,875 of NW_028291123.1, forward strand.
TGTACCCTGACATGCGCCAGTACTTAGACCAAACGGTGATGTGAGAGAGAGGTGACTTAACCCCCAGCCATGGATTGTCCGAGATGGATGAAGGACCCTTTTGCCAACTGAGGATGAGTGAATTGAGACCTACCCAAAGAAGTATGGTGCTATGGCTTAAAGCATGTCTGCCTATAGGGACCAGCATACATAGAGTTAGACTCATACATGCATTGTCTGTCTCATATCATATCACATTATGCTTTGTTTATGTTATCATGTTATTTATGCTATTATGGAATTACTTGCCTTACTGGGTTTCTTTTGAAACTCACTCCTTTTGTGCAACATCTTTTGTTAGATTATTCTGCAGGCATTGATGACTATGAAGGCCAATATGAGGAAACGCAAGATGAAGAAGCGTACAATACGCAAGGTGTTGGCAACTATGAAGATTACGTTAAGGATTCCTCGAGTGGTCTTACTTGATACCAAGATTAGCCCTACTGTGGAGTGGGAGCGTCTGAGCGTGATTGATGAAGTCTATGTTTATGAAGACGTTCTTTATAAAGTAGAATAGACTCTAGCTTAGTTAGATTATATCTTTCTTTCTTGTCTTTAGAACCAGTTGTAATCTCCTTTGACTTTCGATCTACATTCCGCTGTACTCGTGGAGTGAGATTCTGCCTCACTCTACATTTTTGATTATATATATCTATTGGTATCATTTCCGCACTCTAATGATTATCTCATTACTTTACTTTGATTCATTTGAATAATATTGTTAACCTTGATTTAGTCCTGTTCTTGATTATATTATTGTGAATGTGGGAGGTTGATTTACTCGATACTGGATCTTGTGGATTGTGGATCACACACTCGGGTATGCTAGATAGGGTACTGGCTGGGTGGATGTGACACTTATGATAGCAACTAGAAAACTACGGCCATACTTTCAGGCTCATCCAATCGAGGTATTTACTACTTTTCCCCTTTGTGAAGTTCTTCGTAAACCTGATTTGTCTGGAATTGTCTGGAAGAATGGTAGCTTGGTCGGTCGAACTCAGCGAGTTCCAAGTAATCTTTAAGCCTTGAACGGCAATTAAAGCCCAAGCATTGGCTGATTTCGTAGTAGAGACTACTTCACCGATGGAGGAAATTGCCGAACCCACTATTTAACCATTTGGGAGGTATACGTGGATGGTTTGAGTAATAAGCAAGGATCAGGAGCTGGAATTCTCCTGAAGAGTCCAGTAGGTTTTATTATTCGATATGCATTAAGATTTGCATTTGAAGCAAGCAACAATGAGGCAGAATACGAGGCCCTAATAGCTGGACTTCAATTGTCAAAAGCATTGGCAATAGCAGACATAACTATTTTTAGTGACTCACAGCTTATTGTCAATCAAGTACAAAGGGGATATGGCGTTAAAGAACCCCGATTACAAAAACATCAAGAGATTGTGCAAGCATTGTAGAAGGAATTCAGGAATCTAAAGTATGTCAGATCCTAAGAAAAGAAAACACAATGGCAGATGAGCTATCCAGATTAGCCAATGCCAAGGAAAAGAATTTAGACCCTTCGGTCTACATAGAAGAAATAACATTCCCAAGTTATCGAGAAAAGGAGATATCTTATATTGAAGCAGAGCGATGCTAGATGGATCCGATCGTGGAATATTTGAGAGATGACAAATTGCCAGAAGATCCGAAAGAAGCAAGATTAATCAAGGTGCGATCAACATGATTCATTATGCAGAATGGAAGGCTATACATAAGATCTTATTCCGGACCCCTCTTGCGATGCTTAGGTCTCGAAGGATCGGAATTAGCTCTGGCCGAAGTACATGAAGGAATTTGTGGTGCTCACATGGGCGGTCGGGCCCTGGCACACAAAACTTTTAGGCTCAATTTATATTGGCCTAAGCTTCAGCAAGCTGCTATGGAATATGTTCATCGGTGTTGCAATTGCCAAATCCATGCTACGGTATCTAAAAGCCCAGCTGAAACCCTGACTTCAATTCTAGACCCCATCCCTTTTGCGATGTGGGGAATCGATATCATGGGAAAGTTCACCAAGGCATCTGGCGGAAGAGAATATCTTATAGTAGCAATTGACTAGTTCACCAAATGGGTCGAGGCTAGTGCCCTGGCAACCATCACTGAAAAAAAGGTGGAGAAGTTCGTGCTCGAGTCAATCATATATCGGTTCGGGATGCCAAAAATAATCGTGACTGATCATGGCACTCAATTCAATAACCCACAATTTGAACAATTTTGCGGAACTTATCTAATCTAGCATCGTATGTCGTCAGTGGCATACCCCCAAAGTAATGGCCAAGTAGAGGTTACAAACCGAACATTACTTGAGGGGATAAAGAGAAGACTCAAAGCTGATAAAGCCTTATGGGTCGAAGAATTGCACAACGTACTGTGGGCCTATCGAACTATGGTTCGAACACCCACAAGAGAAACTCCTTTTAAACTGGCTTATGGATATGAAGCGTTGGCACCTGTTGAAGTAATGGCTAGAACACTACGGGAAAGAGAGTTCGAAGAAAAAGCGAACGGACAAGGATTGCTAGATAGCCTTGATTTGTTAGATGAAGTTCGTGCAAAAGCAATAGCACGAACTCAACATTATCAACAAAGGATAGCATCACATTATAATTCCCGAGTGAAGAATCGTCAATACATAGCAGGAGACTTGGTATTGAGAAATACTTTAGCTTCAGATCCACGTCATCAGAGGAAATTGGACCCTTCATGGGAAGGCCCGTATATGGTTATTAAACCAGTCGGTTCGGGAGCTTATAAGCTAAAGAACATGACAACCCAAAAGAGCTGGATCGTTCGTGGAATGCCAGGCACTTGAAGAAATATTATCCTTGAGGAGATTATCATTTTCATTCATGATGTAACAAAATTCAACTCAATCAATACAATTCTCAGTTTTCAACATACTGTCTTTTGATTGGGGGCATCACACAACACTCAAAATCGGATCCAGCAGCAAAATCAAAAGGCATCGGTTTAAAACCCGTGTGGGACCTTCTACAAGGCATCGGTTTAAAACCCGAGTGAGTTACTTCCCAAACTTATTGAATTTCTCCGGAAATTCTTAAGTAAAGGCATCGGTTTAAAACCCGAGTGAGTTCCTTCTCAAACTTATTGAATTTCTCCGGAAATTCTTAAGTAAAGGCATAGGTGTAAAACCTGTGTGGGACCTTCTACAAGGCATCGGTGTAAAACCCGTGTGGGACCTTTTACAAGGCATCAGTTTAAAACCCGAGTGAGTTCCTTCTCAAACTTATTGAATTTCTCCGGAAATTCTTAAGTAAAGGCATCGGTGTAAAATCCGTGTGGGACCTTCTACAAGGCATCGGTTTAAAACCCGAGTGAGTTCCTTCTCAAACTTATTGAATTTCTCCGGAACGTCTTATGTAAAGGCATCGGTTTAAAACCCGTGTGGGACCTTCTACAAGGCATCGGTTTAAAACCCGAGTGAGTTCCTTCTCAAAACTTATTGAATTTCTACGAAAATCTTTAAGTAAAGGCATTGTTTTGAAACAACTAAGACCTACTGCAACAAAGACTCAAGTGACTGACAAAGTTCAAAGATGAAGTTAATTCTTTATTCCTTTAAACGACCAGAAGGGGCCAACCTTTACATCAAATATACATGAGATAACAAATGTTGAGGTACAATCTTCGTTCGGTCAAAAAGGAAAGTCATCATCGGTGATCATCAAGAATTTAAAACAAGATCGAAGCATCTTTGTCGAAGCAACACAGAGTCAAGAAGCAACACAGACTCAAGAAGAAGAAGAAGAATAGAGTTGCGAAAACATATGTTATCATTTGTTTATTTCCCTCGGGGATTGCGAAGCATTCTGTAAATAAAATATCCTCCGCAATTCCATGCTCTTTATCCAGCTTTTTCGGAAGAAGCCTGATCTTTGATCAAACCTGCATTCAAGGCAAGCTCTTCATAGCTGAATCCTCTAAGAGGAGACAATGGAGGAGAGTCATCAAGATGATGCATTATATCCGGATCTGGAGGTGGAAGGTCCATCACATCCTTGGCCCAGGCAAGAAGAGGAAGTCCCAGCTTTGCAAACACTTCAAGATGACAATTGGCGCGGTGGGGAGTCGTGTTGAAATAAGGATTTCTCCTTAGTATCGATTCTCATACCTCGTTCTCACCATCCCGGTATGCCTGCAAGTTATAAGCGTTCAGCACGTCAACAAAAGGCTTACTCTGCAAATGTTTGAAGATGCAAGCCCTGCGAACATCAGTAGAAAGGGACTCGGGCAAAAGGGTAACAGCTTGCCTTTGGCGCGTTGACACAGCTCCAGACCCTTTCGCCCCTGCTGAAAGCTTTCCAACTTCCCGCTCCAGCTACCGGATCTTTTCCCTGGCACCATCCAAATCCGAACGAAGACGCTCGTTCTCGGAATTCTTTTCTCGTGCAATTTCCCAAGCTTTGTTTCCAAGACAACCAATCTCAGCATCTTTGGCTTTGGATTCTTCCCGAAGCCTGCTGCTTCCACTTGGTTGTGGAAGTTACCAGTGAGACTCCTGCAACAACTTCAGAGTTAGTCAAGAGCAAAAGAAAAAATCTTCAGAACAAAAGGTAATGAAGAAAAACTTACATCACCAAGGATTTCATAAATTCCTTATTCGGGACCGTAGAGATGGCTCTGCTCTCGGCAGGCATTTGAACAGCAGTGCACCATTCTAGTGCCTTGTCAAAATCGCCTGTCACCAAGTCAGACCTCTTCAACGACCAGGAAGGATGGAACACATCATCGGACAGCTAGGCGCTTCCTAGTGGCAAAATCCTCGGCCTCCTAGAAAACCTCCTTGGAAGGATTGGAGGAGGATGCCAAACAAGCACTAGAGTTGGGTTCGGAGTCCCGAACGACAATTGCAGGGACCACATCTTCTTTAGAAACCCGAAGGGTCTTCATCATGGAAGAGGACTCTAGCGTAGTGCCAGCAGGGGTTTCAGCAGTGCGAACAGCGACGGAGGGAGCCACATCCTCTTTAGAAGACCGAACGGTCTCTCTAGGCAAAGGAGGCGTGGGAGAAGCATCAGCAGAAGCTGTGGGAATCTGATCTGAAGATTCACCAACATCAATCTCTCCACGTTTAGAAGATTCACCAATAGCAATCTCTCCACGTTTAGAAGATTCACCAACGGCAATCACCTCAGAGGGAACAACCTTCGTCAGCACTTGAGCAGTCTTCTTGCACGATTTTGCCCTAATATTATCCAAGTTAATTCTTGGAGGCACTACAAATGAAAGGCAAGCAGCGTCAGTACAAGAAATCCAACAAAATATAGCAAAAAAGGGAAAACCCTAGATTTCTGTCGAACAGATGAAGTAATGAATACCCAACAGGGAACTTCCGTAATGAGTAAACCCCAAATATGAATACTGTGGAGATTACTAAGGGAGAAGGAGAAGTTCATGATGAAACTGAATGACAAAAGCAGAAGACTTACTTGTTCAGGTTCTGATCGAAGATATTGTTGGAAGATAAGAGTACAGAGACAGCAAAGGAAGACAAAATACTACTTTGCAAATCTAGCAGACAAGGATAACTTGTGGATAGCGAAGATAAAAATAAAGCACCCGTGAGGAACTTAAATAGCCTTAAGGAGTGATGCGACGGTTAAAAGCCCAAGTTAACCAAGGGACAAGATGGAAGAGACGTTTCGAATTCCGAAAAATGCAAGATCAACTGTCAGGAGATAATGGCGCTTCAAATTTGAACCTTGAAGGCTGACCTAGGTTTCCACGTGGAACAATGTGCACCTGATACGAGGATACTGCCAAATACCAACCATCGCACCAATATTAAATAAGAGAGTATTTCCAATTCCTTGGGAAGAGCAACTTGTACGCGAATACAAGGAAACGTTTGGGCTTCGTCATAAAGAAGGAGCAGTTGGGAGATAAAGTTCAAGCGTCATAAAAGGTTCGGAAGAATCAACGCTCCCGAATGTATCTCTCCCGAACGCATCTTTCTGATGCCTCGAGCGTTATCTTCAATTAAGGTACAAGTTAATCTACATGATAACTTATCTCATTCTTAAATCTCTTGCGTGAATAGACAATTCTCTGGGTACGATATGAGAAAGTATTATGGCAATCACTGAGTTCGAGAGAAAGAAGACAAATTTCTATGTCATTATAGAAGACCGTGGGGGGCCAACCCTTACAAAAAAAAAAAGAAGAAGAAGAAGAGATGGCTTCCTATTGTTCTTTCTCACTGTCGGCCGAAGGATCTTGATCTGTAGCAAGCTTTTGAGGTTCTTCGGGAAGAGGCGGTGAATCAGCAAGATACTTCTCGATGTCTAGGTTTGCTGGAAAGGGGTTCTCCTCTTCCAAAACCCAATCAAGGAAAGGCAGCTCAAGCTTCTTGAAGATTTCCTGGTGACACACCTCCCGAAAGGGAGTTGTGTCAAAAGAAGGATTAGATTCAAGAATCTTTTTCCAGACATCATTATGCCCCTCTCGATAAGCTTGAAGGTTGAAGGAACCCATCAGATCAGTGAAGGGAACGCTGTTCAGATACTTCTGAATACAGTCCCTCCGAAGATCTTGTGAAAGATGTTCGGGCTTGCTAGGAACTGCCATCTTCTTCAGGCTTTCGTTCTCCAAGTCCTTATGTAATATCCAGCCCTATTCTAACCTTGACCCTGACCCGGATCCACTGTTGTATTCAGGTCCGAGGACCCGAAGCGGTGGAAGAAGAGAATTATGGACCATTCTAATTGATGATCATGATTCGGAGACCGAGCCCATGGACATTGACAATGATACCCCTTGCTTAAATGCATTGTCAGTGTTTAAGGAAAGTCTGCGCATCGGAGAAGATTAATATGGTTGATGTACCAAATGACCTCCTGTCCACAATCCGAAGGTATTCCCGGAAACTAGACTTCTTGATTGAATTGTGGAAGAAAACCTCACTCAATTTGACCTTGTATAGCCTTTCAAATCCCTACTTGAAGTTGCTGTTCTAAACCTGAGTTTTCTGCTGAAAACATTTTGGTCGATACCATCGACCAAAATGTCCCAGTCTGCCAAGTTAATGATTCCATGGAATATTCCTTTTCTATTTAATAGGACCTCGAGCCTTGAGCCTTTTGCAATCATTTTTCTCACCTGGGAACGTGGGGAGAGCTTCCCAAAGCAGCTCCTTGGTTAGTGTGAAGGGTATCTCATCAAAGACACTTAATTTATCATTGATTCTTGTCTTCATCTTCCACACTAAGGTATGACTCTTCATTCCACTCTCTACCCTACCATTTTCTACTCTTTTCTATTTTCATCTTGCTGATGGGACATTTGGAATGGTGCTGCAACCTTGCAACCACCACTCCAAGTGCCTACTCATGCTCAATCCATGATTCCCTTAGCCATTCATTGATGCTAATGCTTATATCTCATGCCTAGCATATGTATTCCATGATTTACCTATTAACATCATACCATTTGATATCAAACTGAGCTATAGAGTGTATTATGTTCATGTTTAACATTGCCATATGATTCCAATCGAATTTCTATTAGTTCCTCTAGCTATTGCATGCTATTCCTCATCAATGCAATCAATTCCAACTCATGCCATGATGTTTATCACTTGAACTTGATAGCTCAAATTGGGGCTTTTTAATTAGACCATTGGATTGGGTTAATTCCTTGATTTATAGTGTCCTACTACTGTTGTTAAGTATGCCTCCAAGTTTCAGATTGATCCGAACACCAGAAGACTCATTTCGGACCAAAATCCCCAAAATCCACTATTCTGCCCGAGGACAATTTTGGTCGATACTTTTGGTCGATACCATCGACCAAGACCATCGACCAAAGTTGTTGCTTGACAAACAACCTTGGTCGGTTTTGACTCAAATGACATCCGATCTTCCCGACTTCTTTTCTAACTTATTATTGATGTTTGTTTAGGGCCTTAACAATTCTATTGGACTATTCTTGGTATTCTCAATTCATCATCGACTCATCCAAGGTAAGGATGGTTATATCCATAAACATACAAGTCATCAAATATTGAACTGTGCTTTATTCAAAGAATGAAATCCCTAAATTTCTTTCAATCATTATTATACTGTTACATATGTGTTAGAATAGTAACATTTAAATCTTTATGCATTGGTTGTGTTACTTTATCATTTTGATTTGCTTATGTTTATAATGATTCGTTTCAATATCATGATTTGATTACTATTATGAATATGCATTGGATGCATGAGAAATGATGAGATTTGATGTGTGATTGCTTACGTATGACTTGGGATTGGAGGGTGTCCTACTGACACTTCTGTCCTTGGGCATCGGAGGGAATAGTATGGGATGTTCTCCGATGGTGCCTATCGACACTCTCCCGAGTTATTGGATGACATACATAGGATTGTCTAGTTGTGTGGCTAGGTTCATCCTTGTCGTGTCAGACCCGAATCGGAAGGGCATTGAGACCGAACAACCCGTGGTAGTGTATGGTTGGATGGGCGCTCTAGGTCGGTAGCCAATCCGGTAGGGGACATAAACCATGCTACGGATACCTGAAAGGGGCCATTTATTGGTAGAGTTGCATATGGATAGACTTGGGCTCACGGGCGCTCAAGACCGGTAACCAATCCGTGAGAGGACGTGAGAGCTTCCCGTTTACTATATGTGGATGACCAATAGGATTGATGAGTCCGAAATCCGGGATTTCGCTGACTCTAGTGTGAAGGATACCGGAAAGGATCGCCGGGGGCGAGGAATGGAAGTATCTGAATCTGACTTGACCGACTGAGTAGATGACTTGCATTGGGCTAGGCTTTACTGTGACATGCGTGATGTGAGAGAGCGGTGTCCGATCCCCTTACCATGGTTTTTTTGATGACTTTACCGATCTTCCCCGGGCATTCCCAAGATATGGAAATGGGAGAGTGACTGACGACCCAGAGAAGTACGGTGCTATGACTTAAAGCATGTCTACCTTAGAGACCAGCATTCATAGAGTTAGGCTCATATCTCGCATCATATGTTCCATATCACATTGCATTATTATATGTTCCGAATGTGTATGATTTCTAATTATGGAATAACTTCCTTGCCGAGTTCTTCGAACTCATTCCTTTTGTGCAAATGTTTTAGATTACATTCCAGGTACTGAAGATTACGATGGCACCTCCTATGAGGCGGACTATGATTCCACATACTACCCTCCGGGTAGTGGCGTCGGTGAGGATTCGTATATTGGAGCCGAGGAGGATTATTATCCGCACCAGGGTTAGCCCCACAGTTGTGCGGGAGTGGCAGCGCTGGGTTTACTTCATCCGTACTGTTGAGGAGACTACCATTAGTATAGAAGAAACCCTAGCATAGTGCCCCATTCCCCTGGTGTATTTGTGGAACCTTGGATTTTGTAATTAACTTGTCTTTGAATTATTCCGGTGACACTTGGATATGTAACTAACTTGATTTAATACTTTTCCGCTGCTCTGAGAGGGTGGCTACCACACCTTCTCACCCTTTATGATTTTGATCATATCTTATTATTATCTATGTTCCGCACTCTGATTTAGTTAATCTTGCCTTATTCATGATACTTGGTATTAGTTGTTTTTACCATTGATTATTACTGTTCATGATTGTGTTACCGTGTATGTGGGAGGTATGGACCTCAGATCATTGATCCTTGGACTATGGATCACATCCCGGGTATTCCAAATGGGGTACCAGCTGGGTGGATGTGACACCTTAAGCTCGAGTCTCTCACCGAATGCGATAGCCTCATTTTTCTGCTTCTTGGCTTCGCGTTCGGCAATGGCAGCACGACTGACCGACAAGTCAAGTTCTCTTCTCAAAGAACTCATGGCTTCGTCATTCTTCTCCTTTGACTCCTCGGCTGCTTTCTTCAACCGGTCTACCTCAAAATTGGCCTTCGCCAGATTTTCTTCATTGGTCGGCAGCAAGGAGCCGCTACGACCAACCCGGCTCAATACCTCAATGTGTTGGTAGAAGCTTAACATAGCATTCTTGGAAAGGCAGGAAAATTATCAAAAATCCCAGGAGAGATTACAAAGCAAGTAGTAATAACTCAAGAATCTTTATACCTTGTGGAAAGATGAACGAGAACGTCGTCTTACAAGGTTTCAAAGGCCCGACAGTTAGCAGGCATCAGGCAGAGAGAGCTCCACTCAGCGGCCTTCTCGGGATCCTGCGTGACTCGGTCTGTCTCCGTCAACGACCACTGAGGGACGAAGATCTCCTCAGAATCCTTATTCTTCTTGGATTTTTTCAGGGCAGAAGCATCGACCGAGTTATGCCTCCTTTTGGTTCTAATGCGAGAGGGGGCCTCGACCTCTTCTACCATCGGTTTCTTCCCTCTCCCCGAAGCCTCAACCATTGGCTTCAGTTTTCTAATACCCTTGTAAAAAGGGTCTGGAGGAGGCACTGAGGCCACCCTTTCTGCAGTCAATGCTCGAGGAAACTGTTGCTCTACATTCACAACGGCCTTGGCAACTTTCACCCGAAGGTTGTCTGGATTCATTCTTGGAGGCACTACAAAGAAAGACGAAAGTCAGAAAGTTGAAAAAGTTCGCAGTACATTCAAGAAAGCAAAACGTGGTAGTTAGAAAGCTCACGATGAGCCAACCCCCAGTATTGAAGAATGGAGTTGTATTCCATCTCATATCCATGTATCTATTGATACCATGGAATTGACTTAATCTTCTTGACAACAGCTCTGTCTTCTTTGGATAGTTGAGGGACCCGATTGCCCTCAGAGTATGAAGTGTACAGTTTCCAGGTGATCGGGAAGTTAAGATCTAATGGAGGCGCTCGGCAAAAAAAATACAGCTTGCACCACACTTTGTGATTTTCAAGGGCAGGTTCCCCTGGCAAGAATGCTACCCGACCAATCAAGCTCAACTTTGTTGCACTTGGAAAGCACAACCCAGCCAAGAGGATGGGAAAGAAAAAGAACATGAAAATGTACAAAAAGAGGAAGAGAAGGTATGATGCCAAGCTCAAAACATAAACCCAAGAAGCCGACGATGAGACGCCAGCTATTGGGAAGAAGCATTCCGAGACAAATGTCCCAATGATTCAGAATAGCAGAAAACAAAGTATTGAAGAAGGGAAGGTGAACTCCTCTTTCCAGAGTATCTATAGACAGGGAAAATTCGCCAAGAAGGGTCGAATCAACCCTCTCATCAGAAGTGGGAGCCCTAAGTTGGTACGAGGAAGGAAAGTTGAAGCGTTGGACGGCTAAAGGAAGGTTTTCCTCAGTAAAGGAGGGAGCAACAAGACCAGGTCCATCGGTGGACTTGGTAGGTTGTTTGGACTGCCCAGAGGATTCGGCAGTCACCTTCGGAGTCCTGGATGGTCCAGACTCAGGAAGGGTAGAAGAAGCCTTAGCATTTTCTTCTGCTTTTCTCTGTTGGCTAACTTCTGCGAAGTCACGCCATAGAGCAGTTAGGGTTTTCTTATCGCTATCCGACAGCTTAGAGGGAACAGAGACAAAGGCCTCATCGCCAGCATCGCCCTTACCGGTGCTAAGTATAGGAGAAATTTCAGAAGAAACCTTATCGCCCTCCATTACTAAAAAAGTATGATTGTGGTTTCTAGCAAGAAAAAAGAAAGCTAGAGACGAAAGTAAACTTTGCAAAGGAGTCGGTAGACTTACTGAATCACCTGAAGCGAAAGCTCGAGAGCAAGAAGATCGTGAGGGCGTGAAGAAGACGACAAGGTTTCAAAATTCCAGACAAAGAGAATGAAACCTACGAAAACAATGAACCGCTTTTAAGCACCCGCACGAGTGTTCGAGGACATGTACGATCAAGATGAATTCAACATCAACGATCGAGATTTGGAGACGGTTCGAAAGTTTGAACTCACAAATCAAAAACAGGCGTTCAAAAACCATAGTTTCGATTTTGTGAGCAATGATAGTTTTGGCTGCAGAGGACGCGTGGCGTCAACCCCACAAAAAGCGAAAATACTCACAATGCTAAAGGAAAAAGCGACACAGCCACATTAAATATGAGATGACATTTAATGGGTTGGGGATTATGCAAAAACGATCGTTCGACAGAGAACCTAGTTAAAAACCAAGCCCTCGGGATCAACAGAACGCTTGGTCTGGGGGGCTCGTGATATGGAGAAAATATAATCGAACCTAGTTCAATCTTGGTTCGACCCTCGACCCCGGTCGAGATGAAAGGAATCGACTTGCTTCCGAGCAAGCCGAGTCCAGGAGATAGCTTGCTGAGGAAGAAAACTAACTCAGTCACAAGCACGCCCTAATCTACTACGATCGAAATAGGCTAATCAACCTAGAGACGGCTAGCAGCATTTGGCGACTGTCACTCATCGCTATTATATGGATAACTACCATATAACGATCGTATTTTCAAAGGAGTCATCTACTAGTCCAACCTAGTAGAGATATATCCGTTAAGATTAGACGACTATCCGAAGAAGGCTTAAATACATCCAACGAAGGAGATTCGAAGGAACACTCTATATAAGACATCACCTACTCACAAGGTAGAAAAAGGATATACACACATACAATCTGAATCGTATTCTCGTTATTCATTCCTTAGCTCTGTGCTCCAACAGAGCCGTTTGTGATTAAGTTCATCAACTGACTTAGCCTTCGGAGGTGGACTCCCGATCCCAGCGGTCGGGCTACATCTGACGTTCGTTTTTGCAGGTCATTCTCAGGAGATCTAAGGGCTGAGCAGATTATGGACACATCAGGTGGGTCTGAAGCAAAATGAAAAATGGTAAATTCACTGTGAGAACAACCTCTATCAGTGCTTAGCCATAGCATATGATCAAGGTAACATTGCTTCCTCTTCAAATGCATCATTTTTTTGGAACTATATTTTGCATATCCCTACTATTCCTAAAGTAAAACATTTATTTTTGAAATCAGGCCATGAAGCTATTGCTATCAATGGATCTTTGTTTTCTAGAAGAGTGTCCCCAACCCCAATTTGTTTGCTCTGTGATCAAAATTTTGAGAATGTTTGTCATGCTTGATTAGCACATTTATGTGTGAAATCTTAGGGCATAAAGCATGCATTTTATACATTTAGAGTGGAGTTACCTTGGGTTTTATGTTGTTTTTGTAGATTTTAGGACTTTTCAAGATTTAAGCAAATATTTGGAGTTTTGGGCTTGAATCATGCTATTTTACACGTCAAGAAGTTCATTTCAAATTCTCAAATGCAAAAATGGGCCTGATCTGGAGCATGATGGGCTAGAGATGTGTGATTAAGGGCCAACTCCGAAATATTGAAGAGATAAAGAAGGCAAATTTGGTCTACGGCTGAGATTTTAAATCAAATCTACAAAGATATTATTGAGAGAGTCCAAATGGAAAAGAGTCCTTGCATACCTCAATATCTTATTTCCTATCTTGGATTTAATTAAAGAAAGAAAAAGAGGAAAAAGAATTATATTCAGAAAGAAAAAGAGGAAAAATTCTGTTTTTGAATGCCTTTGTCCAGTTTCGATCAAACCCTTCATCGAACGGTCATCCGATGTCCAATCATGCTGATTTTTGGAGGAAAGCTTCACAACTACTTAATCTTCAAACCCAACGGTGGAATTATGCATCTGATCTCTCTAAGTCAGCGCAATTAGTACGTCAAAACCCTAATTGGCTGAGTCAGATAGAAACTCTGAGTTTTATTCAAATTCAGCCGTGCTTCATGTGAAACCTAGCCCTAACCTAACCCTGACCTTGACCCGGTAACCCGGTTGTTTTTAGGTCTGAAGACCCGGAGTAAAGAAAGAAGTCAACTATGGGCCATCTCAGTAGAAGACATGGTGTTTGACTCTGAACCCATGGATGTTGTTGATGGAGTTCCATACTTGGATGTCTGTGTAGATTTGGAAAGGAAGCTGCAGTTGTCTGAAGATGAGATTAGTTGAAGGACTTGGAGTATTACCTAACTTGGTTTGAAGGTATTTCTTCACACTTGACATGTTACTTGATGTGTATGCAAAAGCCCATAAGGTTTAAAGCCCATTTGATCCTCCAAATCCTTGATTATTCCTTACTGTCTGCCTTGGTCGACTGACTGGTCTAGTGGGCCACTCGACCAAGCACTCGACCAAAGGAAGGTGAAATCCGAGAAATTGTAATTTTAGGGTTTTTCACTCTTATTTAAACCCCTACTTCGTATTTCTTTGTTACGGCTACCTCCTAAACACTTTATGAACGTGAGAACACCTCTCCGAAACTCTCTCTGGTGATTTCGAAGATTCCTCTGCAGATCTGAAGCCTCTCTTCTCTGTTCTTACAATTCAAGGTTAGTATCTCTTCTTAATTATTAATTTTCTTTTCTTGATCTTGTTCTTGATTGAGATCAGGAAGTTGATGCTGCATCCTTGCAACCATCCCTTCGTGATCTCCTTCGTTTCTTTGAGATCTATGATCATCATCATGATCTCAACCCTAGCCGAAGATTTTCTTGAAACCCTAACCCTAGTATGATCTTCTAGAAACTCTTGTTAACCTCCCATGCAAAGGAAACCTCATGGGCAATGTTTTTGTTAACCTAAATTAGCTTTCCTATGATTTTCTTATTGCTTTTGGCCAATTAATTATTTTTCTTTCATTCTGTGATCTCAACCTTTTTATGGGAACCATAAGGTTGAAACCCTAATTTCTTGGGTTAGATCAAGAACCCAAATTTTCCCCATGACTTGATGTTTTTATCTTACTATATGATCCTAATATACCTTAGGAAGTTCCCCTTCGAACTTCGGATCAATCCGACTTCAAACGAGGAAGTTATGGCCAAAGCAGTCTATACAATTTCATACTAACTTGCTTGGTCGACTCCTTGGTCGAGTGGGGCACTCGACCAAGCACTCGACCAAAGGAATCGGTAGCTTCGTTTTTCGCCCGATTTGATTCATTTGCTCTCTGATCTTTTAGGCATCTTCCCTAATGTTGTATCTATGATTGTTAGGAGTCTATTTGCTAAGTTTGGAGTTGCTCTCTTTGATTTTTGGATCATATTCTTCAATAATCAGGTAAGGACAGTTGATTCCTTAACTACATAGGTTGCTTGTTCTCTGGTTTCTACTTTGCGAAACTATGATTTTACATACTGTTATTGTATTTTAATTTTGATCTCCTACTGTGAGAACAGTAGCACTTTGTTTATGTTATCCTTTTCACTATTCATATTATATGAGTTACTTATTACTGCTTAATCTGATTTTGCTTTTACATTCTCTTGTATATGATGAACTGTTGGTTGTGTATGTCATGACTGATCTGAGAATGTGTTTGCTTAAGTTTGGTTTGGGATTGGGGAGTGTCCTTTTGACGCTTCTGTCCTTGGACATCGGAGGGAATAGTATGGGATGTTCTCCGAAGATGCCCATTGACGCTTTCCTGAATCAATGGATGTCATACCTAGGATTGTCTAGCAGTGTTTGGCTAGGATGACCCCTGTTATATCAGACCCCATTCGGAAGGGTATTGAGACCGAACGACCCGTGGTAGCGAATGTGATTCACGGGCGCTCAAGACCGGTAACCAACCCGTGAGAGGACGGGAATCATATTGTGGGGACCATTTATTGGAGGGTTGCATATGGCTAGACTTGGGCTCATGGGCGCTCAAAACCGGTAACCAACCCGTGAGAGGACATGAGAGCTTCCCGTTTACCATATGTGGATAACCAATAGGGTTGATGAGTCCGTAGTCCGAGTTGGTCGGTGCCATAGGATACGCTGACTCTAGTGTGAAGGATACGGAATCGAGTTGATCGGTGCCATAGGGAAAGTATCCGGATCTGACATGATATAACTGACTAGATGACTTGCATTGGGCTAGGTTTTTCCCTGACATGCGCCGGTACTTATGCCAAATTCTTGTGAGAGAGTGTGTTGACTTAACCCCTTACCATGGTTTGTCCTGAGGGATGCCCGGACCCACTGCCTACTGGAGCCGAGTGACCGACCTACCTAGGTAGTACGATGCTATGACTTAAAGCATGTCTCGCCATAGAGACCAGCATACATAGAGTTTAGATGCATTCATACTTTATCTGTTCCATATTGCATTGCATCATGTTATGTTTTGCCACATGTTATCTATGATGCTATGGATTAACTTGCCTAACTGAGTTTCGAAGAAACTCATTCCTTTTTGTATATTTTCTTGTTAGATTATCCTGCAGGTACAGAGTATTATGACGAGCAGTACAATGAAGCACAAGCCGATGAAGCGTATTACACGCAAGGTGCTGGCGACAATCAAGCTTACTCTGATGATCCCTCGGCGGATCAAGCTGCGTACTACCTTTGAAGGCAGCGTAGAGTTAGAACAGATCCGTTGGATTGATGAAGTCCATACTTATGAAGACATCATCTATAAACTTGAAGACTCATATTCTTAGTTTATTTATTAATACATTGGTTTCAGTTGTATTTCATTTTAAACTTTCATTCTACGTTCCGCTATGTTTGTGAAGTGAGTTTCCGCCTCACTTTACTTATCTTGATATCTTCGGATATCTGGTATCTTTTCCGCACTCTGATTATATAATTTATTCTTTCTTGAGTTAAATATTTTGTTTATAATGTTTAAACCTTGATTATTTCTTGTTTATGATTATGTTATTGTATATGTGGGAGGATGATTTCCTCGATACTTGATCTTCGGGGCTGTGGATCACACTCCCGGGTATGCCAGTTAGGGTACCGGCTGAGGGGATGTGACACTTCATATCTCATGTAAACTCTATAAAAGGAGAGCATACTCCATCAAAGAAGAACATGTTCTAGAGCTTAGTAGAAGCATTCTTTCTTCTCTCTTCAGTTTATTTAGCTTTCTTTGCTTGCATTTATGAGAATTCAATTTCTAGATTCAATGTTTAGGTTTTATTTTTTTATGTAATGCAATTCAAGTTCAAGTTTCAAGTTTTTAGATTCGTTTTTCTCTGGGTCTAGCAATTGCAGATTTAGATCATTTTAGATCTAGATCTGGTTGTTAGGGTTGGTTGAGATTCGAATCGTTTGTTCAATTCGCAAGTAAGTAACCTTCTTTATTAATCTTCTCTCCTCCCTCCATTCCCGCTTCTATCTACCCCTCATTCTTAATTTAGGATTTACTTTCAGCATTATTTATTGTTCTCCCTTCCCCTGGATCCTTGATCAGAGATGTCTACAGTCGTGCCTCTCTTTGGTTAAGGTTTCCATTTTACTTTCTGTTATTTACTTTCTACAATTTACTTTCAGCACTGTTTATTGTTCTCCCTTCCCCTGGATCCTTGATCAGAGATGCCTACAGTCGTGCCTCTCTTTGGTTAAGGTTTCCATTTTCCTTTTATTGCTTTGTTATTTACTTTCTGCACTGTTTTTTTTCCTTTAATATCCATTCCCCCGATCGGTGGACTATAAGATACGGCAAAGGGTCCACAGTCAAGTCATTATTATTATACTCCCCTTCCCTCGATCCAGAGCTGACACTCGGATCACTTCCCTTTTCCTTTTTATTTTTATTGCGCATTTTTTTTCCTGTCTTTTATTTATGCATTGATTGTGTTTAATTTATTTTTCATTTCAATTCGATTGCATTAGACGTATAGATTAGGATCGTTTAGTTTAGTTAATTAGTTAACAAAAATTGAATCATTCCACTCTCACATTACTATTAAGAAGTTGAATTATAAGTAGCATATCTCCTTGAGATCGACCCGTTAGCTACACGATATCGTACGCTTGCGGTTACTTTTAAATTTCACAAACAATGCTCTATTTTATTATTCTCATGCTCATGAATGTTGGAAATTATGCCCTTTCATATTGAAATTGCTGATTTTTAGGGTTTTTTTTCTTCATGATTGGTTAGAATTTATTAGAGAGAGGTTTGAAGCATGTGATAATATAACCTTGGTAGATCAAATCTAGAGAACCATGGCTTGGTGTACATGGAATACGCAAAATTCAGCTCTTTATAGAGGATTGGGTGCATTGCTGATCCTAACTATGCGTCATTTTATTTCTTTCCTTGCAGATATCAAGACCCAGGTTAGACTAGATTTGGGAGTGCATGGTACCTCAGTGTCTCCTTCATTCCTTCCACATTCTATCATTATGATGCAGACGTTTTCCACCTTTTCAGTTTTCACTAATGGCTGTTGGGACAGAATCTCAAAATTGGGAGGAAGAGGAAGCATTATTTGGAATGCAAGTTGTCATTTTATTGCAGCCTGTCGTAAAACAGGTGAAGGTATTTCTGCTTCAGCAATAGAGATTGAAGATGTTCGTGATGGCATTCTACTTGCCTTGTGGTTGGGTCTTCAAGCTATTCATATACATATTGATTGCTTGCCGATTGTTATAGAGCTTCAAAGAGGGACTTCATCTTTAATTTTCATTTCATTCCTAGAACGAGGAACTTATTTGCTGACTTCTTAGCCAAAGGAGTACACAGATTTTCTTTGGTTTGTTTTTAGTGGTATGTTCTGTTGGGGTAATTGTATTACAAATTCTACAAAATACAAAAAATGAAATTGCAACACA
Source organism: Hakea prostrata (assembly GCF_041222555.1). Taxonomy (NCBI): domain Eukaryota; kingdom Viridiplantae; phylum Streptophyta; class Magnoliopsida; order Proteales; family Proteaceae; genus Hakea; species Hakea prostrata. Next base: position 284,442 of record NW_028291123.1, read on the forward strand.
ATTGAAAGATGAAGATCCTTAGCCAATCCGGAGAGCTTGATGTTGCAACCGAACGAACCACCGATTAATGAAGTTGAGTCACACATTGAGTGTTGTCTTTAAAGTAATTGATGCACCCTACTACCAAGGGTTCTTCGCACCACCACCTCCAACTAGAAGATGAGGTAGTTCTTCTAGTCCATTCAAGGAGCCAAAAGCTAGAGCACAACACTTAGACAAATTCAAAGAAAGAAATTAACTTTGTACACAAATAATGTTAGAGTGAGGAGTGTCTCAATTGCACACCACATGCAAGGAAATGTTGGGTTTATATAGGCCCAAACCTCTCCTTACACCCCTTAGGATTCTTAAGGCAATGAATTGGATTTAATCCATTCAATAACCTCAACCCCACTCATGGTAATGGCCATGAATGGTCATGAAGTTGAAATGAGAATTGATGGTCAAGAGTTAGAATTTAAGTAAATTTCACCCTTCAAGTAAGCCCACCACACCACCATGATCAAGACCTTTAAAACCCATGACCAATGTCATGAAGAGCCTCATAACCAAGGTCATGAAGGGCCTCCTTTACTCATGGTGCCTCATTACCACCCTTATCTCATGGGTCCCACACACTAACAAAATAATTTAATAAAAAAAATGCAAAAACTAATTTTGAAACTTAATATAGATTTTAATAAAAAACCTAGCATGTTCCCTCCTGTTTTTGGTTAATACCCATTTATTGCCTTCGAGCTCCCAGGATCTGAATGTTTTATTTAATAAAAGTTTCATATTTAGGGCAAAAATAAAAGGTAACACTCAGACATGAAGACCTCTGTACATGCCCTCACAATCATGTAAAGCTAGCGTGGGACAATGTAGAACAACATGAGTTCACATCCTCTACAATTCTCACCTCTTACAATTCCCTGTAATTCCTATCTAGGATTGTGACACGTGGCAATTAATTATCCAAGGGTCATGATTAAAATCCAACTAAGAATTCAACCTAATAAATTCTAAATTTTCTCCCAATTTTACTCTTCTCTTCTCTCTAAGTTTAATTTTAGGGATTTATTAGGTTCAATTCTTAGTTAGGTTCTAATCATGACCATTGGATAATTAATTGCCACATGTTGCAATCCTAGACAGGAATTACAGAAAATTGTAGAGGATGTGAACTCAGGACAACATAAGAGAATGGAAAATGATAGTGAATAAATTATTTGGAGGATAATTTGGTAAAATGCCATTCTAACTTAACACCGTTAGAAGTTAGGGGCGCAGAATGATGTTTAGGCATTTTATAGGGTGTTTTTTTTAAATTGTAAAACCCTTCCCCATTTTCTCTAATATATTAATTCTATGAGTCGTGAGCGAAAAGAATACCTCTTGTCGCTTTGATCAAAATCATACGGCTGAGGCACAAATTGTTAGGACCATAACCGGACGGTGCGTGAAGAAACCCTAAACGCAGGTAAAACGTTCCCCATTTTTCTGTCACCTTTCTACTGCCGAAACTCATCTCCAGTTTTTTGAGAGACTTCTAGCAAAGCGATCTGAGATATCGTCTTCTCCCCTCTGCTCGGAAGGTTCGATCTCTTCAAGCTTTGTTTCTCTTGCGTAGTTTTTCTCATCTTGGTATGAATGTATGAATCTTCTGAATATCTGTTCCTGCTATCGTAGATTAATTATGTGTCATTGTTTGTTTATTTCTGATCCTCCTTTATATACAACCCCGGATTCGGAATCTAATAGCTCTGCCTTTTTATGTTGCGTCGGTCGGTTGGAAGGTCTAAGTTGATTTATGATGTCTACTTAAAATTTATATACGTAAGTAACAATCTATTCTGTTTTTGAAGTCTGGTTTCGTTTTCTGTGTTCTCAAATTGTTTTCAGTATTTTGTTAGCTCTTAGTTTTCGGTTGTTGGATTCAGCTTGTTTGTTTGAAATGGTATAGCCATCATGTTACTTGATATTATTTTGATGAACTATTCAAAATATATACATTCCTATAGGGCGATGACCAATGGAAGAACAACAACGAAATTCACACAAAACTAATTGCAAAAGCAATGTATTGGAATGAACAACAAAAAATCTCTAAGGCAGGCATCGTTTATTTGCTGAGGTGGGGTTGGAGAAAAGGAATGGAAAAAATAAACATGTGAGACCTATGGGTAGTAGGGTGGGGGAATAAGAAAGGAAAATAAATGATTTTGCAGAAAAGTTTTAAATTTGGGGCACACTTTTGTTGTATTCCACACTTTTCCACCTCATTGAACCAAACATGTCATGCTTTGGATTTTATTGAAAAATTTATAGTTTTTCACCTCTTTGTTCCCGCCCACTTCAGATTCAACAAACAAACATTGCCAAAATTCAAATAAATAAATAAATAAATAAAATGAAGCTTATTGATATGTGGAACACTAGCGCTTGGCTAGTCCACATTAAGTATCAACCATTCAAGCCCAGTTAGGGCTGCATGATAGCCCATTGTTTTTATGTTGAGTATTTTTATTCATAAGGGAATGGGAATGGGAAGGGGAAGTGAAAAGAATTCTTTTTTCTTTGCTGCCCAAAAAAAAAAGAATAGAATCCTTTTTCCTGTTTATGTTGTTTGGTTGCAATGAAACTAAAATAAAATTAACCTTGCTAAGTTGCTTGGTTAGCTATAAAATTGATGCACGATTAGTGTAAAATTAAGCAAGAAGAAAAAGTAAGAAAGACCAATCTTTGTCTATCTACTTTTTTGAGGAAATTAAGCAAATAGTTTCAATCCATGCATCATCGGTGACGTTGAAGCTCTATCAAGTTCCCATTCAACCTACACCTCTTGTGTGTTTGCATGAGAAATGCGTTGGTTTTGAGCTGGTCCTCATCAACTTCGCCTCCAAGGAGCATGAGCAACCTCCTTTCCTCTCCTTTCTTCTCTAGGAATGTATTGTATATACCTTACTCTATTTTGCAACCAAACAACATCAATGGAAAACAAATTAGCTTCACTTCACTTCCCTTCCCTTCCCTTCCCTTACCCCACCCCAGCGACAAAAAATACTCAATGTGAAACCAATGGACTATTATGCTGCCCTAACTAGGCTTGATGAGTTGATTTTTTTGTGGACCTGCCCAGCATACTAGTGTTTTACATATCAATCAGCTTTAAGTCAGTTAGTTCTAATTCTATTGGACTTATGTGAAGCTTGATTTGGGCCTTTGGACTTATGTGAAGCTTTATTTGGGCCTTCAAAATCTCCAGCCCAGGCCCGCCTAAACCTAGCCAAAAACTGCACCTTCTCATTTATATGAAAACCTTGACCCTTTGCGTTTTAAAATACCCTAAGCTCCTATTCAAACCCTCCCCTTTGCATCCTGTGAGAAGCTCTGGCGCATCCCTTAAAACTAAATCACTCGGAAACTGGAAGTCTTGCCATCGCTCCTCTCTTTCCAATTTTTATTATTTGAAGTTTTTGTCCGTTCGATGTTGTTTTTTCAGTTGTTCAATGTAAATCAGGTTGAGGAAGAGAGGACACCATTAGTTTCCCAACTGGTGATATATTGCTCTTTTAACCCTCATCCATCTTTTTTCTTTTCAAATTATTAAAAAATAATTCTTTATGACTAGGTATTCATTTTTTCCTTTTTAATTTAGAGATTGTTTGCTCTTGGTTCCAATAAGTTGCTTTTTCAGATGCCCTGTGTAATTTTTTTCTATGAAGTTCATTTTTATTCTTCCATTAGTAATCACCCTTTCCCTAGTCATGAATTTCTTTGGTTTTTGTGAGTTTCCTGATTTTCTAAAGGATAACTTTCTTTGTTGTATCCCTTCTTATATTGGATTTAGTTGTCTGAATGGGGAAGTAAATGTTGTACTCCCACTTTGGATCTAGTGAAAAGTTTGTTTGTTGCAATATTATTATACGATTGGTGGAAATTTATCTTATTTGATTATTCATCAAGGGTTGTTTTAGTCTTTAGTCATTTGAGAGAAAGTGATTATGGTTATTGAACCAATGAAGATATTTTTCCCCATCTGAACAGATCTTGAGGCTTGTTGTTATTCATTGAGCGTTGCAGAGACTAAAAAATGTCGTCTCGTTTCTGGGTTCAGGTTTGCCAGACTTATCCTGTGCTATCTGTGTTTTACTTTTGAAAATACGATGTATAAGCAGTGTAAATTTTTATGTATTTTTTCTTTTGCAGAGTGGAAATGACACAGAGGAGGAAGAAGAGAGTGATTATGAGTCTGATGTTGAGGCTGGTGGTGGAGCTGGTGACACTGCTGGCGAAGCTGTTGGAAACAGATACTTGGAAGGGAATGCAATGGATAGCGATGATTCTGACGGTCAGAAGCGTGTTGTCCGTTCTGCCAAGGACAAACGATTTGAGGAGATGTCAGCCACTGTTGATCAGATGAAAAATGCCATGAAAATCAATGATTGGGTAAGCCTCCAAGAGAGCTTTGAGAAGTTGAACAAGCAAGTTGAAAAGTTTATCCGTGTCACTGAGTCCGAGAAGACTCCAACGCTTTATATCAAAGCGCTCGTAATGTTAGAAGACTTCTTGAGTGAGGCTTTAGCGAATAAGGATGCAAAGAAGAAGATGAGTGCTAGCAATTCAAAGGCCTTGAACTCCATGAAGCAGAAGCTTAAGAAGAATAATAAGCAATATGAAGACCTGATTAGTAAGTACAGAGAAAATCCTGAGAATGAAGATGATGGGGAGCCTGATGATGAGTCAGCGGATGAAGATGATTCTGAATCAGAGGTTGAGGAGGACCCATCCAACATCCCATTGCGTTCGGATTCTGGGGATGAAGATGACGATGAAGATGAAGAGGATGACACTAATGAGGCTGAGGGTGACGGAGTTTGGGAAAAGAAGGTGACTAAGAAGGAAAAACTTTTAAATAACCAATTCAAGGACCCAAGTCAAATCACTTGGGATTTGGTTGATAAAAAACTCAAAGAGATTGTGGCTGCTAGGGGTCGGAAAGGAACTGGAAGGGTTGAACAAGTTGAACAGCTTACCTTTTTGACAAAGGTTGCCAAGACACCTGCTCAGAAGCTTGAGATACTCTTCAGTGTTGTTTCTGCTCAGTTTGATGTGAACCCAAGTCTTAGTGGGCACATGCCAATTAATGTGTGGAAGAAGTGTGTGCTGAACATGCTTGTCATACTTGATATTCTTGAGCAGTATCCTAACATTGTGGTGGATGACTCGGTAGAGCCTGATGAGAATGAATCTCAGAAGGGAGCTGACTATCAGGGTACCATTCGGGTTTGGGGAAACTTGGTTGCTTTCCTTGAACGAATGGATGCGGAGTTCTTCAAGAGCTTGCAATGTATTGATCCACACACTAAAGAGTATGTTGAAAGGCTTAGGGATGAGCCTTTGTTTTCTATTCTTGCTCAGAATGTTCAAAACTATTTGGAAAGAATTAGGGATTTCAAAGCTGCTGCAAAGGTAGCATTGAAGCGTGTAGAACTTGTCTATTACAAGCCCCAAGAGGTTTATGATGCAATGAGGAAACTGGCTGAACAGACAGAAGATGGAGAGAACGGGGAAGGGGATGGTGAAGGGGAACATCCAGTAGTTGAAGAGAGCAGGGGGAAAGCAGCATTTGTTGCTACTCCTGAACTTGTTCCTAGAAAACCCACTTTTCCAGAGAATAGTAGGACATTGATGGATATACTTGTTTCCCTCATATACAATTATGGAGATGAGAGGACCAAAGCTCGTGCAATGCTCTGTGATATATATCATCATGCTATTTTAGATGAGTTTGCTACTTCGCGTGACCTATTGTTGATGAGCCACTTGCAGGATAATGTCCAGCATATGGACATTTCAACTCAGATTCTTTTTAACAGGGCTATGGCACAACTTGGTCTTTGTGCATTCAGGGTTGGGCTGATCTCTGAAGCACACGGTTGCCTTTCTGAACTCTACACTGGGGGAAGAGTAAAGGAAGTTACTTGCACAGGGTGTCTCACAAAGTCGGTATCATGAGAAGACTCCAGAACAGGTAAATCCTGTATTCAGTTATTGTTGTTTACCATAGTTACTTTCTTGCTTGGTCTGGAAATCACGTCTTTGATGTTTTAATTGTTGCATTCTTCAAGGATTAGATGACTCCTATAAGAAGTTCCTTAGTGTTCTCGACCTCATTACTTGATATACCCATCATATGATTCTGAAGCTTTTCTGGTTCCTATAATTTGGTGTTTAATATTTGAATCAAACTTATTTTTTGCTGTTGAAGTTTTCTTTTTTAGCTGTTGGTTCTTGTGATGATATTATTGATGGTGAAGCATAGTTTACTTTCCATAGGTTTTCTCAGATGATCAAGATAAACCATTGAGAGGAGCCCAAAGCTTTTAGATTGTTTCCATAGATTCTAGTTTTGCAAGTTAAATTTAGATTGTTGTGGCCATATTCATATATTTTCATTATTCACCGTCTGCATTTCTACATGCAGTCACATAAAGGGTTAGCTGAGACTGCTGAGTAAGCTGTTCTTTTGAATATTAAGACTATGCTCTTCCTAGAGGTGTTTCAGATGATTTAGGAAGAAAGGGATGCTAAAAAAATGTTCACATCTGTTCATGTAATAGTGTCACAGCCCCTAAGTTTGCCTTTAGTAGTTTCTATTTTCATTCCACGTGGAGACCAAACATTGGGTTGGGGGACCTTGGTAATTGAGCTCAAGCAGCTTCCCCCCCCCCCCCCCACACTCTTAACTCCCTGATCTCTTCTTTGAATTTGCTGCTCCTGCCATAAGAAATCAAATTCAGAGACTGCTGTGATCCTTCCAACCCTTTGATATTACTTTGATCTACTGTGATGATTTTTAGTGCTACATATCCATGAAATTTGGTTACTGCTTTCACCAAAAAAAAAAAAAAAAAAACTTGGTTACTGCTGTGCCTTCATCACCTTCTTTTCCTTCTTTCCATCCACAAACCCCTGCTGGGTTTTTCAGACCTAGTTTCCATCTCACCCCCCCCCCCCCTCATTTGATCCATCCCTTCACACCATTGCTTATTTCTTCCATGAACATGTAGTTTCTAGTTTCAGTAAACCTACTTAAATTGGGCTCTCACCATCACATTTCTGTCAAAGTCATACATAGCCTCAATTCACCATCCACAGGGCTCTCTACCTGATTCAACTTATGTTTCATTCTATTCACTAATTTGGTCTGCAGCTGCCTGGTTACCAATTTAGTTTTTACGGTTCATATTCTCAATTCAGCCTCTGGAAAACTGATTTAAACATTCAGTAGTGCTTTATTGATCCCATCATCTACAAGTTTGGTTAAGTTAGCAAGCTGCTTTGCCGATAAACCCTAACCTTCTGTTTTCTGTCCTTTGTCTCTTTTGAAGTAGCTAAATGCAAGTTCAATTGACAATCCTTCTACTAGTAGCCGCCAAATTGAGTCTCTCCTTCTAGGTGCTGCTCTTAGGCATTGTTATTGTTTTGATTATTGGTTCTGCAGTAAGTTATAGTTACCTATGAAAATAAATATTTATTTTCTAGGTTCATATTGCTGCTGCCCTATCTGTTATTGATTACAAGGGAACTGTTGCTATCTTTTCATTAGCTACTGTTATTTGACAAGATGACTTAATCATGTGTTACACAATTTGGGTATGGTGGGAAGGGACGACAGATCCTCTGGCTAATGGATCTATGAAGAGACCCCACAAATCATTTGCACTCGTGTGAGCGTTTTTTTTTCTTCTTTTCTTTGAACTTTTATAGTTCCTAATGCTAATAATATTTATATTTATTTTGTGGGGGGCCAGGGTTAGTGGCAAATTTCAGAGTTTTCCTTTTTGCATGCTTTGCAAATTTGACCAGTTTTTGATAATTTATGTTCCTTAAACGACTAGTAGATGAGAGGTCAATACTATTTGTTTGGTTTCGGAGTACCATGTTCTTACTCTTTATCTTATTTGTTTCCTATTAGGAAAAGCTTGAGAGGAGGCGGCAGATGCCGTTTCACATGCATATAAATCTGGAGCTTCTAGAAGCTGTCCATCTTGCATGTGCCATGCTTATTGAGGTCCCTAATATGGCAGCCAACACTCATGATGCCAAGCGCAAGGTTGTGAGTAAAACATTCCGAAGGTTGCTTGAGGTGAGTGAGAGGCAGACGTTCACAGGTCCCCCTGAAAATGTCAGGGATCATATCATGGCTGCCACTAGGGCCCTGAGTAAGGGAGATTTTGAAAAGGCCTTTGCTGTGATCTCATCCCTTGATGCATGGAAGCTACTCAAGAACAGAGAGAATGTTCTCGACATGCTCAAGACCAAGATTAAAGAAGAGGCCCTGAGGACCTATGTGTTCACTTATTCCTTGTCGTATGAATCCATGAGCTTGGATCAACTCACCACACTATTTGATCTCTCAGAAAGTCATGTGCACAGTCTTGTGAGCAAGATGATGATCATGGAGGAGCTCCATGCTAGCTGGGACCAGCCAACCCGCTGCATTATCTTTCACAATGTTGAGCACACAAGATTGCAGGCCTTGGCATTCCAGTTCACGGAAAAGCTTTCTATCCTTGCAGAGAGCAATGAGAGGGCTTTTGAGGCTAGGACAGGTGGAGGTCTGGATGGGCTACCCCCAAGACGTAGAGAGGGCCAGGACTATGCTGGTGCTACCACAGGTAAGTGGCAGGATAACTTTTCCCAGGGAAGGCAAGGAGGCTCACGCACAGGGTATGGTGGTAGACTGCCAACATCCGGTCAGGCTTCTGCTAGTGGTTTTACTAGGGATCGTGGAGGTCAGACACGGGGAGGAGGTGGTTATTCCTCTGGCTACCAGAGCACACGTTATCAAGATGTATATGGAGGGGTTGGGAGGTCTCCTTACCAGACAGGTTCAGCTATACGTAGTTCACAGATGGACAATTCAGCACGCATGGTCAATCTAAACAGGGCTGGTCGAGCGTAGTAACAAAGACACAGAGAAGCAGAAAATCAAAGTCGAGAGGATTGTGGTGTTGGATTTCTTCAAGACCGTCTTTCTCCGGTGTTCTTTTTTGTGAGAGAGAATTTGGAGGCAATTTAATCTTTGTTGTTTATTTTGAGTTCCTGTCTTAATCCAGGTAAAATTACCTCTTAACTTAATTTTGTTGTATTCAGGTTCTCAAACGTTTTGGGGTTAACTGAGTAAATGGGAAAAACTCAAAACACTAGCAGTTTTGTTTATATATCATTTATTCATTCATTTTGCCGTTGTCCCCTCTTTTCTCTCTCGTTTCTGTGTTGGATTTCTTTACTGGTAAGATGATCTCAGAACTCGGAACTCGGATCGATTTTCGACAAAATCTTTCCCAGCTTGGCGTGAATGGAGAATGGGCTGGTTGCTCTGCTATTCTACGGAGGAATCTTGAAATTCTTTCGTCGGACCAGGTGAGATCTCTCTAGGTGCTTGTGTTGTAGACTTGTAGTATAATCCATTCAAGCTCATCTTTTTAAGCACTGGCCTGAGCCAGGCATTGATGACGAAGAGTATAAAGCTTCTTCGATCAGGTTTGCTTGTCGTTCTCGTGCTTTTTCGAAACAGAGGTTCTGTTTCGTGTTTTTTGTAGTTCTGTGATGCAACTGTCGGCGTAAATGTCTCTAGTTTCCTTTCTTTCTTTTTTTTTTTTTTTTTTTTTTTTTTTTGGTTCTTTCTCTTTTTGAGTGCTCACAAATTTTAACAATTTTTTTTTTTTTTTGGTAAACAAATTTTAACAGTTTAGCGCTTTGCTTTTTAGATTATTTCCATGCTGCAATAGCCTGATGGAAAAAGTCATACGTTGGTAATTGGATTTTGATATTGAGAGAAATACTTTTTATCTTTTGTTCAATGTGTATATTGAATGGAATTAGGTTATTTTTCTTCCATGATTGCAGAATTTTCAATTTAATAGGTTGAATAAAATTAATTTTTTTATTTAATTTGGTCGATGAAAGATATGCTAGAAATTCGGTCTATAAATGAACGAAATTGTCCTATCCCAAATACTATTTAGTGAAGTGATGACATGAAATTTTTTATTTATTTAAAAATTCTAAAATAACCTTAAGATTTTATTGTACTTATTTAAATTTTATATTAAATTGCATTATTACTTTAGTAATTAGGAAAAAGATTAACCCTAATTTGGTAGCTCTTATTTTTAAGTTTTTTATATTTACTTTTTAATTTGGTTTTTAAATTTTTTTTTTACTTTCCAATTTGATGTTATTAATTAATTTTAAGAAGTTCTTACTTCTATTAGATTTTCATTTATTTACTATCTAACTAGGCCTTATCAATTTTAAGAAAAAAAATTTTTCAATGAAGAAAAATAATTTTGATAGTCTTTATATGGCATTCAAAACAATAAGAATACAACTCTAATTGGTACTTGATATGGTTTTCTTCTAATGAGGATGATATTGTGTTTTTTTGACTTCTTAAATCTAGAAGAACAAAATAGATATCAAACATTCAATTGTAATAATTTCTTAACAAAGTTAGAACTGAGGGGAAGCAAGAGTACTTTCTTTAAAGAGCAGGGTTTTTTTAATAATTAAGCTATAATACAAGGAGGCAATAATAATAATCCCCAAAAATTGCTAATCATAGTTAGAAAAACATTTGCATTGCATAGTAATGCGGCAGGAGAAGTTGACACGTGGATAGTCCCAATCTAATGCGTGAGCTTAAAAGTTTGTAGAAAAACCCAAAAAGTTTGAGATAGATTCCATTTGCCCACTCAGAAATCCAGTTCAACCTTAAACCTCTCTCTTTCATTTAAAGCCGTCTGTCACTCAACCTACAAATATTTTTTTTCCTTTCGTTCTCCCGATCTCATTTGATGCAAAATTTGTTTTAACCCTAAAATAGGTTTATTTTCTAACCGGCAATGTGATTTCATTGACACTAATGCTATTTTTTCCATAGCTGAAGAGAAAATGGTGTTTAGCAATGGCGTTTGTTTCATCTTCTTCTCATTATTTGTGGCCGGCTCCGGTGATTTTTCGATCACTAAATAGCTCGTTTGAGGTGGTAATATGATGTAACCCGTGAGGCAATAAGAGAATTCGTTGCTGAATCGCTCACTCACTGGGTGAAGAATGAGATTGATCCTCTACCTAAACCCATAATACCATGGGCGCCATTGAAGCTCGCACCTGAAAGACTTGGAATAGAGATCTGAAACCACACCCAAGAGCAGAGAGAAGGATATTAGAAACTGGCTTCCACAAGCTGATGGTGCAACTATCGTTCTAAGTATTATTTTTGCCTTCCAGTAGAATAAGGCAATTAGAAACTGACCCCATTTCATCGTTAATTTTATTCTCTGAAGTACCTTCACCAAGTCAGAGGAGTTATTTTCCCCTGTTTTAGAGAGCTTTCTTCACCCTTATAGTAAGCATGAAAGTGGTTTTATGGGTAACAAATAGGACAAATTGGTCCAGTCAAAAATTTGTCACAAACCAATCACGATAGTTTTATATAGTATTTTTTTTTTTTTTTGTTGATACAAAGAGAACCGAATTACAACTAAGAAATGTATGACAGATTATCCCAATATCTAGGGAGTCTAGTTCGTATTGATTGTAATGCAAGTTTACTACATACGCTTAAGGTCTTGCATTGTTTTGGAACTTGGATTGGGATATTATTTATATTAGATACTAGGGATAGGATATCTGGAATTGATTTTAACAGCCATGGTTTTTGAGGAACCGGTATGAGATCCTTAATTTGCTCCCGGTTGGCCCAGATAGAATCAAGCTGAAGAGTGAACTGTTAAGCCATTTTCAATCCATGAGCTAGTCCTTTGGCAATTGCCTTGATAACAGTACCGCCATTTAGTTTGCCACTCCAGCAATATATCAATCGACCTTGATGGACTATACCCCAGCAATACCCAACCTCCTAAGTTATCGTGTGTGTCTCACCTACACAAAATAATACTGTAAGTCCTTGTGGTAGCTTTTTTGAAGAAGTGAATAAAGATTACCAGTATTTTCTTCGGTCATATGTGTAGTGTGTGGGGCACCCGAGTGCTCTGGAGGTTGAAGCTGTAATGCATAAAACCAATAGTTAATGTAGTTCAAAACCTTTATGGGGTTGGGTTGTTTATTCTTGAAAAGAACAACATTATGAGTCTGCCAAATACAATTGCATGTTATCATCATTATGGAATTATCCACCTTAAAATTAGACTATCAGTATGTGAGTTATAGAATAAATCCACACAAAAGTCTTGAATGTTGGGAAATGGCAACAAATCCGTAATTAACCCTAGAGGTCCTATCGCCCAGATCCTTCGTGTCCATTCACAAGTGAAAAAGAGATGTCAACTTGATTCGCTGCTTCCACCACAAAATACATAGCGTTCTTAATTTGGAAGCCAATCGGTGAGAATAGCATTAACTGGGATTCCTTTACCAGTTTTATATAGTAATGACAATATAATTTTTTTTTTTTGGTTACAATAAAAAAAAAATGCACTCACAAATAAACATAGTTAATATGAAAGAAAAAAAAAATTGACCAAGCTTAAAATTGAAAAAATATACGAGAAAACAATTATACTAAATATCATTTTATTTTATTTTGAGGTCATTAATTGATATCTATTACATTAGCTATTATTGTCTCATTTATGTCATTCCAATGCTTAGGTATTGTTCATTTGGATATGTTTTTATGATTTTTTTTTCTTTTCTTTTTTTTTTTTTTTTTTTAAAAAAACCCCTCCTTTTTTTTTTTATTTTTCCCCCCCCCTCTCTTGTTTTTGTGTTTTTTTAAAAAAATTTTTTTTTTTTTTTAAAAAAATTATTACCTCTATGTTTGTCAATTTTTGGGTCTTTTTTTTCGGGCTTATTTGTTGACAAAGAAAAGGTTGGATTTTATAAGAGGGGGGGAAAGGGGAAAAAAAAAAAAAAAAAGAGGGAAAAAAATCCTTTACCATAAAAGAGCTTTTTACCAAGTAACAAATAAAACATACAAAGCATGTATCATTCATGTTAGTTTAATGTTTATGTAATGGGGAAAAAAAATTTGATGTTTATGTATTCTTTTGATGTCTTTATTTTTTATTGTATTCTCTTTGGCATGCATTTGTAATAAAGATTTTTTTAATGTATTGAAAAGTTCGGCTTTGAAATCTAAGAAGAGGTGCACATTGAGTCTAGGATTATTTATTATTTATTTATTATTACTTTTTTTTGTGGATATGAGCTTTCTATATATGGGGATGGGAAGAATATTAATGACATCGGATAGGTGCAAACCTAGGACCTCCCCGTGGGAGGTTGGGCTTTTAACCGCTTTACTAACCCACCGTTGGCAAGAGTATAGGATGTTTTACTATACGTTAGAGAGCTTTGAGCATATAGGAGACAAGATATATAATGCAAGCAATCCATTGACCATGTTGCCTTTGCACAATTCTCCATTCAAACCCTCCTTAGAGATATGGGTTGGAGTCTTATCCTCAAAGCCAATGACCCTACCTACCCTTGGCTTGTTACAAACTTTTATGCTAATCCTAAATACCAAGGGGAGGGAGAGGACTTGACTATTACCTCCTATGTTAAAGGGAAAGATATTTGTCTCACAATCCCTGTCCTACACACCATATTTGGGATCTTCATTGAGGGTGACCTCAGATTTTGGACCTATAAAGAAGCTCCATCCCAAAACCTAGATATGGATGAGGTTTACATTCGTATTATGAAACCAGAGATAATTGGCCCCAAAACCACAAAGACATTCAATAAACCATGTTCGTTGATCAAGCCAAAGCCATTGGCCACATCACCCAATTGAACATTTTGCCTAGGAAGGGACATCAATCTGACCTTACCCCTCTCCAAGTTTATATAACCTACTATGTCAACTTTCATCACCCTTTATGTTTTCCATATATCCTCCTCTCCTACATGGTTCAAACTGTTACTACTAGCAACATGAGCTTACCCTATGGTAGCTTGGTTACTCGAATTTTCAAGCAATTTGGAGTGAGCTTCAGAAATGAAGTTACTATTCCTCCATCCCTTTCTCTTCAAAAACTTGGAGCTCCTCGTTGTTGAAGAGCTGCTTCAGCAGCACGTCACAATGCACCACAAGCCATGGAAGTGGATGTGGAAGTTGAAGGGTAGCAGGAGTAGCATATTCCTACAGCAGCTTCACACAACCAACACAATTCCAAGACTTTGACAACCGCAAAATAAAAGTCCTGTTAAGAAGTAAATGTGAAGTGTTGGGAATTTTGAATATTCCCAAGGGCAATTATGGAAATTCTTAATTGGGCGGTTACAATATATGAGGCTACATTTGATAACCGCCATCCCACTCTCACAAGTGAGATGGATTCGTTGGACTCTCTCTCCAAAAAACGCAAGAAGGAAATCAAAGAGAAGAGATGCAGACTTGGTTTCTTTTCTTGATCTTGTTTGATCTCATATTTTTAACCCTCCATCCACAAAGGTATTTTGGGTTGTGGATTGTATTCTCTTTCCATGAGATTAAGGATTTACCGGTGACGGATTGTGTGGAAAAACAACTATGTGGATCCTTTCTTTTTCTTCTGCTACATTTTTTATTTGGGACTAGAGTATCCAGGCAAGATTCTATCATCTACTTTTGTAGAATGATAAATCTAAATGTCATGCTATCCATTTAGATAGAACCAACATTGGCATTAGAACAAGGTCCCACGTTTTTTGTTTCCTTCTGAATCCTTGGGTAGTTGATCCATTTTTCTTCTGAATTTTATTGTTGATATCTTGGATTGGATCCAAGTGGGAGGATCCAGGGTTTTATTGGAACCCTAGATGTAAAACTATATATATTTTTTATTTTATTTATCCAAGAGGAAGGATCATGTGTGTTTTCCTTCCATTTTTTGGGGATCCAAATGAGACCATCAGCATCTAAAGACTAGAAGGGTTGTTTAATATGCATGAATATGTTAATCCATGTATTTTTATTTTAAAATTTTTTATTGGATTTTTCGTGCATTTTTTTATGTATGGGATGATAAAATCAAGGAATCTACTCCTCTGTGGGAGGTTGGGTTCGTTTTTTAGGGGACTAATTTTTTTTTCCATCTAGGCAGACAAATTCATAGATAAAGCTCCGTCTCAAAATCTATCTCAGACAGATTCCCAGATGGTCATCCATTTGGCAAATGGAGATCTGTCTGATCCAAGACAACAATCTGCCAGGCACTGGACAACGATTCGTCTAACTGCCATAAGATGTTCTGACTTTCTAGACACTTGTAGCCCAATACTCTGAGTGATGTCTGGGCATTGAAAGCCTAATGGGACTAAGTGGGAGCTAGAGGGGTAGATGCGTTATGTGTGAACCATCTTATAGCATGAGCATGACTTTGTGTTTTACTTTTGTAAGTAGTAAAACAATTTTAAGTTGGGTAATTTATTTATTGAATCTTGCTTTTAATTTGGATAACTTTTTTGTAAAACTGGTTCTCCCTTATTTATTTGTAAATGACTTCCAACAGCTAAAGAAGTTTTCACGATTTTATTTTTAATAGCCATATTTTTTTAAGAAGGTTTTCAACATAATGGGCTTGAGATAGAATTATTTCATTTTCTTTCCTAATAACCTTGATTCTCAAAATCACATCAACTTCTTCTATGTCCTTAGTATCAAAATGGGACATTAGGAAGACTTTGGTGGATTTTACTAAATCAAGACTAATACCCATTGTCATCATATCATTAACATATAAAATAATAGAAACACCTTTGCTGTTATTGAACTTACTTTAAATACACCTATAAGAATCATTCACTCAAAAATCATTGGAAGTTAATATGTTTTCAAACTTTTGATGCCACTGTTTAGGTGCTTGTTTTAAACTATATAAGATTGCATAAGCTTACAAACTTTATGCTCTTGTCGATGCATGACATAACCTTCAGGTTGCTTGATATAGATTCCTTTTTCTAAATCTCCATTCAAAAATGTCGTCTTTACATCCATTTGATGCATTACATGTTTATATATTAATGCAACAACAACCAATAATCTTATAATTGCAATTCTAGCAACAGGGAAAAAAGTTTCAAAGAAATCTATATCTTTTTTTTGCTTGAAGCCTTTGACTACCGATCTAGCCTTGAATTTATCAAGTGATCCATGAGTTTCTAATTTCTTCCTAAAGACCCACTTGATATCTATAACCTTACTTCTTATTGGAAGAATTCAACTAATTCCCAAGTATGGTTGGCAATTATAGGGTCTAACTCACTCTTGATTGCTTCTTTCCAAAATGCAACATTTGGAAATGTCATTGCTTGTCGGAACGTAACTAGATCACTATCAATCAAATATGTAAACATACCATCACCTAAGTTAGGTTCTCTTCTTTATCTTTTACTCCTCCTTAGTTGATATTCACCACTAAGTTTACTAGGACTTTGTCTAATTATATTTTCTATCGAAACATCACTGTTTGTTAAAGATGAATCAACACTTGGTAAATATTTCCTCATCGGAAAAATATATCTAAAAAACTTAGCATCTCTATATTCTATGATAGTATTTGCTTCAAATATGCCATCTAGAGATTTAACTACCATAAATCAATATGCAACACAATGATGAGCATATCCAATGAAAACACAATCACAAGCATTGGGTCCCAATTTACTTTTCTTGGGTTCAGGTATTTCAACTTTAGTTAAACAACTCCAAACTCTTAGGTAATTAAGATTTGGTTTCCTCCCATACAATAGCTCAAATGGAATAGAGCCAGTCTTCTTATGGGGTATTCTGCTCAGGACAAAACACGCTGAGAATATGGCTTCCCGGCCCCCACAAGTTGAAAGCTAATCTCGAGCTAATAAACATAGAGTTCATCATTTCCTTCAAGGATCTATTTTTCCTTTCGGCAACTCCATTTGATTGAGGTTGATATGGTGTCCTTATCTCATGAATGATCCCATTATCTTCACAAATTTTGAAAGATATTGGGTAACATATTCTGTCCCTCTATCTATTCTAAATCTTTTTATTTTCTTTCCCAACTGATTTTCATCCTCTACCTTGTAGAACATGAAGGTTTGGTCTGCTTCATCTTTGGTACGAAGAATGTATATTTTAGTATACCTAGATAAATTATCTATAAAGGTATCAAAATACCTCTTACCACCTCTTGACTCATGTGATTTGAAGTCACCTAGGTCATTATGAACCAATTTCAATAGTTCATTTTTTCTTTATACAAAAGCATGAGGCTTTTTAGTAGATTTTTGCTTCAACGCAAACAGGACATTTCACGGATGAAGATACTAGGTTGTTATCTATCATACATACCTTACATACTTATTTATGTATGATGTATTGCAATGTCCAAATCTACTAAGCCCACACATCATAAGAAACAATCAAATAAATAGAACTACTAGGTACTGAGTACATATGGTTACTGATGATGCTTACCGTAGAAATCGTTTAGACCATAGTCTTGGCTGATTTCTGCTACTACTATGTCAAGAGGTGTGTCATATCCACCCAGCCGGTACCCTAACTGGCATACCCGAGTGTGTGATCCACAGCCCCGAAGACCAAGTATCGAGATAATCAGCCTCCCACATAGACAATAACATAATCAGGAAACAATAATAATCAATGTGCAAAAGATAAACAAAAGATCCAAATAAGAAAAGAGTAAATCATATATAATCAAAGTACGAAAGATAATCAGAATGTCAAATCAATAAAGTAAAGTGAGGCGGAATCCCACTCTACAACCAGCGGAAAAGTAGTACTAAAAGAAAAGGAAAAGGAATGAAAACTAATCCCAATAGCAAGTACAATAAGTAACTAAATTGTTCTCAATCTTATAGACGACATCTCTATAAGTATAAATCTCAAAAATGGCGCAAGGGCGCTTCCACTCTATGGTCGGACTAAGCATCGTATGCAGCATAACCACCCGCGGAATCTTTAGTGTAATTGTCATAACCGCAATCACCTTCCTAGAGATATGCCTCTTCTCCTTGCGCTTCTTCATACGAGCAGTCATGATATGCTCATAACCTGTAGAGTAGTCTAACAAAACATTGTACAAATGGAATGAGTTTCAAAGAAACTCAGTAAGGCAGTTAATCCATAACAACATAAATGGCAGGATTACAAAGCAAAGTAAAATGCTATATGATATGAAACACATAATGCATATGATTCTAACTCTATGTATGCCGGTCTCTATTGGTAGACATGCTTTAAGTCATAGCACCGTACTTCTTTAGAAAAGTCTCATCACACAATGCCTTTTGGTAGTGGGTCCGGCATCCCTCGGGACATTCCATGGCTGGGGTTAAGTCACCACTCTCTCACATCACCATTGGTCTAAGTACCGGCGCATGTCAGGGTCAAAGCCTAGCCAAATGCAAGTCTCCTACTCAGTTACATCAAGTTAGATCCAGATACGTCCATTCCTCGCCCTTGGCGATCATTTCCGGTATCCTTCACACTAGAGTCCTCATAGTCCCTGACTACGGACTCATCAACCTATAGGTCATCCACATATGGTAAACGGGAAGCTCTCACGTCCTCTCACAGGTTGGTTACCGGTCTTGAGCACCCGTGAGCCCAAGTCTAACCATATGCAACCCTACCGATAAATGGTCATCACAATGTGATTCCTGTCCTCTCACGGGTTGGTTACCGGTCTTGAGCGCCCATGAATCCCCATTGCTATCACGGGTCGTTCGGTCTCAATACCCCTCTGATTAGGGTCTGACATAACGGGACATCCTAGCCAAACACTACTAGACAGTCCTAAATATGTCATCCAACAGTTTAGGAAGGTGTCCAAAGGGCATCTCCGGAAACATCCCATAATATTCCCGTAGTAGTCCTAGGACAGAAGTGTCAAAAGGACACCTCTCCTTTCCAAACCATACTTAATCATACACAAGCATCAATCCATAACATCACATATATGGTAACTTCATATATGGAAAGAAATCAATAATAATATATAACTTGCATATCTTTGGTAAGTAAATCATACATGAATCAATTTAATATAACCAAGTAATGCTACTGAAATCAAGATAGTACAACAGTAGTATAACATTGTAAGAATCTAATTAAAGAAATAAACTAACAAGATTCAAATATAGAAACTAAGATATGCAATCTATGTATTTAGGAAATAACCATCCTTACCTTATATAACTCGCAAAGGAATCTTAAGGAATCAAGTAAGACCTTCACTAAACTTGGGAAGAAAGTCCCAAACAAGTGTATACAACATATTAGGAAAGATACCTAAAAGGAAAGATATCAAAACATCCAAAACAGACCAAATATGGGCAGAGAGGTCTGAGATCCGTTAGGTTATACTCATTGATGATGATTTCGATTGACTTGGCATCGGGTGTTGCCCTACCATTAGTGGAGGCGGGGGGGGGCGCCAATTAGTCAACCAACAGAGACAGTGGCCTTCAAAAATCAGAATTTTTAGAATATGAAACCAAATTTGATGGTTCAAAAGGGTACTAAACAAGGGGTAAACTACAATGGCAGCATACTAGTATATAGAGGACTTCAAAACACTAATCGAATCAAGTTTTCAAGTTACAAATTAGGAAACAAAAAGTTACCATAATTAGATCAATCATGGTTCTTGAAGAATTCATAGTAAAGATCATGGACAAGAACAATAAGATGATGGATAACTAATTATAACAAAGGAATCATGAATGACAAGCATATATCTTCAAGAAAATTAGATCTAAGGCTGAAGAACAATAATCCAAATAAGGAAAGTGAATGAATACAAGTTTTCCTTCAAAAGCGAGTGATGATCTTGATGAAGATCATCCACCAAGCTTTAGATCCTTAGGAAAAGAGAGGGAATGAGTATAATGATGGTTGCAACAGAGATACAACCTCACTTCTATTGTCCTCAATCAGAAAAGGAAAGAAAAGTAATGAAAAATCAAAGATGAAACATCGAAGAGGATGATCACATACCTTTTTGTGTAGAAGCACGAGTTTTGATGAAGATCTGTCAAGATAATCACCAAGGATGCAAGGGAGATGACTTGCAGAGGGCTCTGATACGTTCCAAAGAATTTGGAGGCAGAAAATACGAAGTAGACTCAAGATTGAACTTAAATAGAGCAAGCAAAGACCTAATTGGCAAATCAGATCCAATTGGTGGATTTGGATTGGTCGACTGGTCCAGTCAACCAATGAGTCGACCAATCAGGACAGCAAGTTCAACATGTGGATTTGAATGCTCAGATCAAGTCCAAACATAAAGGGGTTTTGCACACACCTAAAGTGACTTACCTAGTAGGTAGAAATGTCTTCGAACCAATACAGAGAGCACTCCAAGTCCATCAACTAATCCGATCTTCATCAGGATGCTATTTCCATAAATGGAACACTGACATCAACACTCATGGATTCAAAGCCAATCACCAAGTCTTCCACTGGGATGGCCTATAGCTGACTTCTTGCTTTACTTCAGGTCGTCGGACCTACAAACAACAAGGTTTCCGGGTCAAGGTTAGGGCTAGGTTTCACAAGGTGAACCTTGAACTGGGTTGAATTGGATTTCCCCATTAATATAGTTATTGGGCTATCTGCTTTCACTCTATTCCATTAGAAGCCATTAACTTTTTGTTTATTTCTATATTGGATCTATACAATGTCATGGAATGCCAGCTTTTGGTGAGGCTAGCTCCACTTATATAGAAGATCTGTAGAACCTAAATAGTCTATCTTCTCAACAGCTACAAAATACCAATTTAGATTTACTTCAGCGGCTTTTAGTTTCAGAAAACATAATTGAATTCATCCTTCTCTTTTCTGGGGATACCTAAAACATACATTTTTATTTCCCTTAGTTTAATAAACAGTGATGTAATGTTGTAGACTCCAAAGATGGTGTAACAGGATCTTCAAAATTTCCTTTTTGTGTCAAAAACTGAAGATAGCATGGGGTAAGAAAAGTGGAGGGCTCCAAGAAACTAAGATGGGCTAACCGGTTGCTGAGCATTTTTTTTTTTTTGGGTAGAATATGAAGATAAGCTTGGTGAGGAAGAATATACATAAATACTATGTGATGAAATGTGACTTCAACTTAAGAAACCCACAGGTAGATATTCAAAGTAATGATCCTCCAATCTTGATCCCCCTTTTCTTTTCTTTTTTCCTTCCTTTTGCAAGTGTAGCATTCTTTGATGGGAGAAAAAGGAAAATGGAGAATATATGGTTGAAGACAAGGAAGAAGCCAAGAAGTTCAACAACAATCTTTTCTCATCCTGTCATATGATTAGGAGTTGTTCCTTACAAGGTATAGTCATGACATTGAGTAATTATAAGTTTTTCTAGAAGGTCATCAAATTACAATAATAAAACTGGGTTTTTAAACCCATCTGAAACTAATAGTCTTAAAGCTTTTTATGAATGCAATAATGAATTTATAAATAAAATATACGTTTCAATCTAATATGAGAAATGGTGGGCTCTAACTTATTCGAGATCAATAGATGCGCCCAAGACAAGAACAGGTAAGTATATTGACTAACCAGTACACGTTGTAAGTAGATGGTTTCACTTAGTAAACAGGTAATATTCATTTGTTAATATAAAACCTATCTTACTTCTTTCACTTGTACAATCTATGGAAGTGTGTGATATGTTGCTTTCCAAATAAAATAGAAGTTTTCTACCAAAAATAAAATAAAATAAAATAGAAGTTTATGGAATTGAATGTTGTATTGAATGATAGCTCAAGAACTTGACTAAAATATTTGGATCGAAATGCTGGTAATGTTCTTGAACTGTTAAACTATGAATAAGAAATGATATTTATGCTTGTTAAATTCAGAATTTGCATGTTTTTTTTACTTAAATGATGGGATTGTGTTGATAAATGTATGAATTGTGTCATGTTTTGTTCAAATAAGGCTAAATGATAATTGAAATGAAAGAGGTATGCTAAAATGGAAATGAAAATGGAAGAGGAAGAGGTACCGTAATGCAAGATTGATACTGAACATAAATAGGGAAAAGAAAATGGAAGAGGTATTAAAAAGCAATAAAAGGAAATAAAATGTCAAGGTGTTGATGAGCACAGCTTGTGTAAGTCCTGGTACCTAGTGTTCTCAAATGGGAAGCCTTAAAGTGAGACTGAAAAATGGGAAAAAATTTTGACTTGACCATGATAGTTGCCTCTGGAGAACACCTTGACTTATGCTAAAAGACTGAAAAGAGAAATATCCTAATGAACACCTCTAAAACTGAGACTAGGACTAATGCTACTTGTGTAGTTTAGACTAAATGTATCTTCTTTACAAGTAGAATTCAGGTTTGGGTTAATTATAAAATAAATAAATAAATAAGTAAATAAAACTAAAATGGGTATCAAGAGATGATAAAAAGTATTTTTATATCATGATACTTTGGTGTGGTAATAGATGCATAATGTATTTGGTATTGCTTACATGATTGTTTATATCGTATTGGTCTTGCAAAGGTCATTATTATAAATGTTGACAGGTCCCTAAGTATATGACAAGGCAAAGGTGCTACTACCCAATAAAAAAAGAATAAGAATAAAAACTTCTTTTTGAAACAGACGATATATATATATATATAAGTAAAAAATTGCACATGCAAATGCACGTCGCTTGTTTTGTTTTATCTGCAAATTCATGAATGCGAGATTTAAAAATAAAAAATTGATTTAAATATTTTGTTAAAATTGCTTTTACTATTTTGAATGTGAAATTGAATAGTCCATTGTAGTCAAATTTAAGGTTCCATTGTGTTCTTCGACTATTAAAAAAAATAGTAGTTTAAATATTTTATTAAGATTGCTTTTAAAAAAGAAGGGAACATGGGGTTGAGAAAGAACAACCGTAGTTTAAATATTTCATTAATGTTGTTTTTAAAAAAAGTGAGAAGTACAATCACATAACATTTCCATATATTTTTTTTTAATTTTGATTTTATATTATTTTAACTAATGTGAGCTGTAATTGTATATAGTTACTTTCATTGCATAACATAATTAGAGCTGTCCATTGCACTGTTTACTGAAGTGTCATGAATATGATTTAGTCGTTGGAGTATAGATGTTATATAGAGGATTCTATATGATTTACTCTTGTTATCTGTTTCTTCGTCAACAGAGGATCAAAGGATGCCCCACTCTATATGACATCTTCATATTTCATAGTTTTTTTGCTTTTGGGGATTTAGGTGGGGTAGTGGTTGAAAAATTTAGCACCTGTCTCTCGAGTTTGGAAATCTTAATCCCCCTCCCAAAAAAAAAATGCAACATGGGATTGAGTTCAGATATATAGATGACAAAATCCGATGACATTATCAGTGATCCTTCTTTGTTGATTTGTTATCCAAATAGAAGGCCTTTTCCATTTGTTAACATACAGACCAAACTACTATGTTTGGTTTTCTTTTACCATGGTTATCACTACAAAGGTGCTAATTATCCATTTTGAAATACTTTGTTTTGGAACTTATTTCTGCAAGGTTTCAAGACTTAAACTGGTCTAAGAATCTTTTTGATTTATAAGCCTATGGCCTACATTGCCACTTCAGCAGATTTGATGCTATTTAACCCACCAGTTGGTGCCATAACTCCTCAACTTCTTGATGACGAAATTTAGGAAAGTTTAACAACGTTGCTATACAGGTTTCCTGGCATCATAATGAATGGAATAGTGGTGCCATCGAACCTTTCCCTTTTGAGAAAAATACTTGAAGACTGTACATTGCCGTCACCAGAGGAGAACAAGAGGAAACATTGGACAACAAAAGCAAGATTCCAATCCTTGAGGAGAGGTTAGTTCCATCATTTCCTCTACAGTTTGGTAACTCTAATTCGTCAACCATGGGATGATCAAGCCGTCAATGTCACATGTTGGATCTGAATATAATGTGAGATTGTTTAACACAGCACACAATAAATAATTTCCTATTTTTTTCTCAATTAATCCAGCATCTTACACTCTTCAACACTGTCGGAACATTATGATTAATCTCTTGCTTATCTAATTGTCAAGTTACCTTATAATGGCTTGATAAGCAGTCATTTCATGATTAGAACAACAATCTAATGTCTTATACTGTTCAAATTTTACATAAAAAATAAACTTTTTGACTACCTAATTGCCATGTTGGCTTGTGATGGACCTGAATAGCAGTCATTTTCTTTTTATATACAACTGAAAATACTGCAGATATGGAGTGCATCCCAAAATTTGGATTAGACTTCACTTACCAAAGTTAGGTTTCAAAATTATGAATTTTTACCATCAGAATTCACAAGCAGTTGGTGCATGCATGGAGTCCATATTCTCATTCTTTCCATATTAGCCATGCTTGTCAAAAGTGCATGGGGTAGTGGTTGGGGTGAATGTTAACTGATTTGCTTCTAGGATGCATGAGTTATTGACTAACTGATTTGACAAGTATTTTCCTATAAAATAAATGAATGAAATGCATCATAAGTTCTTAACTGACACAAACACTTGAGTAAACATGTAAACATATGGCTATCAATTAAGTTTGGTAATAATTAATCTTACCGTGACTAATACTTTAGGTTGGGGTCCCCCCCCATTTTTTTAAATTAAAATTATGTTTGAATTATAAATTTAATTTGTTTTTTGATCCCGCCCCAGACCAAACGGCCCTACGAATCACCGATAATATTTAATTTCACAGATAGAAATCATGCTAACTTGTCCAAGCCAAAATAAAAACATTAAAATTCAGAGAATTCTCTATGAAACAATACCAATTAAAAATACATAACATCTAATTGTTTTTTACGGATATGTAATCGGTCAATCAGATTTTAGAAGGGTCTTCGAGAGTTAGATAGATACAAGAACTTTACTAAGAAATTATAGTTTATCATTAGAAAATCAAAATACAAGAGTGTAAAATATTCTAACCTGTAATATAATTTTGGAGGAAAAAAGAATAATAAATGAGAACTGCACATAGGAAACCATCTGAGTAACAATTTAGAATCTAGTAGATGTGCTTTTGAATCATAAAACAAAATATATTCAATAGATATACTTCTAAATCATAGAAAATATTATTGAATTGCACAACTTATTGTAACTGAGACATCAACGACCGATAATATTCTATTCTGAAGGTAATAAATAAAGCATTTAAGATTGAAAAAATTATAATAAAGAAAATAAAAGAGAAAGATTGAGATCGTGATTAGTAAGGAACGTTGTTTGAGATTTTTTGGAAAAATATAGAATACATGGAAGGTGGTGGTTTGAGATTGAAAAGAAAGAAAAAAATAAAGAAAAGAAAAGAAATATTATCTTTTACTCTTATTTCTATAATAAATAAAAAAAAACTCTTTTTAAGTTTGAGATAGGCTTTAATTTATACATTTAAAATAAAAAATAAAAATAAAAGAGAAAAGAAGGCTCTTAGTTGTTGTTTACAAGGAAAAAATAATAAAGAAAAAAAGACTGAGATCGTGGTTTTTAGGGAAACTTGTTTGAGATATTTTGAAAAAATGGTTTATAGAGAACGTGGTTTAAGATTGAAAAAAAAAAACTTCTTTGTTAGTTTTGAGATAGGTTTGTATAAATTTAAAATAAAAAATAAAAATAAAAGAGAAAAGAAGACTTCTAGTTGTTGTATACAAGGAAAAAAATAATAAAGAAAAAAAGGACGTAGTTTGTAGGGAAACTTGTTTGTGTTATAAATAATATTTATTATGGATGTCCATTACCCCAAAGAGATTGTACTTCCAATTGAAGATCTCAACTACCTCAGGATGCAATATTGGCGAAGATCACAACCATCTCATTACACAATGTTGGCAGTCACTATTTCCATCCTATCCACCTTCTATCTTGGGTGGCAATCTATCCTTCCATATCAAGAATATCTTATTGTGTGCAAGAATCATATATTGTATTTCTATATCAGAGTAGATGTTCATTCTACTATAAATATGTAATGCACTCAATTGAATGAATCACTTCTGATTGATCTTGTTTGTTTTATTCTTTGTCTCTATATATTCTCTTTATTTTATAACACGTTATCCGCACGATTCCGCTTGAAAACGAATCCGTCAGTATTGCGTTTTGAAAAGAAAGACAGCAGACTATGTATCATTATGTTTTCTATTCCAAAGTGAAAAGAATGATCGACCTCCTCGCACGTTTTTGTAAACAATGGAGTTTACTTTGTCCATCTTGAAATGTAAGTGCATTATGATAAAAAGGTATGTGTTTTATTGAATCTAAGAATCAATCAAATAATAAGATATTATGTTGCTTTAACGATTGTGGTTTTATTTATTGTATATGGTGGTTGCTAGCTTTGCACCACAAATATTGTTAATGCACCTAGTTGCAAGCTGGTTGCAAGATTTGAAATTGTAAATGAATACAGTTCTCGATGCACATGAAGTTGCAAGATTTGAAACTCTAAATAAGTCGTTCTGGATGCACTTGAAGTTGCAAGATTTAAAGCTGTAAATAAATCAGCTTTCTGAGATGCACTTGAGTTGCAAGATTTAAAATCGTAAATAAATACAGTTCTGAGATGCACTGAAGTTGCAAGATTTGACGCGATTTCGTAAATAAATCGTTTGTAGTTTTTGAAAATAATTCTCTTTTGAAATTTTAAGAGAAAATATTATTCATGAAAATATCCCACAAATTTTCAAGTTTCGATTTGTTGTTACAATAGTAATATTGTAAAAGGAGTTTTAAGAAATACTCTGAATGATATCATGCCTATTTGTGGCTGAGTAAAATAATGGACTATTAATGAAAAGTCATGAAGCTCGTCTTATTGGTTCTGCTCCATTCCCTCAAGTGAATGCAACAATTCATGATATGCCCGAAAGAAGGCAAAATTAAAATTATGGTCATGACTGTGGAAGAGGATGAGGCAAAAGCGGAATAATTACCGTCATTATTATGGAAGTAAATAAGAGAATAATAAGGATTCTCAATATAACAATTCAAGAAGTGAAGATAATATTTTTTACCAATTTGGTATGAAAGCTATTAGACATGTATCTAATAATGTGGAGATAAGAATATTTAATTAAGCTTTGTCAAGCCTTAATTAAAGAAATAAAAATAATGTGGAGATAAATTAGATTTTCCAAAATCATGATACTTGAGCATTTTTGCCTATAAAAAGATGATTTTGATGGCCTCCTGTACTACATATCTAGATGCTATAAACTCTTTTGAAGATAATAGTTGAAGATTTGATTATGTAATTATTTTCTCTTCAAATCTCATCTCTTGTTAGTTTATCTTTTTAGTATTTTTCCTTTATTTTTTTTTTATTGATTTTCTATATATCTTTTAATATATTTTGTTTCATTTTGTGAGTGTTATTCTCTTATTCTTGCGCTATTATCGGATTCTTTTCTCTTATTTGATGATCGGAAGTCAATGTTCATATAAAATCGGTAGTACAACATTGATTCAAGCTCCGAAGAGCTAATCTATTATTATCTGGGAGATAAAATTGGCTATGAATAATTCATTATTTTGTAGTAAGTCTCAAAGAAACTTATTAAGTTTCAAAGCTATTTGCCAAAATGATTATCGATTGAGACTACAAATAATATATAAGTAAATATCTATACAAAGGTATTAGATATTTCTCCCAATTTGTACTACCGAATATCGCATGGTTGAAACACATGCTTGGGTAAATCAAATGAACATTGATTCTAATAATTTTATTATTTGGCATGACCGGTTGGACCATACCGGATCAAGTATGATGCGAAAAATTATTGAAAATTCAATTGTCATCCATTGAAGAACCAGAAGATTCTTCAATTAAGTGAATTTTCTTGTATTGTTTGTTCTCAAGAAATATTTATTATTAAATATTCACCAGCTAAAGTTGAGATTGAACATTCTACGTTTTTGAAACGTATAGAGGGTGAAATGTATGGGCCCATTCACCCATCATGTGGACCATTCAGATAATATATGATTTTAATAGATGCATCTATAAAGTGGTCACATGTATGTTCATTATGAACTCGCAATTTGATGTTTGCGAGATTGTTTGCTCAAATAATGAGATTAAGAGCATAATTTATGAATTATAAGATAAAGACAGTTTGTCTTGATAATGCTTGGTGAATTTACATCTCGGGCTTTATGATTATTGTATAACAACCGAGATCACAGTTGAATAGCTCTGTTACTTCATGTTTATATCCAAAATGGTTTGGTAAAATTATTTATTAATTGTCTCCAATTAATTGCTAAACCATTGTTTATGAGAACAAAGCATCATTTGTACGCATCAGGCCAAAATGTTGTCATAAATTCTCCCTATTACAATTGGCTTATGGTCAGAAGCCAAATATTTCTCATCTTAAAATTTTTGGATGTATGGCTTACGTTCCAATTGCTCCACCACAGTGAACAAAGATGAGTCCCAAAATAAAGTTGGGAATATATGTTGGATATAAATCTCCTTATATAATTCAATATATTGCTAAGGATATGAGATTTATTTAATGCAATACTTTAGTATTATTTTGATGAATTAGTTTTTCCAACATGAGGGGGAGAGAATAAACAGGTTGTAAAAAGAGATTGATTGTATGCATTATCATTATCTCATTAGATCCTCGCTGAGCACTGTGAACTTGAAGTTCAAAGGATAATGCAATAAATATTATAAATCAACTGCCAGATTTGCTGACCTGCTAAGAGTTACTAAATCTCATATTCCAGCTGTAAATGCTCCAATTAGAATTGATGTCCCAGCAGGACAATCTATCAGTGCAAATGAAATTAAACCACATTTAAAACGTGGAAGATCAATCGGTTCCAAGGATAAAATCCTAGAAAAGAAAAGGAGCAAATGATCAAGATGGTCATAATATGGAGACAATTGATTATGAAGATCCTGAAGACATAACTTTCTATAAAAACCCGTAAGAGGTTCGTACCTGAAAATAATGAAGAGATCTCGATTAGTTATGTCATTGCGGAAAAAGATGGAACAGAAAAGATAAAGTTGTCGACAACATTTTTGCATATTATGTTATTGTTGAAATAATACAACAAGACGAGGATCTTGAACATAAATTTGTTGATAAATATAAATCAAGAAATGATTGGCCAAAATGTAGAGACGCAATTCAAGTAGAATTGAATTCGCTTGAAAAATAAAGTTTTTGGACCTGTAGTCCAATATCTGAAGGTATAAAGCCAGTGGGGTACAATTGAGTTTTCTGCGAAAAATGAAATGAGAAAAAGAATGAAATCGTGATATATAAATCATGAATTATGGCACAAGAATTTTTGCAGATGCTTGGCATTGATTACATGGAAACATGTTCTCTTGTGGTGGATGCAATCACCTTCAGATATCTTATTAATCTGGGAAGATATGAAAACTTTGACATGCGTCTAATGGATATTATTACAACCTATTTATATGGCTCACTCTAGTGTGAAATATATATGAAAATCCTTGAAGGATTCAAAATGCTTAAGCATAAAAATTCCTAGGAAGTTTGTTCAATAAGGCTTCAGAGATGATTATGGCATATATGATATAATCTCCTTAGTGGATATTTACTAAATGAAAAGCATAAAAATGATCCAATTTATTATTGTGCCTTTATTAAAGGATATGGATCTAATTTTAGTAAGTATATATGATGATGATTTAATATCATCGAAACTCTGAAGAGTTTCCAAAAGCAGAGATTATTTTAAGAAAGTTGAAATGAAAATCTTGAAAAGACAATGTTTTGTCTTAATTTGTAAATTGAGCATTTGACGAATGAAATATTTGTTCATCAATCAACTTATATAGAGAATATTTTGAAGAGATTTTATCTAGATAAAATACATCCATTGAGTACCCCAATGGTTGTGAGATTGTTCAATATAAAGAAAGATTCATTTCACCCCAAGAAAACAATGGAGAATTTCTTGGTCCCGAAGTACCATATCTTAGTGCAATTGGGGCATTAATGTATCTTGCTAATACACAATCGGATGTAGCATTTTCTATAAGTGTATTAACAAGATTTATTTATTCTCCAATACGAAGACTCCGAAATGTTATAAAACATATATTTCGATATTTGAGAAATTATTAACATGATATTATTTTATGAATGTGGATATCAACTTACTAGTTTTGCGGATGCGGGATATTTATCTGATCTACATAAAACTAGATCTCAAACATGCTATTTATTTTCAAGTGAATGTTAGCTATTTTATACTTGGTTAAGATCAATGCTACAACACATTCATGAAGCATGCGTCTTCTACTAGAAGAAGGAATTTCAACAATATTATATGAAGATTATGTGCATGCAAAGCTCAATTGAATGGATGATACATCAAAGAAGATAGAACCAAGCATATTTCACCGAAATTCTTCTTCACTCTTGGTCTTCAATGAAATGGTGAAATCTATGTTCATTGAACTCGTTCAAGTGATAACTTGACGAAGTTTTATTTATTGAGGCATTGCCTACTTCAAATCTTGAGAAGCTGGTATATGATATTGGAATGTACGTATTCAAAGATACTCAATGATGTCATCTCGGGGAGTAAAATACGTGCTGCACTCTTTTTCCCTTAACCAAGGTTTTGTCCCATGGGTTTTCCTAGTAAGGTTTTTAATGAGGCACTACCAATACGTATTATTTAGATATGTATACTCTTTTTCCTTCACTAAGTTTTTTTTCCCACAGGGTTTTTCTTAGTAAGGTTTTAACGAGGTACATTATCTATTGATGGACATCCAAGGGGGAGTGTTATAAATAATATTTATTATGGATGTCCATTACCCCAAAGAGACTTACTTCCAATTGAAGATCTCAACCACCTCGGGATGCAATCTTGGCGAATCACAACCATCTCATTACACAATGTTGGCAGTCACTATTTCCATCCTATCCACCTTCTATCTTGGGTGGCAATCTATCCTTCCATATCAAGAATATCTTATTGTGTGCAAGAATCATATATTGTATTTCTATATCAGAGTAGATGTTCATTCTACTATAAATATGTAATGCACTCAATTGAATGAATCACTTCTGATTGATCTTGTTATAGTTTTATTCTTTGTCTCTGATATATTCTCTTTATTTTATAACAGTTTGAGATTTTTTGAAAAAAATAAATTATATTTTACTCTTATTTCTATAAAAAAATAAAAAACAAAAAAACTTCATTCTTAGTTTGAGATAGGCTTTGATTTATATATTTAAAATAAAAAATAAAAAGAAAAGAGAAAAGAAGGCTTCTAGTTGTTGTTTACAAAGAAAAAAATAATAAAGAAAAAAAATCGTGGTTTGTAGGAAATTTGTTTAGATTTTTCTAAAAGTTTATAAGAAGGTGGTTTAGATTGAGGGAGGAAAAAGAAATATTATTTTTACTCTTATTTTTATAAACCAAAAAAAAATTCTTTCTTAGTTTGATGTAGGCTAGGGGTGCAAGTTTGGCCCTGGCGGGTTAGGGTTAAAATATTCAGACCCTGAACTAGAGCCTAGGGTGGGCCTGGGATTACTCTCTGGCCCGCCCAGCCCATCCTAGTTCGTCCCTAATTTTGGCTCTAATCTTGTCCCTCCCTCTTAACCCTGATTTTGGCCCTGATTCTGACCCTGATCTTGGCCCTGATTCTGGCCCTGATCTTGGCCCTAATCTTGGCCTTGATCTAGGCCTATGATTTGAGTCTGGACCTTCCACCCATTTGGAGAGGAATTAATTATAATCCACATGAGTGAATATTTGACACCTGTCAAATTTAAAAAACATGATCATGTTTTGTAAGAAAATTAATAATAAAAAATTATATCTGCATTACCAATGTAGTAAGCATCCACCTGATTTTGGCCCGATTCTGACCCTAATTTTGGTTATAGTCTTAATGTTAATTTGACTCTGATCATGTATTAGATTTTTACCCTAATCTTCACATTAACATTGATATAACTATAAGTTTCGACTTTGACCTTCAGTCATTTTGGTAATATTAGACTATGAGTTCACTTTTTATATTATTTTTAAGATAATTTTTATTTTTTGAATTAAATCATTTTTAGTTTCAAAAAATCATTGATTTTTTTTTGGGACTAAGGCAAAATAATATATTATAAATAATAAAAGCTAGTATATAGAGAATTAATATCTAACAAATCTACACCCCAACTTCTCATCATGAATATTGACATCTTTCTTTTGCCTCCAATGTGATATTTTAGAGAGAGAAAAAAAAGAAGAAAAAAAACTTATTAAGGACAGATAGCTATATTTGTTACTAAAATATAATTTTCTTTAATTACGAACAAAATATCAATACTAAATTATCGTTAATTTACTTGTTAACAAAGTTTTGAATATTTTTTTTTTTTTTTTTTTTAATAAGGATATCAATGGGATGGGTTTTCAATTTCCATCACCAAAGTAATAGGAGAGATTTTCAATTTCCATCATCAAAGCAATGAGAGATTTCAGAGATCAATATAGAATTATGGAGTATGAATTTATTTATGTTTAAAGTAACACTATCAACTTATTGACTATTTTATCATTTTGTATGAGCTTGAATCATCTTATATTTATATGAATTTTATTTTTAGTTTACTTATGATACTTTATTTTTATTATTATTATTATTATTATTATTATTATTATTATTATTATTATTATTATTATTATTATTATTATTATTATTATTATTATTATTATTATTATTATTATTATTATTATTATTATTATTATTATTATTATTATTATTATTATTATTATTATTATTATTATTATTATTATTATTTATGAATTTACATTTGTTATTTTAAGTCCAAGAATATGATCAATTAAGGCTAGGGCCAAGATAGGGTCAATCAAGGCCAGGGACAAAGCTAATTAGGGTCAAGGCCAATTAGGGCCAGGGACACGGTCAATCAAGGCTAATCAAGGCCAATTAGGGATAGGGATATGGCCAATCAAAGCTAATCAAGGTCATGGCCAATCCCGTCGTTCCTCCAATTAGGGCCAATCGGTCAACCCATCATGACCCGCACAATTAGGGCCAATTAGGCCGTAATGGGCTTCTTGCCCCTCGCTTGCCCATTCCTTCCCCAACTGGTCTCTCTTGAACATATGGCTCTTATTCGCCCTCTTCTAAGGTAGGCTTTGATTTATACATTTAAAATAGAGAAAATAAGGGTTTAGTTAAGAGTGTCAATCGGTACGGTTTTGATAATTCGGTACGGTTTCAGTATGGTACCAACTTTGAATACCGAAAACTATACCGTACCGAATTTACATGATATAGTACCGTTTCGATATTTGAAAAAACGGTTTGGTATGGTTTCAGTATTAAATCGGTATAAGAAAACGGTTTAAATATTGTAAATATGTTTAAAACTTATTTTATATAAATATCTGTTTTAATTGTGTCTTTTATCATGGTTTTATTTAGTTCCACATCGGGTTGAAAGGATCTGATTATATGGTTTATATATAGTAAGGGCCCATGTATTATTAATTTGTGCGATGCGAACCGAGCCTGAATCCTGTTGTGACCCTGCCACGATTATATATTATATATTAATATTAATATATATATATATATTGGGACTATGTGACTTGGGACTTGGGACTTGGGACTTGGGCCTTGGGACTTGGGCTGTGGGTCGTGGGCTTTGATCCGGAAGGCCCATTTTGTCATGGGTCCTATTCTAGAAAGCCCGCTGCTGGGTGATTACGTGGAGATGCCATTAGAGACGCACTCTCTTGTAGGGAGGTCAGCTGGATAGGTGCCTTTTTATAGAGAGTTTAGCTGAAAGGTACCCTCATAAAGAGAGGTGACCTTACCCTTTCACCCACAGCCTTTGGAGCTCTATATAAACCCATTTCCGAGTTCATTCCAAATATAGAATTTCCTCCTCCTCTTTCTTTCTCTCTCTCCCTGTTGTTTTTCTGCTAAGCAGTGAACATAATCTGATACACCTTAAGTAACCTTTCTGGGGTGCAACCTTAAAGGTTGGGCTGACTGATCTTAGAGTGAAGACACCGTAGAACCCATATTGCACAAATTGGGGTGTCTAAAAACCTTAAAAATTGTACATTTGTTACGTTTCAGCTCATTTGACAGTATTGTGAGAACAAGCGTTCAAGTATATTTGCAGATTCCTCAATAGCGTTACAACATTAAATACGGTATCTAGTGCGGTACACTTTTGGTATGAACAAACCCATGCCACTTTTGTTATTAATTCATTAAGATCCTAATGAAATTGCGACCAAACAATAGATAGAATTTAATATTAACAATGACAAAGCAAGTAAATCTAAGAAGATGAGTGAAGGACAAAACGAAAAACTGAAATAGGAAATTATGGATTGGGTAAGTGTTAAAGTGTTTTCACTATAAATTATATTTATATCCTTTAATTTGATACAATACCAATTCGGTACGGTTTTGGTACATACCAACGGTATGAATACCTAAAACCAGAACCGTACCAAAGAAATTCGGTTTCGGTACGTACCGTACCGAATTTTGAACAGTACGTACGGTGCGGTTTTAGACAGTGCGGTTCGGTACAGTTGAACGATTTCGGTACACAATTGACACCCTTAATTTTAGTTTTTATTTACAAGGAAAATTGTCTGAAATTGAAAAAAAAAATGAAAGAAAAAATAAATATATTTTACTTTCTTTTCAAAAAAATGTTTCTTACTTGATTAGATGCTTTTTGAAATATATATATATATTATCTGAGCATCCAGGCCAACTTGCACGCACCACGATTACATCATCAGAGAAGCCTTTTATGGAATTAATATAGAAAGGGGCTTCACTTTGGCCTAGAGGGAATTCGAACTCTGACCTCCTTTATGGAAAGATTAGTCTTTTGACAAGTGAGCCACCCCTTGGGGTTTTGATTTGATGTTTTGTTTGGTGGTTTAAAGTTATGGTTGTTTGGGATTGAAAAAAAATGTATATTTTCCTCTCTTTTCAAAAAAACTATTTATTTCTTGATTTGATTTTATGCATTTAAAGAAAAAAATATATAAAGGGTACCAAGAATTTGTGAAAAATAAAATAAAACAATAGAAAATTTTGTATAAAATATATGATATTTAAACAAAAATAAAGGATACAATAGTCAAGTGAAAGATTTGCGTATTTTATACAAACATGATCTTTCATTGTAAATCTTTTCCTTATAAATCGTACTATTATATACAAACATGATCTTTCATTATAAATCTTTTCCATGACCATTCTATCTTTTGTATTTTTATCAAATATCGTATTTTGCGTATTAGTTTCTAATAATTTTTGTTCTTTCTACACAAATTTTGGATACCCATTATATTTTTGTTTTTATCTTAAATTAGTAAAATCAAATATCAAATAGGAAAGATAATTCTTACCTACGATCATTCATGTTGGGATAATTGTATTACAAATTCTTCAAACATACAAAAATGAAATTGCAATACAATTGAGAGATGAAGATCTTTAGACAATCCGGAGAGCTTGAAGTTGCAATCGAACGAACCACCAATCAATGAGGTTGAGTCACACCTTGAGTGCTGTCTTTAAGGTAATTGATGCACCCTATTACTAAAGGTTCTTCGCACCACCACCTCCAAGATAAAGCAACCTCCAACTAGAAGATGAAGTAGTTCTTCTAGTCCCTTCAAGGAGCCAAAAGCTAGAGCACAACACTTAGATAAATTCAAAAAAAAAGAAATTAACTTTGTAACACAAATTATGCTAAGTGTGAGGAGTGTCTCAATTGCACACCACATGCAAGGAAAAATTGGGTTTATATAGGCCCAAACCTCACCGTACACCCCTTAGGATTCTTAAGGCAATGAATTGGATTTAATCCATTCAATAACCTTAACCCCGCTCATGGTAATGGCCATGAATGGTCATGAAGTTGAAATGAAAATTGATGGTCAAGAGTTAGAATTGAAGTAAATTCCACCCTTCAAGTAACCCCACCATACCACCATAATCAAGACCATTAAGACCCATGACCAATGTCATGAAGAGCCTCATAACCAAGGTCATGAAGGGCCTCCTTTATTCATGGTGACTCATTACCATCCTTACCTCATGGGTCCCACACACTAGCAAAATAATCAAATAAAAGAAATGCAAAAACTAATTTTGAAACTTAATATATAAATTATATATATTTTAATAAAAAACCTAACAATTCATATTAATGGTAGAAGATATTTTGGGATTTCTACAATTTTCCTTTTTTCAATTGCTTTCAATATTTTGTTTTCTAATTTTGCTAATAATTGTATTATTTATTTATTTATTTATTTATTTCCATACAAATCATTTTAGAATTTCCTTTCATTTTCTTAAATTTGTAAAATCAAATTGGGAGAAGATTGCCAAAAAAAAAAAAGGAGAGATTCACGATTATATTAATGGTAGAAGTCTTCTAGATTTTTTTTGGATTCTTATTTCAAGTAATTTTTTACTCCAAAACTTCATTTTCATGTTTGTTTATCTAATTTTGCTAATAATTGTAGTAGGATATTTTGGGAAATTCTATCAATGTTTTTTTTTTTTTTTCCAATTTATTTTCCCTCTTAAAATTTGTTTCTATGCTTTATTTTCTATTTTGTTAATAATTGTGATATGATATTTTGGGATTTTCTCTTGAATAAAAAAATAAAAAGCAAAATTACCAAAAACATCTTAAAAAAAAAATAGTAACTAAAATATGAAGATTGTCATAAACAAATTAAGGCAATAGGAAAATAAAAGTAGTTAAAATACATTTTTAAAGAAAGTTAATCAAAATCCTCTTATGAAAAAAATTATAGATTTTGACAGCATAAAAAAAGAAAACTAAATTTACAAAAATTGGATAAAATTTAAGAAAATATTTTTTTTAGAAAAAAATTAAGATTTTTAAATTGAACTAAAATACCAATGAAGATTTTTTTTAATTAGGAAACAAAAAATACAATTAGAATTTTAGTTAAAAAAAGAAGAAGAAGCTAAAATCATGAAAATGGTATAAAATTTTGAAGAAATCTTTTTCTTAAAAAAATTTAGGTAATAAGAAAATAAGAGTAATTAAAGTACATTTTTAAGAAATTTATTCATTGAAAAAAAAAAATAGAAAACAAAAATCGTGAAAAATTTCATAGTTTTTGTTTTAGAGGGAAAGAGCTCCCTATTTACCAAAAAAGAAAAACCTAATTAAGAGGAGGATAGAAACAAAGGAATTTAAGAAAATTTTTATTTTAGAAGGAAATATTACTTGAAAGAGTTTGGAAATTAGGAAGTAGAATTTTATTGCAATTTTTAATTTGCATTGCATAATTAACCTAATGGAACCAATCTCTCCGTATGTTTTCTAAAATATTTGAATAGTTATTTCTTCATGATATTAAAATCTTTCTTATTTATTTATATCTGTACTTTGTTTTTATATTTAATCTAATGAATATCTTTCTTATCAATTTCTTCAAATTATTAAAATATTTTTATTTATTTACACTTTTCATTTTCTTGTTATAACTATGCAAATTATTGACATCCTTATTGAATTCAAATATTTATTAATGTATAAAAATTTTAATAGATCTCATAATACTCCGCCTATAAAGTTCAAACATCGATAAAACTTGTCAAAATTAATTGGATCAGCTTTCAACTAAATAAACTAATTAAATTAAATACTAATATATGACATTAGTTATAAGGTTGTTGGATGTATTATGAAGGCAAATAATATTTTGAACTATATAATGTGAAGTAGTGAATTAAATGAACACAATAAAATGTTTAAAATTTTGATGTTTGTTATAAATGCTAATCACATGAGACGTTTTAAGAGTATGTATATCATTTTTTTTATTGTTTCTTAGTAATTTTGAACTACTTTGTTCATACATTATGCATGATATTTATTGAATTTTTTTAAAGAACACTCCAAGATAATTGGCAAAAAACATAATACTCCAAAACTATGCCAAATTGACAATGATTTTTTTTTCTCATTAAAAACATTGATTAATTAAAACAAATGACAAATATACCTTAATTGTATTGTTCTAAATCTTATAATATAAAGTGAAGAATTAAAGATAAATCAACAAGATGAAATTAAGGATTCAATATTTTTTGGGGCAACATTTAAAGTAACAAGAGATAAATAGTAATATATGAATATGAGATTATCTAAGGAAGACTTAATGAAATTCACTAACGGGAGTGTACCATTGTGAAAATTTAAGAGACTTCATTGGTTGTCTTTGTCAAGTTGATATCTTTTTGGGGGTGTCCATCATTTTGGTGAAATGTTTTGAGGTGTCTCTCAAATATATTTTTTTTTAAGAAATAGATTATGCATGATTGATGATAATAAATAATCATACAAAAATCACATTAATAATCAAAATGTTTGCGGCTATTGTATTTAGTTATTCTATGTATTTAGTTATAATGCAACACAATGATTTTCAATTTATCTTTTTTTAAAGAATATGATTAACATATTGAAGGAAATTGAAATACTACTAATCTATAAGAAGACAAATCTCAGGTAAATTTTATTTCTAATGTCATAACAATATGAGTTAAATTATACTATTTATTTTTAATTAGTTGAATGATTTTTTTAATTTTTTCAATTACAAAATGTAACGTATTTCAATATATATATTTATAAGCATGTACTCCTCTTTCGCCACAAATCTTTTCTTTGACTATTGTAACCCTCATTTTTATTCAAATGTCATATTTTTTTTCTATTAATTTTCTTATCTTTTTTATTTTCCTTACAAATTGTTGGTATCCTTCGTAATTTTTTATTTATTTTAAGTTATAAATTAAATTAAATTAAATTAAAATTAAGAAAAAGAATTCCGTCCATTGATTTTGTTCTCTTAAATCAATCCTTAATAAAGAAAAGTTTATTCAAATTAGATATTATACAAAATAACTTCTTTTTTTTTTTTTTGGTACTGGTGCTTTTTTAATACTAGAAATGTAATGCCATCTGCAAGGGTCGAACCCAAGACCTCCCCACCTGAAAAGTATGGATCCACATTTCAAAAGGAGTGCAACTTATGCTCGGCAGATGGCACATAAGCAGCAAAAGGGCATCTAAGTAGATAGTTCAAGCAAGGGGCAAAAGAAAATCAGGCATGGAAACTCAATTGCCATCCGATGACTTGCATCCGCTAAAAATGATCAATCACTGGCCAACATTGTGTCACCAGAGAAAAAGAAGCACGAGCTATCTTCCTTAGTTCGGTCAATTAAGAAGAAAGCTCAACAAGTTCAATTACCTAACAGTAATATGGCACCCAAGAAAGAGAAGCACAGACTATCTTCTCCCTGGTTGATTCAGTCAAGAAAAATAACTTATAAATATTGTTACTTTAAATCCAACGTGATTTAATCCTTAATAAAAAAACACCTTTGATTAAATTCCACCATCATTTTTTATCCATCCATCCAATCTTTAATATTCTACAAAAAAAAAAAAAAAATCAAATTCTATCATATCATATCATACTATTTGAATATAGTTTGAGATAGGAATCTTGAGATTTTTTAAGATATGTTCTTTTCTTAATAAATAATAAAATATGGTATAATTTGGTAAATTCTTAAAAGGTAATTAAAAAATAAAAACTCTCCCCCCTTTTTTTAATATAATTTTTTATTTATAGAAACCAAAATTTCGTATTTTAGATTTGATTAAGTTTTATTTTTAAGAAATAAGGTCTTATGGATTTATCTCATTCTTCGAATTGAGTTTCGCTTTTTTTTTTTTAATTAGAAATTATCATAATATTCTTGATAGATTAGTTGCCTTAAAAAAATCTCCTAATTTTATTGAATTAATTATATCTCAAAAATAACTAATAATAATAATTTAAAATCTTTTCCTAAATTCTCTTGATTTTTTTATCTATTTTTTTCTATCAAAATCTATTCATCTCCCTAAAACTTTCTTACTGTTAACCTAATAAAATATGAGTTGAGATACGAATCTTGATATTTTGTAAAATATATATTTTGCTTAATAAAATAATGAAATACCATACAATTGGGTAAAATGAAATAACAACTTTATTGTTATTTAGGTTAAACAATACCATTAAGAATAGAATATATGATGTTATATTTGAAATTCATAGATAAATTACTATTTAGTATGTGTTATAAATAATATTTATTATGGATGTCCATTACCCCAAAGAGATTGTACTTCCAATTGAAGATCTCAACTACTTTAGGATGCAATATTGGCGAAGATCACAACCATCTCATTACACAATGTTGGCAGTCAATATTTCCATCCTATGCACCTTCTATCTTGGGTAGCAATCTATCCTTCCATATCAAGAATATCTTATTGTGTGCAAGAATCATATATTGTATTTCTATATCAGAGTAGATGTTCATTCTACTATAAATATGTAATGCACTCAATTGAATGAATCACTTCTGATTGATCTTGTTATAGTTTTATTCTTTGTCTCTGATATATTCTCTTTATTTTATAATACGTTATCGGCACGATTCCGCTCGAAGTATTGTGTTTTGAGAAGAAAGACAGCAGACTATGTATCATTATGTTTTCTATTCCAAAGTAAAAGAATGATCGACCTCCTCGCACGTTTTTGTAAACAATGGAGTTTACCTTGTCCATCTTGAAATGTAAGTGCATCATGATAAAAAGGTATGTGTTTTATTGAATCTAAGAATCAATCAAATAATAAGATATTATGTTGTTTAACGATTGTGGTTTTATTTATTGTATATAGTGGTTGCTAGCTTTGCACCACAAATATTGTTAAATGCACCTGAAGTTGCAAGATTTGAAATTGTAAATGAATAATTTTGAGATGCACATGAAGTTGCAAGATTTGAAACGTAATAAGTCATTCAATGCACATGAAGTTGCAAGATTTGAAACTCGTAAATGAATACGTTCGAGATGACATGAAGTTGCAAGATTTGAAACTGTAAATAAATACAGTTCTGCAGATGCACATGAAGTTGCAAGATTTGAAACTGTAAATGAATACAGTTCTGCAGATGCACATGAAGTTGCAAGATTTGAAATTGCAAGATTTGAAACTGTAAATAAATACAG
Source organism: Hakea prostrata (assembly GCF_041222555.1). Classification (NCBI taxonomy): domain Eukaryota; kingdom Viridiplantae; phylum Streptophyta; class Magnoliopsida; order Proteales; family Proteaceae; genus Hakea; species Hakea prostrata. The sequence goes on from NW_028291123.1 coordinate 325,646, forward strand.
TTCTGTGTAGTTTTTGAAAATAATTCTCTTTTGAAATTTTAAGGAGAAAATATTATTCATGAAAATATCCCAGCAAATTTTCAAGTTTCGATTTGTTGTTACAATAGTAATATTGTAAAAGGAGTTTTAAGAAATACTCTGAATGATATCATGCCTATTTGTGGTGAATAAAATAATGGACTATTAATGAAAAGTCATGAAGCTCGTCTTATTGGTTCTGTTCCATTCCCTGAAGTGAATGCAACAATTCATGATATGTCTGAAAGAAGGCAAAATTAAAATTATGGTCATGATTGTGGAAGAGGATGAGACAAAAGACGGAATAATTACCGTCATTATTATGGAAATAAATAAGAGAATAATAAGGATTCTCAATATAACAATTCAAGGAGTGAAGATAATAATTCTTACCGATGTGGTATGAAAGCTATTAGACATGTATCTGTTATACTCCACAATATTTAATTAAGTTTTGTCAAGCCTTAATTAAAGAAATAAAAATAATGTGGAGATAAATTGGATTTTCCAAAATCATGATACTTGAGCAATTTTTGCCTATTAAAGTGATGATTTTAATGGTCTCACAAATACTACACATCTAGATGCTACAAACTCTTTTGAAGATAATAGTTGAAGATTTGATTATGTAATTCTTTTATCTTCAAATCTCATCTCATATGTTAGTTTATCTTAAATTTAATCTTTTTCTTCTATAATTTTTTTATTGACTTTTTATATATCTTTTAATATATTTTGTTTCATTTTGATGAAGAATGTGAATATTCTTTTATATGCTGTGACGCATATTATACTAAGAAAAAAATATACATATTTCTCTTATTTGATGATGCGGAAGTCAATGTTCATATAAAATCGGTAGTACAACATTGATTGGAAGCTCCGAAAGAGCTAATCTATTATTATCTGGGAGATAAAATTGGCTATGAATAATTCATTATTTTGTAGTAAGTCTCAAAGAAACTTATTAAGTTTCAAAGCTATTTGCCAAAATGATTATCAGATTGAGACTACAAATAATGATATAAGTAAATATCTATACAAAGGTATTAGATATTTCTCCCAATTTGTACTACACGAATATCGCATGGTTGAAACACATGCTTGGGTAAATCAAATGAACATTGATTCTAATAATTTTATTATTTGGCATGACCGGTTGGACCATACCAGATCAAGTATGATGCGAAAAATTATTGAAAATTCAATTGTCATCCATTGAAGAACCCGAAGATTCTTCAAATAAGTGAATTTTCTTGTATTGTTTGTTCTCAAGAAATATTTATTATTAAATATTCACCAGCTAAAGTTGAGATTGAACATTCTACGTTTTTGAAACGTATAGAGGGTGAAATGTATGGGCCCATTCACCCATCATGTGGACCATTCGATAATATATGATTTTAATAGATGCATCTATAAAGTGGTCACATGTATGTTCATTATGAACTCGCAATTTGGTGTTTGCGAGATTGTTTGCTCAAATAATGAGATTAAGAGCATAATTTATGAATTATAAGATAAAGACAGTTTGTCTTGATAATGTTTGGTGAATTTACATCTCGGGCTTTATGATTATTGTATAACAACCGAGATCACGATTAAATAGCTTGTTTACTCATGTTTATATCCAAAATGGTTTGGTAAAATTATTTATTAATTGTCTCCAATTAATTGCTAAACCATTGTTTATGAGAACAAAGCATCATTTGTATGCATGAGGCTAAAAGGTTGTCATAAATTCTCCCTATTACAATTGGCTTATGGTCAGAAGCCAAATATTTCTCATCTTAAAATTTTTGGATGTACGGCTTACGTTCCAATTGCTCCACCACACGACAAAGATGAGTCCCAAAATAAAGTTGGGAATATATGTTGGATATAAATCTCCTTATATAATTCAATATATTGCTAAGGATAGGAGATTTATATAATGCAATACTTGCTAAGTATTATTTTGATGAATTAGTTTTTCCAACATGAGGGGGAGAGAATAAACAGTTGGAAAAAGAGATTGATTGTATGCATTATCATTATCTCATTAGATCCTCAGATCGACACCGTGAACTTGAAGTTCAAAGGATAATGCAATAAATATTATAAATCAACCGCCATTTGTCGACTTCTAAGAGGTTACTAAATCTCATATTCCAGTTGTAAATGCTCCAATTAGAATTGATGTCCCGCAGGATAATCTATCAGTGCAAATGAAATTAAACCACGTTTAAAACGTGGAAGATCAATCGGTTCCAAGGATAAAATCCTAGAAAATGAAAGGAGCAAATGATCAAGATGGTCATAATATGGAGACAATTGATTATGAAGATCCTGAAGACATAACTTTCTATAAAACCCCAGAAGAGGTTCAGGTACCTGAAAAATAATGAAGAGATCTCGATTAGTTATGTCATTGCAGGAAAAAGATGGAACCGAAAAGATAAAGTTGTCGACAACATTTTTGCATATTATGTTATTGTTAAAATAATACATCAAGACGAGGATCGTGAACATAAATTTGTTGATGAATATAAATCAAGAAATGATTGGCCAAAATGTAGAGACGCAATTCAAGCGGAATTGAATTCGCTTGAAAATTAAAGTTTTTGGACCTGTAGTCCAATATCTGAAGGTATAAAGCCAGTGGGGTACAATTGAGTTTTCTGGGAATTGTGATATATAAAGCATGAATTATGGCACAAGAATTTTCGCAGATGCCTGGCATTGATTACATGGAAACATGTTCTCTTGTGGTGGATACCTTCAGATATCTTATTAATCTGGCAGTATATGAAAATTTTGACATGCGTCTAATGGATATTATTATAGCCTATGGCTCACTCGAGTGTGAAATATATATGAAAATCCCTGAAGGATTCAAAATGCCTGAAGCACATAAAAATTCCTAGGAAGTTTGTTCAATAAGGCTTCAGAGATGATTATGACATATATGATATTATCTCCTTAGTGGATATTTACTAAATGAAAAGTATATAAATGATCCAATTTATTACTGTGCCTTTATTAAGGATATAGATCTAATTTTAGTAAGTGTATATGATGATGATTTAAATATCATCGAAATTCTTGAAGAGTTTCCAAAAGCAATAGATTATTTGAAGAAAGTTGAAATGAAAATCTTGAAAAGACAATGTTTTGTCTTGACTTGTAAATTAAGCATTTGATGAATGAAATATTCGTTCATCAATCAACTTATATAGAGAATATTTTGAAGAGATTTTATCTAGATAAAATATATCCATTGAGTACCCCAATGGTTGTGAGATCGCTCAATATAAAGAAAGATTCATTTCGACCCCAAGAAAACAGTGGAGAATTTCTTGGTCCTGAAGTATCATATCTTAGTGCAATTGGGGCATTAATGTATCTTGCTGATAATACACAATCGGATGTAGCATTTTCTATAAGTGTATTAACAAGATTTATTTATTCTCCAATACGAAGACACTGAAATGTTATAAAACATATATTTCAGTATATTCGAGAAATTATTGACATGATATTAATTTTATGAATGTAGATATCAACTTACTAGTTTTGCAGATGCAGGATATTTATCTGATCTATATAAAACTAGATCTCAAACATGCTATTTATTTTCAAGTGAATGTTAGCTATTTTATATTTGGTTAAGATCAATGATACAATACATTCATGAAGCATGTAGTCTTCTACTAGAAGAAGGAATTTCGACAATATTATATGAAGATTATGCTGCATGCAAAGCTCAATTGAAGGGATGATACATCAAAGAAGATAGAACGAAGCATATTTCACCGAAATTCTTCTTTACTCTTGATTTTCAATGAAATGATGAAATATATGTTTATTGAATTCGTTCAAGTGATAACTTGACAGGTTTATTTATTGAGGCGTTGCCTACTTCAAATGTTGAGAAGTTGGTATATGATAATGGAATGTACGTATTCAAAGATACTCAATGATGTTATCATCGGGGGAGTAGAAAATACGTGTTGCACTCTTTTTCCCTTAACCAAGGTTTTGTCCCACTGGGTTTTCCTGGTAAGGTTTTTAATGAGGCAGCTACCAATACGTATTATTTAGATATGTATACTCTTTTTCCTTCACTAAGATTTTTTTCCCACAGGGTTTTTCTTAGTAAGGTTTTAACGAGGTACATTATCTATTGATGGACATCCAAGGGGGAGTGTTATAAATAATATTTATTATGGATGTCCATTACCCCAAAGAGATTGTACTTCCAATTGAAGATCTCAACTACTTTAGGATGCAATATTGGCGAAGATCACAACCATCTCATTACACAATGTTGGCAGTCAATATTTCCATCCTATGCACCTTCTATCTTGGGTAGCAATCTATCCTTCCATATCAAGAATATCTTATTGTGTGCAAGAATCATATATTGTATTTCTATATCAGAGTAGATGTTCATTCTACTATAAATATGTAATGCACTCAATTGAATGAATCACTTCTGATTGATCTTGTTATAGTTTTATTCTTTGTCTCTGATATATTCTCTTTATTTTATAATAGTATGATGATATTCTTATTTATTTTTTTCAAATTTATACTTCAATACTTTTCTTTTATTTTTTTCTCATATATAGTTGCATAATAATAATAATACTCAAAATTATAGTTCTTTTTTCTATTTTAATTAAACTTCAAAATTATAATTCATAATAAAATGAATAGGCTAGAAGCACCTAATATATATATATATATTAATTCATTAATTCCGATTGAGTTATCCTACTAAATAAGCATAAATTAAATCAAGAACAAATCATAAGATCAATTAAACTGCCAAATAACAATGAATATGAGTGTATAAGTTCAATCATCAAAATATAAAAACTACTAAGAGAAATATGTTTTATCTCCTAAAGTACTCTTTTTTCCTATCCTTAGCGTTTTTCTTCTCAAGCCAAGATTTATGTGCATTACAGTATCTCTTAAAATGTTCCTCTTAATCATACCAAGAACACGTAATATCATCATGATTATTCTTTTCATTGTTATATGGATGACACTTGTTTTTCTTGAAAGAAAATTGTTTGTTCTTATGAAACCCACTAGTAGATGCCTTGTTGTCTTCAATTAGATTTATAGTCTTGATTCTTGTCTTTTTCTTATTGCTTTTTTCTTGAACACATGAAAATGAGGTATTTCGTGGTCTTTTCCTTTGTCTGCGAATTGAGTGAACGTCTTTCATAATTTGAATTTTTTATTTTTATGAATCTTCTTTCTCCAAAAAAATTCCATTTATAACTAAAATGAATAATTTATTCTAGTTTTGTAGGAAAGGCTCTGATACCAATTGTTAAAACATCTAAGGTTTTGAGAAAAACCCTAATCAATTAAAAATCACGTAAAAACTAGAATACGATATGATATTTATGAAGTATTGAACATACCTTACACTAAACGTATGTTGAAGAAGATTGATTCTGACATTGAATCTCCAAATCTGCAGAATGATGAAGCCTTCTCCAATCTTCTTGACTTTTCTACTATACCTCTTTTTTGTAGAAAAAGAAGATAATTAAAGAACTTAAGAGATTGGAAGGACCCCCATCATAGTTATTTATAATAGCAATCTCAAACCTTAGTCCACATCAATAATGAATTGATTTGGTCCATCTCAAACCTAATGACAGTGCATCGGTCCGATGTGTTAAGACCCCCATCATTTAGTAACCCTAGTAATTAATCTAAGCCCATATATTGTTTAGAATAAACCTAACAATAAATTCAGAAAATATTCTCTTGGATGACTGATTGACTGCTTTGTTTCAAGTTTATTGTTCACATCACAAGTATGGCAGGAATCAGTGAAGATGTGGTAGGTATCTGTGAAAAAATTGGTGATGAAATTTTTTTGGAAGCAAAAGCACTTCAGACTGATATAATCGTCTGTCTACTACCGCAGTAGAATTAGATTTCCTCAGCCAATGGGATGTACTAAAGCTATTCCATATAATTATTGTTCAGAAATAAAGAACTAAGAAATTTAAATTACCTGAGAGGCTCAGCAATGAAATTTATACAAGAGTTGAAATGAGAAAGCATTTGAGAATTAGATTTTCATGTATTCCACGAGATAGTGGGATCAGATGTTTTGGCTTTTTTGTTACTAAGAAGAAATACGTTTTTAGTATGGATAAAACATTATATGTAAGTTCTTATGTTGTTTTTTTTTTTTTTTTTTTCTTTTTTTTCCTAATTTTTTATTCCTGTTATTAAGCTCAAGATCCAACAAATATACTCTTAACCCATTTGAAGAACTTAGAAGAGCAGTCATCCCCTTTTTCTGTCGTATCGAGTTTGAATAATTTTTCTTAGATGTAAAGGTAAAGACGTAGTCTTATTTTATGCATATAACCTACCTACTGTTAGGTAAGTTTTATTTTGCTTTGTTGTTGTAGTTGTTTTTTTTTATTATTTATTATTTTTTCTCCTTTCTTCTTCTTATTTTTTATTTATTTTTAACTATAACAATTTCTTGATTCTTACAGGATATCAGATTTTCTATTTTAAGAAAATGCATTTTCCCTATTCACTATTCCAGAATTCTTGAATTTAGAAGAGAGACAATTGGAGCAGCTATATATATTGGACTGGAAACAGACTATGCTAGATGAATTTTTCATGGGCTGGTGATCTAAGGATAAGTTGGGATTCCTTGTCCTGACAGAAAACCCAGCAGTCGTAGAATAACTAAAGAATTATTTAGGTCCTTACAATGATCATTTCATAGAGCTTGCAGAAGGAATGATGAATTAGTTTGTTGCTTGGGAGGATCAGAATAATAGAAAAACATTACCATAGCCTAATATGAGACAAAATTGATATATATATATATATATATATATATATATATATATATATATATATATATAATAATATATATATATATATATAATATGATATATATATATGTGGAGAACTACTATATAGTATATATATATCTATATATCTTTAGTAATTTGATTTGGATTTGGGATTCTATAGTATTGCTTATATCTTTGCAACGGGTTTATTTCAAAAACTAAGTGAATTCATACAAGTTGGTCATCTTTTCTTCTTCAACGCCAAGAGATTAGATTTATTCTCTCATTGGTATCAGAAGAAGTAGGCAAATCTTTTGCTGGACCTCGTTTGGTTTTTAGTTTTCTTAAGAATTGAGAATATCTACGGTCTACTTGTTGTTGGGGTTTTGACAAAGAATTGCGAGAATTTTGAGAAAATGCATTTTCCTTGGAAAGTGCATTGATGTGGTGTCGTGCTAACAAGAGATCGTTAAACAACTAAATAATTCTCTAGGTTCTTGCAATGATCATTTCATAGAGCTTGCGGAAGAAATGATGAATTTGTTGGTTGCTTGGCAGGACCAGAATAATAGGATATCATTACCATAGCCTAATATAAGACAAATGCATGTGACCATATATGAAGGATTAAGAGAGTGAAATCTCTGAAATTATTTTATGAGATATCTCGATATGCAATAAAATATAGACAAATGCAAGAAAAGTGATAATTTTCTAGGGAGAATGGTATGCATCCCAGTTAAAAGAAAAATAAAGCCTTGTCTTTTATGATCTCTAAATTGATTTGTAACTGAATACTGGAAAAAATCATTTTCAAATTCAATATCCTAATTGAGACCTAGGGATAATAACTTGAAATGTTTTTCTTTCTCTCCAAAAAATTAACAAAGAGAATTGAATACCCATAACAAAGGTGATGAAGGATTAATTAAGCACAAATATTGAATTTCTATATCCAATATTGCAATTGGTTGATTGCCCCTGTCTTTTGGTGCCAAGTAGCTAATTACATGGGTCTTTTATAATTGCAGTCATTATGTCTTCAAACATGGTATCAACAGAGAGGGAAAAAAGAGTAGCTAGAATGCTATTTACGCTCACTTGTTCAAAATACAAGTAAAAGAGTATCAAAATAGTTCTTCTATTTGTGATTGATGAAGTCAAAATAAGCAATCCTTCGCCAGAGATTCGTGAAGTCGGGAAGAAACTTAAATTCGTGATTTGTCACAAAATAAAAATAAAAAAATTTAATACACCAAAAGACAGAGTAATCTATCATAACGTAACAATAATTATTTTGAAAAAGTTAAAGGAAAGTGGGTAAGACAGAGAGGGAGAATGTGAGAAGAATAAGATAATTTTCCAAAAGCAGTTGAAATACTTCACCGCATTACTTAAACATATATGTTCGTTGCTGTAAATGTCCGAATGTAGTGGAGCAAGAGGGGCAAATATAACTTGTCCAAGCCAAAATAAAAACATTAAAATTCAGAAAAATCTCTATGGAACAATACCAAAAAAAAATACAGAACATCAAATTATTTCTCACAGAATAGAAGTTGTTGATTTGGTCTATCATGCATGGATTTGCTATCCAGAATTCTAGTTTTGTGTGTAATTTAAACATATGAAGAACTTGTACAAAAAAAATATAAGAATGACCTTGTGTTTAGTATACTATGAGACATTAATATTTTGCTAACTGAACAAGCTTATCATTATTTTTATAAACATCTAAAGCTAACAGCCAATAAAAATAAAAACAAGAAGATTTGATTATTTCATTCCATTGGCTGCCAAGAGAGGTAGCAAGAGCATTCCAAGTAGCAGCTTTTTTCTTTAGTACCTTTCACACCAAGTTTAGAGGGGGTAAATATAAATCTGCATTTTGCAAGGCAGCATGTATAATTGATCCAAAGAGGTGGCTGTAGAAAAAACCTAAAATTTATATTAAAGTCACAATTTAATCATATCACTATTTTTGTCTTCAAAAATTCATGCACCAATTACCACCACCCACTACAACCATACTTTGGAAGTACCATCTTGCATCCATCGTATGAACCTTGAAATAACTCGTCATGCATAAGAACAAAATCAACCCCAATGATATAACCAACCAGGGGAATTCCAGGAAGGCTTGAAAAAGAGCCCAAGTCAGCAGCCAGCTTGCAGCACCACTGTCTAGTGGGGGCCGAGCTACACCAAAGGTGTTTTGGTCATTGTACACTCCTAGGTTGAGTCCTATCAGTGTTTTGAGTAGTTTAGAATATTGTGGAGAGTCATTATTTGATTTTGTTTTGTTATTTGAAATCCTACTGCTCAAGCTATTAAAGAGTTTCAGTCTGAGTAGGAATCCCTTAATTAATTAGTTGGGAACTCTCTAGTTTAAGTAGTTATTAGTTTGGGATTCTTAATTTGTTGAGCCCACGTATGATTCACTTGTAGTAGATTATAAATACAGATCTAGGCTTGTAACTCAAATAAGTTTATTGATTAATAAAATACTGAGAAGAGAGTTGCAGCCAGGAAGTGCAATGGAGTGCTCCAGGGTTCTGAAACCTGCAGCACCTAGTGTGGATGATTTTCTTCTTCAAGCTTCAATCTACAGCAGTTCTTCATCAAGTAAGGAGCATCCCTAACCCCTCCCCACCTCTAATTCCCCTCTTCTACATCTCCTTTTGTTCCCCAACAGCATGTGGCACCTGGAAATTCCCCCAAAACCCTAAGATATCAATAACTTGCTAATCGCCCACCAAAACCCCAATCCCTCCTAGTAGCACCATCACACCCCACCCCGCCCCCTTATCGTTGACCTCTAGTAGAGCCCTTACTCTAAAGCCCTAACTCTGGTTATAATGTTCTCCTACTATTACAAATCCTAAATGCTAGAGTTTTATCTGCCAATAAAAAACAGTAAAAACAACACTGAAAATACTTCAAATCCAGCATTGGCAGAACCTATTAGAACCCTACAGCAACTCTAATTCATTCCCAAGGCCTAGATTAACCAACTGCAGTGTCTAGGAGCTATTCTTCCTTTACCATAGACCTCTAAAACCATAAATTAGTTGTTGTCTTGTTAAATTTCAACCGAAACCCTAGGTGCAGAATTCTAGGAGTCCTAGGTTGCTTCTGAAACCTAACCTAAGATCCAGATCCTGAAGACTGGCCCAGTGGTCCTGCATCACATCACCTAGTGACCTTCCATCCCAATTTCAGTCCTATCAGACCAACCAAACCCTAGTCTAAGCCTTGATGCCTTTGCTGCCCAAAATTCCCAAACCCTATTCTAAACCCTAATTCCTTCATTGCCCTAAATTCCCAAACCCCAATTCCTTACTGCCCTAGGTTCCCAAACCCTAAACATAAAACTGTGAGACCATAACCCTAGATCCCAAGAACCACAACTCTAAAACTATAAAAGGTTACTTCCTAGATCCCTAATCATGAAATCCTAGTTTATTCGTTGTTGATCATCTAAAGATGTTGGAAGAACTGGCCCTAAGGCTACATCACTGCCTCCCTTAGACACTCATTCTTTTTCTAATCAACCTGAAAGTCAAAACTAAAAAAGAATGAAGCCAAAGGTATTCAATATCAACGGTATTAATAGTTGATAAAATTAGAAAAGAAAAAAAGGCTCACTAGTAAATTATAAAATTTAAGCTTTCAGCTCTCAAACTCTTATTAGTCTCCTTCTCAAATTATATTAGGGACATCATAAAAAACAAGAGAAACAGTAACAACAGTGTCATTAAACCAGGGTACATTATATTATCCAAGAATCTCTTCAAATACCTCAAACCCATCTTCATCACTGACAGTGGAGTTGGAGGCTCTGAATCTTGAAGTTTTGCAACCATATTTCTTTCCTGGGAGATCAAGAGAACATCATGATAGTGAGTACAAATGCCATAAGGTCAAAGAAATCACATGAAAGAAGAGGATTGTTATTAGAAAGGCATATATTTAAAATTTGTGTGGAACTTGCAACGAAATAGGATAAAGAAGAGGATTGTTATCAATATGAGATTAAAATTAAGTCTAGAATTGACTACCGATAACAGAAGGAAAAAAAAAAAAGGAACAAGCTAAAGCTTTTCTCTGAATTAGAGTTTACTCAAGAAGCTCTTACCTTCGATTCAGCGGAAGGTGCAGAATATCTCTTCAATTATTACTTTGTTCTGAACCGCTAGTGAACATGCGTTAACAATAATATATCAAAAGAATCATCAATCCCACCCTAATTCCACTCCCCGATCCACGAAACCATAGAGTCGTATCGCAAATTCGCAATTCTTTCCTATGATTGGCAATGAGAATGTAATGATAAAGCATACTTAATAGAAACCGTCTTCTAGGTTTCAATAGAAAAAGCCTCACACTTAAGTAGATGTACCTGGTGTGTAGATCATGCTGTTCCAAAGGCAAATTAGCTTTTGCGGTGTAAACAAAAGTTCCTAACCATAACACATCCAGAAAAAAGTAGGAGATTTAAGACCCCGATTGTTCATGAATCAACTTCCCAAAATCCTATTATAGCCTTGGTCAAAATAAAACCGGCAGTAATATGTTAGGCCATGAAAGCAAGTCGGACGTGTGTCCAAAACTTGCAGCCTGAAAAATAGAACGGAGGGGGTGGTGGGGTGGGGTGGGGAAGTTTTGTACATCTAAAACACAGTCATGCGTTAATACTTAAAATAAACGGAAGATAGACTCTTAACCCTGCAAAGTGCTCGATTTGCACATGATCCAAAGGCGATATGAACTAAGAGAGAATCTTCGTAAGCTCTGCAAGTGCAAGCAAGTCCAACGACGACGATGACTTGCAAAAAAATTACCCAACCCTTGGTAGCCATTATAAGAATACGATCAATATGAGATGTTAAATCTCTGAAGTTCTCATTTATCGGAAAAAGCCAACTGATCGTCCAAATACTTGTATTACCATCACCGAGAATTCTCCAAAAACAGAAACCCTAAAACCCTAGTTTCCTCTTTTAGGGCTCAGCCATCTCTACAGTTTAGATCCAATGTATTTGAAGGCACCACAGTTTAGATCGAATTGCTGATTTATAGAGAAATTCAGAGAGAGTTCGAGTGGGATAGAGATTGAGGGGACAGATTTGAGAGAGATTGAGAGAGGTCAACAGAGAAATTAAGAGATTAAGAGAAGAATTAAAATTAATGATAAATTAATTATAATTTATGACTAAAATGTCCAAATTATTCTTGCAAAAACAACTAAAGAAATAGCAAATAGTACAACATTATTGGTATTTGAAAAATAATTAGGATAGAAAAGGATAGAAAAAGATTTGCAAAAAATGAAAAAAATATATTTTTATTTATATATATATATATATATATATATATATATATATATATATATATATATATATATATATATATATATATATATATATATATATATATATATATATATATATATATATATATATATATATATATATATATATATATATATATTATAGGAGTCAACTATCAAATAGAATAGTTATTCTAGTCTTATGATATGCTTATTTAGTATTGATTATTTGAAGCTATTGATATGTTAAAACTAAGAAGAAACTGTCATGTGCCCCTGTTAGATACTTGTAATGCGGGCTCCACCATGTCTTAAGTACTGGGGTCGTGACAGAGGTGGTATCAAAGCTAGGCTCTAGATTTTATAGACTAGAGTGAGCGACAACATGAGAAACTAGGAAAAAGAAGGCTTAAACTAGGAGAGAGTTAATTTTGATCCAATGAATAGATTGATCTAAGGATTAATTGTTTAACTAATAATATCTAGGTTTTGACTAGTAAGAAAAATATGAAAAACAAGTGAGAGGATTGACTATGTAATGTCATAAATTGGAATGACTGAATTGAAAAGGATGAATGTTTGTAATTGTTGAATTGAAATATGATGATATTCTTGTAATTATCAAGCTAAATTATGTGAAATGAATTATCAATTGTTAGTTGTGGGAGTTTATGAATTGTTGTTTTGTAAGCAGGAAATAGCTTCAAGAGCAGAAGACGAAGGAGCTAGTTCGGGAATAAGAGGAGAAGCTAAGACTCCTACATCAGATCCAATAGCTAATCCTACCCCTGGTGGTGTATCCCAAATTAGAGAATTCCTTGGAGTACTTAGAAATTTAGCTAGTGTTATACAAAGACAGGTCATGTGGATCAAGCCACCCAAGCAGCTGATGGTGGAAGTAGAAAAAGAAAATGAAAATTGAGGAAGATTTTGATGATGATTTAAGAGTCCTAATGAATTTTGAGAAATTTTGTGAAAAGGAATTTAAAGGGGATAGCACTGATCCTGTTATTACTACTCGGTGGATCAGGGATATGGAGAAGGCTTGTGATGCCATTTGATGTACGGATCCTCAGAAAGTGATGTGTGCGACTTATATGTTCATTGATGAAACAGATGAATGGTGGCAAACAACTAAAAATATTCTTTTGACTACATATGGGCAAATTACATGGACCATATTTAAAGAAGAATTTGATAGAAAATATTTCTCTCCATGTGTCAAAACACAAAAGATATATGAATTCACAAATTTAAAGCAAGGCTCTATGTCAGTTGTAGAGTATGAAAGAAAATTTGAGAAGCTCTCTAAATATGCACCCCATATGAAAGCACTGAATAAACTAAGGCCCAACAGTTTGAGCGGCTTAGGGCTAATATACAAAAGTCTATGGGTATTCTTCAATTGAAGACATGTACTGACGTGGTTCATCGCTCTCAAATATTTGAATGCATTGAAAAGGCAAAGGGACAAGGGAAATAGGAAAGAAAATGGATGACCGAGAAGCCTTTTAAATTTGGTGGGTTTAAAAAGAAATTTGTGAAAGGCCAAGGAAAAAAGCCTCAAGGCAAGCAGCAATAAGAATTGCCCAAAGTGTGGAAAGAAACAATGGGGGAAGTGTTTTCTGGCACATTTGTATGCTACAAGTGTGAGGAGGGAGGAAGGCCATTTAGCTGGAGATTGTCCTATTTTGAAAGAGCAGCCCAAGCAAGGACAACAAGGGATTTTGGAGTACAAGAATCCCGAAAAGGAAAAGAAATCAAGAACCCCGTAGAAACCTAAGCACCATGGTCGACTCTTTACCATGATACAAAAAGAGGCTAAGGATTCCCAGACGGTAGTGGCAGGTATGATGTTTGTGTTATTAATTTAGTTAATAATGTTTATGTTTAATGAAATAAATAATAAATATGATGTGTTATTAATTTAGTTGTTAATAATGTTTATTTTTAATAAAATAAAATAATAAATAGACTGATGGCTGAAATGTTTGTTTTGTCGTTTTAATAAATTATGTATGTTGATATGTGATATCAAGAATGCTTAGGATTGGTGATGAGGCTGCATACACCCTTTTTATTCCAGTTCTACCCATCATATGATTTTGCTTTGAGATTGAGATTGCAACTTCAACTAATAGATTATTTGTCGTATGTAGCTACACCATCTGATAGTGTGATGGAAGCAACTGAATTAGTTGAATCCTATGAACTAGACTATGAATGAAGAAAGTTACGGATTGATTTGACAGTTATAAATTTGAAAGATGTTGGTATGATTCTAGGAATGGACTGGTTGCAAACCATGCCAGTGTTTTGTGTTATGAGAAGATGGCGATACTAAAACCTTTAAGGGAGCCTGAGATCCAATTCTCATGAATGAAAATTAGGTCTTCTTCAACAATAATGATCTCAGCTGTATAAGCTAAGAGATTGTTTAGGCAAGGATGCCAAAGATATCTAGTTTTTGTATTAGACTTGGAAGCAAAAGGGGTGACTTCACCTAAAGTACTAATGGTGAAAGAATTTCCTGATGTCTTTCCAAAAGACTTATCAGGGTTACCACTAGAAAGGGAAGTGGAATTTGTCATCGAACTCATCCTTGATACGGCTCCAATATCTAAAGCTCCATATAAAATCACTCCACAAGACTGAAGGAATTGAAAGAATAATTGCAATTGGACCAGGGATTCGTACAACCCAATGTCCCTCCTTGGAGAGCCCCAATCCTATCTGTGAAGAAAAATGATGAGATTTTAAGAATGTGCATTGACTATAGGAAATTGAATAAAGTCACTACTAAAAACAAGTACCCCTTATGATTGATGACATGTTTGATCAACTACAATAATCATAGGTTTTCTCTAAGATTGACATGAGATCACACTATCACCAGTTGAGGGTCAGGGAAAAAGAAATACGGACATTACGGACATTATGCATGAGTTCATTGTTTGCCTTGTTGGTTGACTAATGCACCTAAACCTTTATGGATTTAATGAATAGGGTGTTCCATGATTTTTTTTTTTTTTTATTTGTACAAATGCGCTTTTTATATATAGGAATATGGATATTACATATGCTGCCGTTAGGAGTTGAACCCATGACCTCTCCACTGAGAAGAGGGTTCCTAACCATCCTACTACTCCTCCATTGGCAAGTTCCATGATATCTTCAATCAGTATGCTATTGTCTTCATTGATGATACAAGAAAAGAGAGAATCTACTCTTTTTAAAATCACCAATCCTATCCGAAATGCTCCTAGCATATAACCAAACCCTGACCTCGAACTCAAATTGGACACAAAAATCTTAATCTCTCACCTTAAACGATGTGGGGGCCGGGGCCCAAACTATCAGAAACACAATAGTCCACTCTCATCTAAAGCTCAATAGTGTATATTCTTGTTAACCGAAAACAACCACTGATTTCTTGGGGCTACAAAATTGACGACCGCGGGAACATGATTAGCATTCTCCAAAAAGCACAATCACAATCACTCGAGTCGAAAGAACTAATACAACCTTAAACATGGTAAGCCAGATCTAAGAGAAACCACTATATAAATTGGAAATTTGAAAAACAGTAACTAAAAACAAAGTTCTTTTTACAAGGAAAACAAGATGGTATCGAATGCAATATGATTCAAGACCACCATGTCACAATTGAGGCAACCTTACCGTTACCCTAAGTTCCCCATTCTTGCTAAAACAAACCAATTTCAGTTGCATCACTATCAAAATGCCACGGTAAAACCAGTGAACTCCCTCATCCATGGAGAATTATGCCAAATAAGTTCGCATACATCTGCAAGCAAGAATCATCCAACCCGCCCAAGTAGAAGCTTCCCTGGAATGTATTCCAGCTCAAAAGATGCAAGTTGTTTGGCATAGAAAAATTACACGTGTTCATGATTCTCTATCATTTTAACATTATTGAACCAAAAAAAGAAAAAGAAAAAGAAAACAGATATACCAGCAGAGCAGACCCTCTAGCTCGTGTCCCTACCCATCACAAATCCGGCAAAAAGCACCAAATAATAAGAGTTAAACCGGTGGGAAAAAAAATATGCTAACCTTTGATGCTGGCAAGAGCCACCATCAATCAAATTATTGATTTCCAAGGTGTTTAAAAGAGGGGAGGGGAAAGTGAAAAAGGACAACAAACTACGACTCCCTTATGCTGCAGACTCCTTTGCAATCTTCTCAGCCTTGGCGATGACTTCTTCGATTCCTCCAACCATATAGAAAGACTGCTCAGAAAGATCATCATATTTCCCATCCAATACTCCCTACAAAGCATTCAACACACCACATATAAGAAAACGTGTATACAAGGGCATCATATCATCAATAATCAAACTCTAATAAATAAAAGTAAATGACAAAGAAACTTTAAGGGAGGAACCCAAAAAGAAAGAAATCAGACCCAAAGTCAACTAGAACAATGACAATAAAATCCCAAGTGACAGATACATCCGACAAGTATAACACGAGTGGTTCAAAATTTTGGAATCACAAAACTACATTCACTAAGAAGTTTCCCAGTAAAACATGTAACCATCATTTTAAATGAAATCAAAACACTGTACCGACATTAACTGACAACTCCAGAAATACTTGTTTGACTGCAGATAACAGAAAATTATATAACCCAGAGAGCAAAAGTGGACAAAATTGCACAGAAAATGTACGGTGAAAAGCAGAATTCTTCGAGAGCCAATTACAAGATAAACAGTCAACAAAATTACATTCAAGCACCTAATTGACTCATAGAAATAAACAGAACACCTGTAACTTCCATAAAAACAGAAGACATGAAATCTACAGCACATAAAAAAAATAAAAAGAGGAACAATTATTAGACAACCAAAATCATTAAGCCCAAATAAATCCTAGAAGGCTAGAACACAAGGACATGAGACACCTTAGTCAGATAACAAAATACCATGATCGTCTAGCCAACTATGACACTGGCAATTGTACCAGGAGCAATAATGACAAGATAAAACAGTATACATTAATACATGAAAGAAACTTCACGCACACCACCCGATGGATACAATTGAGGATGGGCACCAAGATGCAACACATTTGGTGCTTCTGGAATTTTATGAGCAGGTAGCACAAGGTCCCCTTCTGAAATGTCAACTTTTGGCCCAGAATTGAAAAATACCAGACCACAAGATGGTGTATGCTAAGGGCATGGCATTATATTTGCAAATATATAATGGGATTAAAGGCTCAAATTTGATGGGTGACAAATTTTATGATTCTTACCTAGATAGCCAACAATCAGAATTAACACATTACTCTTCCACATGGACAAACAAAATATACTAAACCATCAACTGTATGTGGGTAGCATACAACAGAACTATTCACTTTATTATAATTCTTTTTTTGGTGGACACTTTATTATAATTCTTTTTTTTGGTCGACACTTTATTACAATTCAACACTTTATTACACTTTAGATGTGGCAGATGAGGCCTTGTTGTCACAACAAGAATCAAGGCATCCCAGGGGTAATACAAAGTAAGGTGATACCAGCTGGGCAACTGTAGTGCCTAGGCAAAACCTTGACAACTCTACACAGGCACCGATGATTCAAATACCAAATGAGGAGAAAGACAGGCAACATATTTTAGCATTAAAAGTTCTCAGTTTGTAAGTTCAAATATCATTCAAAACAATGTTGCATTCAATAGCGTTCAAAAAAAAGCATCCATTTTTATTTTTACTTTTACTGTGACATCAATGTGCAGCTTGAAACATAAGGAGCTTTAAAGTGGTTTTTCCATCAGTAATGATGATGACTTGATAGGCATTAACAAATTTGTTCTTCTGCAGAGCATTTAAGCGATCTGCCATTGTTAATAGCTTTTCCAATGTCTAAAAACAAATATAACTATCCAGTTTAGAAGCTAACAATCACTAATCAAACCAACCATGGTAGCATGATTAAGCGTAAAGCTGGTGTTAGAAAACTGTTGATTGAAAATCCAATTATACATATGAGCATGAGAGTACATATTTGCATGGTTCTTGAAGTTCATATATCAGTCCTATTTATAAAGAACGGCATTGAATAGAAAAAAATGTGAATCACAGCTAGTAATGACTGTATCAGAAAGCACTGTTAAACAACGTATTTTCTTACCTGGAAACTTGTAATGCTCTCCTTCAGTTCTACGTACTTCCCTGGGGCACCAGTGAAAACTTCTGCAACATGGAAAGGCTGACTCAGGAACCTTTGTATCTTACGGGCACGAGCAACAATCAACTTGTCGTCTTCACTGAGCTCATCCATTCCCAAAATGGCAATAATATCTTGAAGATTCTTGTAGTTCTGCAAAACCTTCTGCACACCACGGGCTGTAAAGTAGTGATCTTCTCCCAAAATATGAGGAGAAAGCATACGGGATGTAGAATCTAGGGGATCGACAGCAGGATAGATACCAAGCTCAGAGATCTGTAAATAAAAGGACCATTTTAAAGTTCGATAGGTCAACAAAAAGGAGCATTGTGAAAAAGAATTGTCATGGAATAATTTCTATTCAAAAAATAGAAATACCTGTCGGGACAACACTGTTGTGGCATCCAGATGGGCAAAAGTTGTGGCAGGAGCAGGATCTGTCAAGTCGTCGGCTGGCACATAAATGGCTTGGACTGATGTGATAGAACCTTTCTTAGTTGTGGTAATACGCTCTTGAAGGCCTCCAAGATCTGTAGCCAAAGTTGGTTGATATCCGACAGCGGACGGGATACGACCAAGCAAAGCAGAAACCTCTGAGTTCGCCTGCACAAAAGAAGTTCCTTTTTAAAGGAAAAAAAAAGAACATTCAAAGAATAATGGGATTCTCTACCAACTTCTTCTTCCAATTTGTGGTAGCGTTATTGAGGCCGGAGGATCAAGTGCATAGGAAAGCAGCAATTTTTAAGAAAATGGAGCTTACTTGTGTGAAACGGAAAATGTTATCAATGAAGAGAAGCACATCTTGCCCCTCAGCATCTCGGAAGTGCTCAGCCACTGTGAGCCCGGTAAGCCCCACACGAGCACGTGCACCAGGAGGCTCATTCATTTGACCATATACAAGAGCACACTTGCTTTCACTCTAGTGAAACAGAAACATTGAGCTTCAATAACAAGCAAATAATGGAAAACTACAAAATAGATTACAAGCACCGGGAATTAATTGCCACAAAAAGGACCTGCTTATCCCCTAGCTTGATAACACCACTCTCCATCATTTCTCTGTAGAGATCATTACCCTCACGAGTACGCTCACCAACACCAGCAAAGACAGAGAAACCACCTGAATGAATAGTAAAGCACAACATTCAATACTAGTAAACTAAAAACATAATGAACATTTTGACATTAACATCTATAGAAACAAACCATGAGCTTTGGCAACATTGTTGATCAGTTCCATGATAAGCACTGTTTTTCCTACCCCAGCACCACCAAACAAGCCAATCTTTCCTCCTCTCTGGTATGGTGCTAGGAGATCCACAACCTGTAAATACAAAAAATATCACACTTTAGAAAAGGAACAGCAAAATATTTCGGTATAGAATGCAATTTCAAAACAAAGCAGAACATAGGGATGAAGCAGCTTGTAATGAACCAACACATTCAATAAATGGATTTACCCCCAAAAAAAAAATGGAAACGAAAACAAAATAATGGAAAATTTGTATAAACCTTAATTCCAGTGACTAGGATCTGTTGCTCAGTTGCCTGATCAACAAACGCTGGTGCCTCACGATGGATGGGCAGGTAATGGTCGGTGTCTATTAAAATGGAAAACAGAGATGTTAGAAGAATAATTCAATAATAGAAAGGAAAAGCAGAAAACACCCTGAATCAATGATAACACAAGGAAAAGGATCAAAGTTTCTTACTTATATCACCCCTCTCATCAATAGGCTCTCCAATAACATTCATGATACGCCCAAGGGTTGCTCTTCCCACAGGCACCTAAAAATTCAGAAACGAACTCACATAAGCTAAGGACAACGACAATAAGACCCAGATAGGTGGACATAAAGAGCTAAATGAGAAAAGGGGGAAAAAATCTTTTGAATGATAATAATAAAACCACAAGCACAGTCCTATCAAAAATAATAAGCTGATCAGCGAACTGATAATGTAAGCTAGGATGTGAACCATATGAAACGTACTCTAGAGTAAGCATAGAGATAAATGCTAGGATGACTGAATAATGAATGTCACATTTAACAAATAAAACAATTAAACACTCAATTCAAGGCAATGTGATTCCCCAAGAGCTGTGCTAACCTGTGCATCAGGACAAAACAATTGCTGGCATAAAGGAAATGAACAGCATTGTAAGAGCGAAGACCAAGCAAACTATCTCGGAGAAATTGCCAGATAAAAGCTAAAACCAATACCCTAATTCCTTACAACAAGTGCTAAAAGATGGTTCTTCATAACTACAAGTAAGATCGCTAACTGAATCCAAGAGATGACCTAAGTAGTCACTTATCACAATGATAGGAGAATAATTAATGAAGCACCTGAAATTAAAACTAAAAAGCCATTTCAGCTTTACTTTGGGGTCAAATGTGACCAGCTAAACAAGATCAACATACATCAATAGAGTAACCCAAAAAAATTAATAAAACCCACAGATACCATTCTCTTGGAAAAACTATCGTGAAACTGAGAGGATCCGTAGACCCATTCGTCAAAAAGAAATTTCAAATGATAGACCTTCCTCAGTGAACACGCAAGCAAGTGTCAAACAAACAAAAGATCTACTTCTTCAATAAGCTACAGCCAACAAGGTTCAAAATTCATAAGCTTTTGATAGATTGCAATCAGAAGTTTTTGCCACAGAACCCACCCCCCCACTATATCAACATCTACATTATGCTATTCGAGGATCAATCAAATGTATCAAGAGAACTAAAAAAAATTATATTAAAACCAAACTCTAATTCAGATAAACACAAAGGGACAACAGTTACGCTAAAACATTTACAAAATAACAAATACTCACAGTAATGGGAGAACCCGTGTTGAGCACCTTCTGACCACGAACAAGACCCTCAGTTCCGTCCATGGCGATGGTCCTCACCGTACTCTCACCCAAATGCTGAGCAACTTCAAGAACCAAACGGATCGAATTGTCCATAACCTCCAGAGCAGTCAAGATCGGAGGCAAACCCTCATCGAATCGGACATCGACGACGGCACCGATGACCTGACAGACTCGACCGATCGATCCAGCACCAGTGAATTCATCAGTGATTTTCCCGCTGGGGCCAGACCCTTTCGCAGGAGCGGAAGTAGGTGATGGTGGTGCAGCTGCTGCAGAAGTGGCATAATCTACCGCACGATTGAGGAGATAACCCTTGGGAGAAGCGCGAGCTGAAGGGGAAGGAGAAGGACCTCTAGGTTGGATGACTGATGACGATGGCTTCGACGCAGATCGCCGCACAGACGATCTAAAGAGAGATGATAAAACCTTCCGAGAAGCCATGGCAATGGCTAGGGTTTGTTTTCGCTTTCTTCCTACGAAGAGATATGGGGAGACGAGACAGCTTCACTCTGCTTCTTGTATGGACTGTGGAGATGATCGAGGGCTCAAGTGAAATTACAATATAAACCTTGAGCGAGAAGAACAACGATGTAACGGGTGACCCAAAGATTTTGAGGCAACGCTTACAAGTTACATGCGCACCTCGGTAGCTGAGTGGGGGCCTATTTGTAATTTACTTTATTAATGGTTAGGCCTTTAGGGATGGGAGTCATGGGACTTCTTCTTAAATGTACGCTTAAAAATGTGAAAGGAGCACAGTTCTTTTATCTATCTCAGACTTGTCCTAGCTAGTTTAAAAAGAGTGCTTATAGAGGACAGTTCAGCCCCAAAAAGAGTCGAGCTACGTGGAAAATTTTATACTGCGTTGGAAGTAAGTGGCATATTCTTTTCAACGAAAAATGATAATTGGCTTTGGCTATATGAATGGATTCATAATTTTTCATTGCATAAAGGTTCTTTTCCGGTGGCTGCTCAAGCACCTTCGAGAGTATCTGACCTCATCAATCAACACTCGTCACTCGTCCACCTGGAATATAGACTTGATCAACTCTTGGTGACCTCTAGATATTACTCACCTCATCATACAAATTCCACTTCCATTGACTCGACTTTTAAGACAAATTTACCTAGAGACCCAGAACTTTGGGACAGTTCTCAGTCCACTCAGCCTACAGGTTAGTATTGGCTTGTTTACCAATTAAAAGGTTAGCATTGGCTTTTACTATTGGCAACAACACAGAGTGTGGATCATCTCCTCTGACATAAAGTACTCTGTACTCCCCAACAGCGTTACAACTGTATATTATATGGGGCTTACAAGTAAAAAAATAATAAAATATAAAAATATAAATTCCATCACTTAATCTTGTAAGCCCCCTATAATTTGTGATCAACAGCCGTCGAGAGAGCACAGAGTGCTTTATGTCGGGGGAGACGATCTGAACTCAACAACATATCCACAACCTTTCAAGTGGCTCAGGTTATATCATTTACCATTGCCACCTCTGATTTTACAATTTCTTTGGAAGTTAATACACCAAAGATTACCAACAGGCTACAGTAGATCTACCATTACAAAGAGGATATAATGTCCCTTTGAATTGCCTTTTTTGTGGGGTCTCACTCTCACACACTTCACAATAACATTTGTTCCTTCATTGTTCACACTCAAGGAAAGTTTGGAACCACTATCTTTTCTTGCTTGAAATACTTCTCAACCCCTTGGCATTCAAATTCAAGACTTGATATCACAGTTACCCTAGACATAGCCAAACGAAGTAAGTATTAAACAAACTCATAATCCTCTTCCATCATTGAGTGAAGGGGAACCAGTTGGGGATTTGCACTGATTGTGAAGGCCCCCATATGAGGTTGGGCTAGGTATAGACCAAGAGAGGGGGATCGGTCTAACTCGGACCACGCTAATTTGACCTCCACATATAAAGTCAACTGAGCAAAGATAGAAATAATCGCCCAATATGTCCATGACTAGACAACAAGGCTTAACTTAAGGAGTAACATTGCTATAGAGCCAATCCAAGGGATTGCCAAAGAGAGAACGAGCTCCAAAAGGAAGTCGACAGGTGCAGCGTGATAACCACAAATCGCAATACCCAGGTGAACAACTGCAGGTGATATGGAGAAAAGATGACCGAACCTGGTTCGTACTTGGTTTGACCCTCGACCCCGGTCAAGTTGAAGGGAATCAACTCGCTTCCGAGCAAGCCGGGTCCAGGAGGTAGCTTGCTGAGGAAGAAAACTAAATCAACCACAGGCACGCCCTAATCCGACTTATGGATTAGGTTAATTACCCTAATGATGGCAGACACAACTTGGCGGCTGTCACTTATCGCTATTGAAGGGATAATCACCGGATAACCGTAAGGTTATCTCGGAGTCCTCTACTAGTTCAAACTAGTAAAAGTCTATCGCTCAACGGATCTAACTGTTAGAATCCAACGACTATCCGAAGAAGGCTCAAATGCATCCAACGAAGAAGATTCGAAGGTACACTCTATATAAACCTTACTTACCTACAAGGTAAGGAGGACACCAAATCCATACACACACCTTTGGACGTAAACATTCATATGCTTACGATCTAGATCATATTCCAATTATTCATTCCTTAGCTCTATGTGTCTAGCAGAGCCGTTTGTGATTAAGTTCATTGACTGACTTAGCCTTCGGAGGTGGACTCCCGACCCCAGCGGTCGGGCCACATCTAATTCTTTCGTTTTGCAGGTCATTCCAAGGAGATCTAAGGGCTAAGCAGATTTTGGACACATCATTTGGCACCGTCTGTGGGAAGATTCAGAAAGCTATGGTGACTAGATCAACAATAGCTGCTGCACAACGCGATACTGGTGTCCAAATTCCTAGAGAAAATAATCCAGATATTCCTCAGGGAAGTTTACCACCTCTCGAAGTAGATGGCGGTCAAGGGGGACACGATCCTCCAGAGACACTCCAAGATCAATTGAATCAAGTGAAGATCCAACTTTTGGAAGTAAGTCAAGCACTCCGTGTCCTAACCAGACGGATGGTATTACCACAACAACCTAATCATTGCGATGCAGGGAGGCGTGTATTACCACGGGATCAAAGATTGACTGAAGATCCTATGTATGTCATCCAATAACCCGGGAAAGTGTCAATGGACACCTTCGGAGAATATCCCATACTATTCCCTCCGATGTCCAAGAATAGAAGTGTCGGAAGGACACTCCTCAATCCCAAGTCATACGTAGTCATTCACAAGTTCAATCTCATCATATCATATCAATTCAATAATTCATCATATAATTAAAGACATGTCATAACATGATTAATCATATACATAATCATAAAGGATAATTAAGCATGATATTTCGAATGACATATAACATGCAATTACTGATAAAATGCATATAATAGTCATGCATGGTTAAGGAGTACACATAGGAAATATATCCATTGAGTTCTCAAAGTATAAGCATGTTTACATAATCAATGTACTTGAGTTAACGACCGTCCTTACCTTAATCGAGTCGTAAATAAAATCAATGATCACCAAGAATAGTCCCAAAAGGCAGTGTTGGTACCCTAGACAACATATAAGTAACATCAGAGAAGAAAACAATCGAATTGGAGGGTCAAATGAAGCAATTCGGCCAAGTACAGGGATGTTATCATATCTTGGTTGACTGGCTTGGTCGACTGTCAGTCGACCAAGGCAGTCAACCAAGACTTGTTAACCATGGGCAGAATTGAAGACTTGATCTGAAACTGACCTTCCGGTGCTCCGATCGACACGAAATTTGGAGGGCGTGATTATAAAAATATGAGGACACTACACACTAAATTGCATGACGATCCAACGGTCCAATTATAAATACCCAAATCGAAGCCCTATGTTCTATATGATAAATATCAAGAATCGAATTGGAATTGATTGAAATTGTAAAGAATGATGGGAATCAATCAAGTGAATGTTAAGAATCAAGTTAGAATCATGAATTCATAATAATCTAGGCTTAACATGCATCTACATATCAGTTTTGAATCAAGAATAGGTTGAAATGAAAGGAATCAAAGCAATGAAATGTAAGCAATCCTAATGGGAGCATAACATAGCAAGAGTGGGGTGATAATCATGGAATTGAAAGGGGGAAACTCATGGTTAAGTGTTTGCAAGGTTGCAGCACTTCAACCATGGTCTTAAGATCATAAATTGATAGAAAAATGAATATATTAGAAGAGGAATAAGAGGAATCATACCTTGAGTTGATGATTGAGGTGTAATACTAATGATTGGAGTCAAAGATCTTCACAAACATCAAGAAAGGCCCAAGAGAGTGTCCAACCTCGTGCTCTAGAGTGCCAATGATTAGTTTAGGTCCTCATTCACGAGTTCCAAAAAGGTAGGGGCAAAATGGGAAGAAATTTTTTAAAATTTTGAAATCCATTACTGCTGATCGACTGGCTGGTCGACTGTCAGTTGACCAAGGCTTGACAGCAACTTAGAACAGGGAAATGGAAGGCCAGATAGATCCGAATTGAGTTGGGTTTTCTCCTACAAATCAATCAAAAGTCTAGTTTCAAGAAATACCTTCGGATTGAGCACGGGGGTTCAATAGGTGCTTCAACTAATTCAATCTTCTTCGATGCGTAGATTTTCACTAAACACTGACAATGTGCTCAAGTAAGGGGCATCATTGTCAATGTCCATAGGCTCTGGATCAAGCACCGAATCTTCAACTAAGAGGGCCCACAAGTCTCTTCTACCTCCACTTTGGGTCTTCGGACCTGCAACAGTATAAAATCCGGGCCGGGTCAGGGTTAGGATAAGGCCGGATTTTACAGTTGATGAGTCCGTAGTCAGGGACTATGAGGACTCTAGTGTGAAGGATACTGGAAAGGATCGCCAGGGGCGAGGAATGGACGTATCTGGATCTGAGTTGATGTAACTAAGTAGAAGACTTGCATTTGGCTAGGCTTTGACCCTGACATGCACCAGTACTTAGACCAATGGTGATGTGAGAGAGTGGTGACCTAAACCCTAGCCATGGAATGTCCCGAGGGATGCCGGACCCACTACCAAAAGGCTTTGTGTGATGAGACATTCCTAAAGAAGTATGGTGTGAAACCCAGCCCTAACCTTGACCCGGAAACCTTGTCATTTGTAGGTCCGATGACCCGAAGTAAAGTAAGAAGTCAGCTTTGGGCCATCCCGAGAGGACTTGGTGTCGGCTTTGAATCCATGAAGGTTGATGATGAGGTTCTATTTATGGAAACAGAATCCTGATGAAGATCTAATTAGTTGATGGACTTGGAGTGCTCTCTATCTTGGTTTGAAGGCATTTCTACCTACTAGGTAAGTCACTTGACTTGTGTGCAAAACCCCTTTAGGTTTGGATTTGATCCGGGCCTTCAATTCCCTCGTTTTGGCCTTCTTTGCATTGGTGATGATTGGTCGGTCGGGCGGTCGACCAATCCACTCGACCAATGGGTGCTGTCTTTGGCAATTAGGTTGATTCTTGCTCTATTTAAGTCTAACCTCGAGTCCACTTCGTATTTGCTGCCTCCAAACCCTCTGAGCGAACCAAAGACCTCTGCAAGTCATCTCTCTTGCATCCTTGGAGTTTTCTTGGGGATCTTCGTCGGAACTCTTCTTTTTGCATCAAAAGGTATGTCTACTCTCTCTTCTTCTCCTACATCTTTGTTTTTCTTTCCTTTGGTTGGTTTTTGAGTTGAAGAGATCTGCATCCTCTGTTGCAAACATCTCTGAACATGTTCTCATGATCATCCTAAGGATTTAAGGCTAGAACAATGATCTTAACCATGATCATTGCAAGCTTTTGAAGGATTCATGATCAAACCATGATTTAATCTCTGTTAATTTCCTAATCTGAATTCGATCTCTTTGGATCTTCTTTCATTGATCATGTTAGTGGTTAATGGTTGTGTTTTCTTTCTATAATCCATAATCCATAGAATTCTAGTTGTTCTCTTCTACCTTACTATGTGTTCTTCATGATGCATGATAGTACATATATGGTAGGTTTTATTTCCTTATTTAGATTTATGCTTCTAAGCCTTATTCTATGAAGACCTATGCATGTTTTCATGTTTTCATTACGAAAGCAATGATCCATCCTCCTATTGTTCTTGTCCTTGTTTTCTATTTCAAAATTCATCAAGATCCATGTTTGATTTATTTATGGTAACTTTTTGTTTCCTAATTTGGATCTTGATACCTTGATTTGATTAGTGTTTTGAGGTCCCCTATATGCTAGAATACTACCGATGTAGTCTACCCCTTGATTAGTACCCTTTTGAACCACCAAATTCGGATTTCATATCTCAAAACTCTGATTTTATAAGCTATCGTCTGCATTGGTGACTGATTGGTCGACTGGACCACTCGACCAATCCACTCGACCAATGAGTACAGAACTCCAGATTGGTCTGTTTCGGATGCTTTGCTATATTTTCTGTTAGGGATCTTTCCTAATATGTTGTATATACTTGTTTAGGACCTTCTTCTCAAGTTTGCCAAGATCTTACTTGATTTCTTAGGATTCTTTGCGAGTTATAAAAGGTAAGGATGGTTATTTCCTTAATTACATAGATAGCATGAATCTAGTTTCTATATTTGAATATCATTAATATGTTTCTTAAATTAGATTCTTACAATGATATACTACTGTTGCATAACTTTGATTACAGTAGCATTACTTATTCATATTGAATTGATTCATGTATGATTTACTTACCAATGTTATACAAATGATTGTAAATATTGATTTCTTTCCATATATGGAGTTACCATATATGTGATGATATGAATTGATGCATGTGTATGCTTACGTATGGTTTGGAAAGGAGAGGTGTCCTTTTGACACTTCTGTCCTTGGACTACTACGGGAATATTATGGGATGTTTCCGGAGATGCCCTCTGGACACCTTCCTAAACTGTTGGATGACATATATGGATTGTCTAGTAGTGTTTGGCTAGGATGTCCTTGTTATGTCGACCCTAATCGGAGGGGTATTGAGGCCGAACGACCCGTGGTAGCAATGGGGATTCATGGGCGCTCAAGACCGGTAACCAACCCGTGAGAGGACAGGAATCACATTGTGGGGGCCATTTATTGGTAGGGTTGCATATGGTTAGACTTGGGCTCACGGGCGCTTAAGCCGGTAACCAACCCGTGAAAGGACGTGAGAGCTTCCCGTTTACCATATGTGGATGATCAATAGGGTTGGTGAGTCCGTAGTCGGGGACTATGAGGACTCTAGTGTGAAGGATACCGGAAAGGATCGTCGGGACGAGGAATGGAAGTATCTGGATCCGACTTGATGTAACCAAGTAGAAGACTTGCATTTGGCTAGGTATTACCCCGACATGCGCCGTCTTATACCAAATGGTTGTGAGAGAGTGTGTTGACTTAACCCCCCGCCAAGGTTTGTCCCGAGGGATGAAGGACCCATTACCAATCGGTCGCCCGAGATATCTTAAATGGTTGGAGGGAATCCAAGATATCTTAAATGGTTGAGGATGTGAGTGGACTTTCCTAAAGAAGTACGGTGCTATGACTTAAAGCATGTCTGCCAATAGAGACCAAACCATACATAGAGTTAGATTCATTCATTCATTGTTTGTCTCATATCATATTGCATTTATGATTGTTCCGGAATCCTGCCATTTATGTTATTATGGATTTTAATCGCCTTACTGAGTTTCTTTGAAACTCATTCCTTTATTGTACAATGTTGTTAGACTATCCTGCAGGTACGGAATACTATGACGGTCCCTATGAAGAAGCGCAAGGCGAAGAGGCATATCTCCAGGAAGGTGATTGCGGTTACCACAATTACTCTGAAGATTCCACGGGTGGTTATGCTCCGTACGATGCTTAGTCCGACCATCGAGTGGAAGCGTCCTTGTGCTATTTATGAGATCTATACATACAAGGATGTCGTCTACAAAGTGGAGAATAATTTAGTTACCCAATGTACTTGCTACTGGGATTAGCTTTTATCTAGTTTATTCTTTCGAGCTACTTTTCCGCTGGATGTAAAGTGGGATTTTTGCTTCACTTTACTTATCTGTTTGACACTCTGATTATATCTATTATTCCGTTTCGTTTATGATTCATTCTTTCATTATTGGATCTATGATTTATCTTCCGCACTCTTGTTATGGTTGTTCATGATTATGTTATTGTTTATGTGGGAGGTTGATCACTCGATACCTGATCTTCGGGCTGTGGATCACACTCTCGGGTATGCCAGATAGGGTACCGGCTGGGAGGGCGTGACATATGGTGCTATGACTTAAAGCATGTCTGCCAATAAAGACCAGCATACATAGAGTTAGAATCATATTGCATCATATGTTTTATAACACATTGCATCTTACTTTGCTTTGAAATACTGCTATTTATGTTATTATGGATTAACTACCTTACTGGGTTTCTTTAGAAACTCACTCCTTTTGTGCTATGTATTGCTAGATTTCTTTACAGGTTCTGAGTATCATGACTGCTCGTATGAAGAAGCGCAAGGAGAAGAGACATATCTCCAAGAAGGTGATTGCGGTTACGACAATTACATTGAAGATTCCGCGGGTGGTTATGCTGCGTACGATGCTTAGTCCGACCATAGAGTGGAAGCGCCCTTGGGCCATTTTTGAGATTTATACTTATAGAGATGTTCTCTATAAGATTGAAAACAATTTAGTCACTCATTGTACTTGCTACTGGGATTAGTTTTCATCCCTTTTCCTTTTCTTTTTGGAACTACTTTTCCGCCTTTGGTAGAGTGAGATTTCCGCCTCACTTTACTTTATGATTTGGACATTTTGATTGTCTTTCGTACTCTGAGATATATGATTTATTCCTTCCTTATTTGGATCTCTTATTTATACTTTGCACATTGATTATTTATGTTCATGATTATGTTATTGTCTATGTGGGAGGTTGATTACCTCGATACTTGATCTTCGGGGCTGTGAATCACACACTCGGGTATGCCAGGTAGGGTACCGGCTGGGTGGATGTGACACTTGAATTATTCGATGTTATGATATGATTTCCAATATGATGATGTATTATGTATGTGTGACATGATGAATTGAGAATGTGATTGGATAAGTATAATTTGGGATTGAGGAATGTCCTATTGACATTTATGTCCTTGGACATTGGAGGGAATAGTATGGGATGTTCTCCGAAGGTGTCCATCAATGCTTTCCCAGATTATTGGATGACATATGTAGGACTTGTCTAGGTGTATGGCTAGGATGTCCTTGTCATGTCAGACCCGATTCGGAAGGGAATTGAGACCGAATGACCCGTGGTAGTAGTATGGTTTGATGGGCACTCAAGACCGGTAATCAATCCGTGAGAGGACATAGATCATATTACGGATACTCGAAATGGGCCATTGTTGGTAGGGTTGCAAATAGTCAGACTTGGGCTCATGAGCGCTCAAAGATCGGTGATTCATATCCGTGAGGGGACGTGAGAGCTTCCCGTCTACTATTTGAGGATGACCAATGGGGTTGATGAGTCCAGATGAGTAATATCCGTGACTCTAGTGTGAAGGATACCAGAAAGGATAGCCCGGGCGAGGAATGGACGTATCTGGATCTGAAATGGTATGACTGAGAAGATGACTTGCATTGGGCTAGGCTTTACCATGACATGCGCCAATATTTATACCAATGGTGATGTGAGAGAGTGGTGACCTAAACCCCAGCCATGGAATCGTCCGAGATGGATGCAAGACCCAATTCACACCGGAGAACCCAAGATACATTGATGGTTGAGGGAAGAGTGATTTGAGACCTACCCAAGGAAGTATGGTGCTATGACTTAAAGCATGTCTACCATAGAGACTAACATATGTAGAGTTAGAATCATAATTGCATCATTTGTCTCATATCATTTGCATCATGTTATGACTCGTATCATATGGTTTATGTATTATGTATTAACTGCCTTGCTAAGTTCCTATGAACTCATTCCTTTCTGTGCATTTGCTTTGTTAGACTATCCTACAGGTTTTGAAGAGTCCAATGGCACGTCCTTCGAAGCACCCTATGATGAGTCACACTACCCTCAGGGTAGTGGCTACTATGAAGATTATTGTGAGGGTATCGAAGAGGACTATGTTGCACACCAAGATTAGCCCGACACTGGTGTTGGAGCAGCTGTACTGGACCACGGACATCTACACCCATGAGGATGTGTTTTATGTGTGTGAAATCCCCCGGATTTCTACCCCTTTAACCCGTGGCTTCAAAATCAAGAAAATCTGGCCTCAAGTTGATGGCAAATGTGGGCCATTCAATTGGAGCCCGAAGGGTTGGAAATGGAACCAATGTTGGTGGATGATCCTTGTGATGACTCATCAACTCTCCTAAAGTTTAATTGAAGAGAGAAAGATTAATCTCGATGGTGTAGAAAGGGTGATTTTGGAACGTCCGTAGATCGGCGATGGAGAATCCGATTGACGCAAATAAGGTATCAAATCGAAGATCGTTGAAAGACCTTTCCAACAAGTGAAAAATCACTAAAATCGGAGTCCATTTGAGGGATCAAGTTGGGACCGGTTGAACAGACGGTCGACCGCCCCAACCCCCCAGCCATTTTCCAGCTTCGGGGCAGAATCGGGTTTTTCATGTTTAAAACCCTATTTTGAGTTTCTAACCTCTCATACTCGCATTTTAGAAGGCTAGTACAAAGCTGAGGCTAAAGGAGGAAGAGAAACCAAGGGAAAGGAAGGTTCCTCCCCTTCGGACGCTTGCCGGCACCCGGATCATTGCGGAAACGTTAGGAAAGGTAAGAATCATCAAACCCTCTTCTTTAAGTTTAGTTTTAGGAGTAGTTCTTCACAATAAATGATAGATTTGAGTAGTTGTTGCTTGATAGGTGTTTTGAATGCTTGCAAATAGTTTCATTTATGTTTCCCTTTGGTTTGTAAGTGATTTGTGCGAGTCATTGCAAACGATTTTGCATTTTGGTTCTCAGACCCAGCCGAGAGCACTCGTGAGAGCCCAAAATTGGGGCTTTTTGATTGAGATGGAATTAAATCAAATTGAAGGTATACTTAGGACCATATTGCTGCCAATTAGACATTTCCAAAGTTTCGTTTCGATTCGACTTCGAATCGATGGTGAAATATTGATTTTCGCCGAAACTAGGTTGAAAAAGGTGGGTTCGAAACTAGTTGGCAGATTAGGCTTTTGTTGGGTGATTTTGGGAACTTTATTAAAACTCATTTGACTTTTATTTTATGTTTAATGATCCTCTTACATGATTAGGTTTATTTTGATTATAATCACGAACTCGTAAGTGTGACTTTGTGGAACTTTGGAGAGCTTATGCTAACTAAAAAGGTGAGGAATATACTCAACCTTATCTTGCATGTTTAATTATGTAATTAAATTTCATTATTGATAATATTTCCTTGCTTTAATATTTATTATCTTGTGATTATGTGTAGGACTTTGCACGAATGAAAGGTAAGCAAGTATATTTGCTTCTATTTTCAATATTCTTTGAAAACAATATGAGAATGTATGGGATGGATGAGATTGAATGGATTGAGTGTTTTCTTTTACTTTCAAATTCTAAATCATTGATATGAAGATATATGGATGATGTTGAATTAAATTACTCTTTTTATTTTATGTTTCAAACTAGGGTTGTGGGTTTGCCCATTACCCTAGTGAACTTACATGAGTATGCATCTTGACTTAAGTACATGAATGCTAAGTGTCTAGAAGTGTTTGGCTAGGTAACCTCATGAGTACTACTACCCTTCCGGCAGGGGTATTAAAGCCGGTTAACCCGTGATGTTAGTGGCTGGGTCCTGAGCGTCAAGCAGGCCCACTATCATCATGGAGAGGTAGGGTTGCATATAATAGATAAGGGCTCCTGGGCGCTCAAGACCGGTGAAATGATCCGTGAGAGGACATGGAGAGCATCTTATCCATTATATGTGGATGACCACTGGGTTAAGGAATGGGATCCAATAGATGCCTCCCATTGAGGATTCCATTCATAGGTGGAAAGGTATTGAACCAAAAGGGCACTAAGCATGAGGGAAGATATCCGGACCATATGTAGTACGAGACTGTATGACTTTGCACTGGGCTAAGATTATCATTGACACGTGCCAATCTCATACCAAACGGTGATGTGAGAGAGTGGTGACCTATACCCCAACCATGGCTTGACAAGACTTTACCCAACAACCGTGGAGAACCCAATAGACGTCTCTTGTTGAGGGAGAGTGACTGAGACCGCCCAAAGGAGATTGGTGTACAAACTTAATGCGTGTCTACCATAGAGACCTCATGATAGAGTTAGGAGCATAATATTATAATCATTCATACATCATATCACTATCATTAATTACATTATCGATACTCAAGCTATATGTGTGATGTGGAATCTTGTGTACGAATGCATGATATAATGTGGAATCTTGTGGACGAATATATGATAAGATGTTGAGTTGACCTCACTAAGCTCTGTTGAACTCATTCCTTTTTATATGTTTGTTTCTATTAGAATATTCTGCAGGTTATGAGGACTCCTTCCAAGTGGAGGATTCGTCGCTGGCAGGCTTCCTTGAAGGAGTGATTGAAGAGGATGTAGATTTGCATGGAGCTTCATGCCCGTGCAAAGACTATTCTTATGAGTTTGGATTCCATTAAGGTATCAATTTAGTTTAAATTATGCTTCCTTCAAACTCTGATGTCCATTTTTTTATTAACTTTAGATAATGGATAGTTGTAACCTTTTGATAATCCAGATTTGATTACTTATTATTAGAACTTGATTTATTATTGTCCTTTTAATTATGCTATATTATGTGTTGTATGGAATTGTCACTGAACCTAGGTCTTGCGGTGTATCACCCCCACGGGTATTCGGGTATGGCCGGATCCGGCTGGGTGGGGTGTGACAATGTGACTGATGAAACATTTATTTAATATTACATTTTGGGTTCTCTTTGAAACTAGATCTGTAATTTAACTTTCTTGGATATACTCTTTTGATGGAATCTGTAGACTTAACTTGATTATGCTACTTTCCGTTGCTGTGTGAGAAAGTGACTTTTGATCACTCTCTCTCTCTCTCTCCCTTGGTCTATATATGTTGATATATATATATATATATATATATATATATATATATATATATATATATTATATTATATATATATATATATATATATATATATATATATATATATATATATATATATATATATTCTTGGTATCATCTTTATTCTAGAGTATGATTGTCTGTTTTTTCTTATTCTTGATTCTTTATTATATGCTTAAACCATGATTATTATTGTTCATGATTGTGTTATCGCGTATGTGGGAGGCATGGTTGCTTGATACGTGATCTTTGGGACTGTGGATCACATACCCGGGTATGACCGATGGGGTACCGGCTGGTTGGATGTGACATCGCCGATTTGACCTGTTCGACCTCTGATTTTCCCGATTTCTTCTCTAATCTTTCATTTATGTTTATCTAGGGTATTATTACCATCTTTGGATCATTCTCTTGTGATTATTGGATTAGCTTCATCTTGACTCAAGGTAAGGATTGTTATCACCATAAATGCATAGACTATGTGATTATTACATTGATGTTGACAACTTAGTAGGCTTAGCTTATTGGTTGTATTTGGACATCATATGATTGTTGTAAGTACTTTGTGATAGTAGTATCATGTTTATATACTCTTGCTTATCATGGTTATTCATTCTTGTCAATTTCATGTATGATTGATCATGTGATGTTATGACTTATCTTTCAACATGATGAAGTATCATTTATGTATGATATGATGTAACTGAGAATGAGATTGGATACGTATGATTTGGGATTGGGGAATGTCCTTTTGACATTTATGTCCTTGGACATCGGAGGGAATAGTATGGGATGTTCTCCGAAGATGCCCATTGACGCTTTCCCAGATTATTGGATGACATACATAGGACTTGTCTAGTGGTGTTGGCTAGGATGTCCTTGTTGTACCAGACCCGGATCGGAAGGGTATTGAGACCGAACGACCCGTGATAGTAGTGTGGTTTGATGGGTGCTCAAGACCGGTAACCAACCCGTGAGAGGACATAAATCACATTGTGGATACTCGTTAGAGGCCATTTATTGGTAGGGTTGCAAATAGCTAGACTTGGGCTCACGAGCGCTCGAGAACGGTGAGTTATATCCGTGAGAGGACGTGAGAGCTTCTTGTCTACTATTTGTGGATGACCAATAGGGTTGGTGAGTCCGCATTTGAGAGAGTCGGATACGTCGACTCTAGTGTGAAGGATACCGGAAAGGATCCCGAGAGGGGAGGAATGGACGTATCCGGATCTGACATGATACGACTGAGTAAATGACTTGCATGTGCTAGGCTTTACCTTGACATGTGCGCCAATACTTAGACCAAATGGTGATGTGAGAGAGCGGTGACCGAAACCCTAGCCATGGATTGTTTGAGATGGATGCAGGACCCATTACCAACCGGAACCGAATGATTTGAGACCTACCCAAACAAGTATGGTGCTATGACTTAAAGCATGTCTACTATAGCAACTAGCATGTATAGAGTTAGAATCATATTTGCATCATCTGTTTCATATCATCTTGCATTATGTTATGTTTTGTATCATGTGACTTATGTAGTATGGAATAACTGCCTTGCT
Organism: Hakea prostrata; assembly: GCF_041222555.1. Lineage (NCBI taxonomy): Eukaryota > Viridiplantae > Streptophyta > Magnoliopsida > Proteales > Proteaceae > Hakea > Hakea prostrata. The sequence continues at coordinate 361,640 of NW_028291123.1, forward strand.
GAGTTCTCTCGAACTCATTCCTTTATGTGCAATTGTTTTGTTAGATTACTCTATAGGTGTTGAAGAATCTAATGGCTCCTTCATCGAGACGGACCCCGATGCCACATACTACTCTCAAGGTTTGGCTACTATGAAGATCACAGTGAAGATCCCGATGGTGGTTACACTCCGTACCAGGATTAGCTCGACCTTAGTGTGGGAGAGGCCGTGTTTGGTCTCATATGTTTATACTTACGAAGACATTTTGTATAAGATGGAGGAGACCTTAGTTTAGACTTTTATATTGTTATCTTTTTGAAACTTGGATTTGTAATCTTAACTTTAACTGATCTACATTTTGTTGTTACCGAGGGAGTGATTTCCACTCACTCTCTCTCTCTCTCTTTTTGAATTATATGTATACATTGGTATCTTTTATTCCGTGCTTTGATTATCTTGTTCTTATCTTATTCATGATTTCATTTATTATATGCTTTGACCTTGATTATTATTGTTCATGATGGTGTTATCGCGTATGTGGGAGGCATGGTTGCTCGATACTTGATCCTTGGGACTATGGACCACATACCCAGGTATGCCAATTAGGGTACCTGTAAAATCCAGCCTTATCCTAACCCTGACCCGGCCCGAATTTTATACTGTTGCAGATCCGAAGACCCGAAGTGGTGTTAGAAGAGACCTGTGGGCCCTCTTAGTGGATGATTCGATGCTTGATACAAAGCCTAGGAACATTGACAATGATGCCCCTTACTTGAACACATTGTCAATGTTGAGTGAAAATATGTGCATCGATGAAGATTGAATTAGTTGAAGCACTTCCTGGAACCCCGTGATCAATCCGAAGGTATTTTCTGAAACTAGACTTGTTGATTGACTTGTAGGAGGAAACCCCGCTCGATTTGACCCTGTATAGCCTCCCGAATCCACTCCTGAAGTTGCTGTCATGGCTTGGTCAACTAACTTAGTCGACTAGCCAGTCGACCAAGAGTAATGGAATTCAAATATTCACTAAATCACTTCCCATTTTGCCCCTACCTTTTTGGAACTCATGAATGAGGACCTAAACTAATCATTGGCACTCCAAAGCTCGAGGTTGGACACTCTCTTGGGCTTCTCCTTGATGTTTGGGAAGATTTTTGACTCAAATCATTAGTGTTATACATTAATCATCAACTAATGGTATGATTCCTTCTATTCTTCTTCTAATCTATTCATTTTCTATCAATCTATGATCTTGAGACCATGGTTGAAGTGCTGCAACCTTGCAAACACTTAACCATGAGTTTCCCCCTTTTTAATTCCATGATCCTCCCCCACTCATGCTATGTTATAATTCCATTGAGATTACTAGCACTTCATTACCTTGATTCTTTTCGATTTAACCTATTCTTGATTCAAAACTGATATGTAGATACATGTTAAGCTTAGATTATTATGAAATTAAGTTTTTAACTTGATTATTAGCATTCACTTGATTGATTTCCATCATCCTTTACAATTCCAATCAATTCCAATTTGATTCTTGATAATTAGCATATAGAACTTAAAATTTCGATTTGGGCATTTCTGATTGGACCGTTGGATCATCATGAAAATTAGTGTGTAGTATCCTCTTAATGTTATAAACATGCCCTCCAAATTTCATGTTGATCGGAGCACCAGAAGGTTAGTTTCGGACCAAGTTTTGATTCTGCCCTGAGGATAACAAGTCTTGGTCTACTACTTGGTCGACTAACAGTCGACCAGCCAGTCAACCAAGATATAAGATCACCCTGTTTGTGGCCGAATTAATTCATTTGACCTCCGATTCGATTGCTTTCTTCTCTAATGCTACTTGTATGTTGTCTAGGGTATCAACACTGATTTTTGGGACCATTCTTGGTGATCATTGAATTTATTTATAACTCGATTAAGGTAAGGATGGTCGTTAACTCAAGTATGTTAATTATATCAACATGCTTACATTATGAGAACTTAATGGTTATGTTACTATAAGTATTTCTTTACCATACATGACTACTATATGCTTTCTCATCAGTAGTAGAATGTTACCTATCATTTAGAATATCATGTTCAATTGTACTTTATTACTTTATATATATGATCAATCATGTTATGATATGTCTTGCTTATATGATGAATCAATGATTTAGTATGATATGATGAGATTGAGCTTGTGATTGACTACGTATGACTTGGGATTGGGAAGTGTCCTTTCGACACTTCTGTCCTTGGACATCGGAGAGAGTAGTATGGGATATTCTCCAAAGGTGTCCATCAACGCTTTCCCGGGTTGTTGGATGACATGCATAGGATTGTCTAGGTGTATGGTTAGGATATTTTCCTTGTCGTATCAGACCCGAATCGGAAGGGTATTGAGACCAAACAACCCGTGGTAGAGTATAGTTGAAGGGCGCTCAAGATCGGTACCCACTCCGTGAGAGGACTTGAACCATACTGCGGATACCTGAAAGGGGCCATTTATTGGTAGGGTTGCAAATGGATAGACCTGGGCTCACGGGCACTCAAGACCGGATCCAACCCGTGAGAGGACGTGAGAGCTTCCCGTTTATCATTTGTGGATGACCAATAGGGTTGATGAGTCCGTAGTCTGAGTTGGTTAGTGCCATAGGATACGCTGACTCTAGTGTGAAGGATACGGAACCGAGTTGGTCGGTGCCATAGGGAAAGTATCCGGATCTGACATGATACGACTGAGTAGATGACTTGCATTGGGCTAGGCTTCGCCGCGACATGCGCCAATACTTATACCAATGGTGATTTGAGAGAGTGTTGACTAAATCCCCAACCATGGCTTGATGAGGACCTTACCCAATTACCACGGCAGACCCAAGATATCTTATGATTGAGGGGGAGTGACAGACGACCCATAGAAGTATGGTGCTATGGCTTAAAGCATGTCTACCTTAGAGACTAGCATACTTAAGATTAGAATCATATTTCATCATTGTCTCATGTCATATTGCATCATATTGTGACTTGTATCGAATGAACTGTGTATTATGAAACGACTTGCCTTGCTGAGTTCTTTTGAACTCATTCCTTTTGTGCAATTTGTTAGATTATCCTGCAGTACCGGAAGACCTTGATGGCACGTCCTATGACCCAAGCTATGATCCCGCATACTACCCTTCGGGTGATGGCTATGCTGAGAGTCAGGATTGCTGTGCCGAGGAGGATTATGGTTTGTACCAAGGTTAGCCCCACCTTAGTGAGGGAGCGGCCACGTTGGGTTTACTTCATCCACACTTATGAAGAAGAAATCATTAGAATAGAAGAAACCTATGTGTAGGCCCCATTTCCCTGGATGACTGTAATCATTTGGATATTTTCTCTCTAGTTCTTATGGATTTGTTCTTGACACAAGTTGTAACTTAACTTAATTAACCACTTTTCCGCTATTGCTGAAGGAGTGACTTCTGATCACTCTTTCTCTTTGAGATTTCCTCTATGAGAAGTTGACATTTGATATTCCGCACTCTGATTAATTATCTTTTCTTATTCATTTGATCTATTTATTGCTTACTATATACATTGATTTTATTGTTCATGATTATGTTATCGTGTATGTGGGAGGCATGGCCGCTCGATCTGGATCTTCGGGTTGTGGATCACATCCCGGGTATACCAGATAGGATACCGGCTAGGTGGATGTGACAATTCTTCTTGTGACTCTTGTTGGCCTTGGTTCTTTTCTTGATGGAAATTTTGGCCCTCGGTTGAGTTTCTTTCTCTTCGGGGAGAATGTCCCATTACTAGAGAATTTCTTCTTTCAGTCCTTCAAGTTTGCCTTCTTGCTTCCACATGATCGTGGAGGTTCGGGCTTCTAGGGGCTCCTAGACGTTAGCCATCATTCGGAGCATTGCCTACATCTCCAAAAATTGAACCAATATCTGATTCATCTGTTCCTGAATGACTAGAACCATTTGAACCTCACCGTTAGGATCATTCAAGCGAACTCCTCTGGTTATTTCTTCTTCTTCGCGAAGTTCACCTTCACGAACATGATTTCCCTCTGGAGGAGGAAGGCCTTTCTATTGAAGAGGTTAGAAATTCTGACTCTATTGTCTTGTAGCTTTGGTGTCTATCATGGCTTTTTTGAATCGTTTCCCACAGACAACGCCAAATGATGCGTCCAAAAAACAACCCTTGAATTCCTTAATGCTTGCTCGCAAAACAAGGTTAGACATGGGCCAATTGTCACATCCACAGTCCCCAAGATCAAGTATCGAGCAACGATGCCTCCCACATACGTGATAATACAATCATGAACGATAATAATCATGGTTTACGCATATAATAAAGAATCAAGAATAAGATAAAACAAAAAATCAGAGTGCGAAATAAAGATGATATATATATATATATATATATATATATATAATTCAAAAAGAGAGAGAGTGAGTGATCAAAGGTCACTTCCTCACATATCAGCGGAAAGTAGCAATTTAAGTTAAGTTTACAAGTCACATCTAATGAGTATATCAAAAAGTTAAGACAGATCCAATCTTAATAAGAATTCAAAATGTAACATCAACCAAATGTTTCTTTAGTCACATAAAACACATCCTCATAAGTGTAAATATCCAAAGTCCAGTACAGCTGCTCCAACACCAGTGTCGGGCTAATCCTGGTGTGCAGTATAGTCCTCTTCGGTACCCTCACAATAATCTTCATAGTAGCCACTACCCTGAGGGTAGTGTGGCTCATCATAGGGTGCTTCGAAGGACGTGCCATCGGACTCTTCAAAACTTGTAGAATAGTCTAACAAAGCAAATGCACAAAAAGGAATGAGTTCAAAGGAACTCAGCAAGGCAGTTAATCCATAGTACATAAACCATATGATTCAAGTCATAACATGATACAAATGATATGAGACAAATGATGCAATTATAATTCTAACTCTACATATGCTAGTCTCTATGGTAGACATGCTTTAAGTCATAGCACCATACTTCCTTGGGTAGGTTTCAAATCACTCTTCCCTCAACCATCAATGTATCTTGGGTTCTCCGGTGTGAATTGGGTCATGCATCCATCTTGGACAATTCCATGGCTGGGGTTTAGGTCACCACTCTCTCACATCACCATTAGTATAAGTATTGGTGCATGTGTCACATCCACCCAGCCGGTATCCTATCTAGCATACCCGGGATGTGATCCACAGCCCGAAGATCCAGATCGAGTGGCCATGCCTCCCACATACACGATAACATAATCATGAACAATAAAATCAATGTATAAAGTAAGCAATAAATAGATCAAATGAATAAGAAAAGATACTTAATCAGAGTGCGGAAATATCAAGTGTTAACTTCTCATAAAAATGATCTCAAGGGGGAAAGAGTGATCAGAAGTCACTCCTTTGATCATAGCGGAATAGTGGTTAATCCAACTTAAATACAAACAGTATACAAGAGTAAATCCATAAGAGTTAAGGGGGAAATATCCAAATGATTACAGTCATCCAGGGAAATGGGGCCTACACATAGGTTTCTTCTATCCTAATGATTACTTCTTCATAAGTAAGGATGAAGTGAACCCAACGTGGCCGCTCCCTCACTAAGGTGGGGCTAACCCTGGTACGAACGATAATCCTCCTCGGCACAGCAATCCTGACTCTCAGCGTAGCCATCACCCGAAGGGTAGTATGCGGGATCATAGCTCGGGTCATAGGATGCGCCATCAAATTCTTCTATACCTGCCGGATAATCTAACACATTGCACAAAAGGATTGAGTTCAAAAGAACTCAGCAAGGCAAGTCATTTCATAATACACAGTTCATTCGATACAAGTCACAATATGATGCAATATGACAAAAGACAATGATGAACTATGATTCTAATCTTAAGTATGCTAGTCTCTAAGGTAGACATGCTTTAAGCCATAGCACCATACTTCTTTGGGTCGTCTGTCACTCCCCCTTAATCATAAGATATCTTGGGTCTGCCGTGGTAATTGGGTAAGGTCCTCATCAAGCTATGGTTGGGGATTTAGTCAACACTCTCTCACATCACCATTGGTATAAGCATTGGCGCATGTCGCGGCGAAGCCTAGCCAAATGCAAGTCATCTACTCAGTCGTATCATGTCAGATCCGGATACTTTCTCTATGCCACCGACCAACTCGGTTCCGTATCCTTCACACTAGAGTCAGCGTATCCTATGGCACCGACCAACTCGGACTACGGACTCATCAACCCTATTGGTCATCCAAAAATGGTAAACGGGAAGCTCTCACGTCCTCTCACGGGTTGGTTACCGGTCTTGAGTGCCTGTGACCCAGGTCTATCCATTTGCAACCTTACCAATAAATGGCCCCTTTCAGGTATCCGCAGTATGGTTCAAGTCCTCTCAGGGAGTGGATACTGGTCTTGAGCGCCCTTCAACCATACTCTACCATAGGTCGTTCGGTCTCAATACCCTTCCGATTCGGGTCTGATACGACAAGGAAAATATCCTAACCATACACCTAGACAATCCTATGCATGTCATCCAACAACCCGGGAAAGCGTCCATGGACACCTTCGGAGAATATCCCATACTACTCTCTCCGATGTCCAAGGACAGAAGTGTCGAAAGGACACTTCCCAATCCCAAGTCATACGTAGTCAATCACAAGCTCAATCTCATCATATCATACTAAATCATTGATTCATCATATAAGCAAGACATATCATAACATGATTGATCATATATATAAAGTCATAAAGTACAATTGAACATGATATTCTAAATGATAGGTAACATTCTACTACTGATGAGAAAGCATATAGTAATCATGTATGGTAAAGGAATACATATAGGAACATAACCATTAAGTTCTCATAATGTAAGCATGTTGATATAATTAACATAATTGAGTTAACCACCGTCCTTACCTTAATCGAGTTATAAATAAATTCAATGATCACCAAGAATGGTCCCAAAAATCAGTGTTGATACCCTAGACAACATACAAGTAGCATTAGAGAAGAAAGCAATCGAATCGGAGGTCAAACGAATTAATTCGGCCACAAACAGGGTGATCTCATATCTTGGTTGACTGGCTGGTCGATTGCCAGTCGACCAAGCAGTCGACCAAGACTTGTTATCCTCAGGGCAGAATCGAAACTTGGTCCGAAATTGACCTTCCGGTGCTCCGATTGACACCAAATTTGGAGGGCATGTTTATAACAGTAAGAGGATACTACACACTAATTTTCATGATGATCCAACGGTCCAATCAGAAATGCCCAATTCGAAATCTTAAGTTCTATATGTTAATTATCAAGAATCAAATTGGAATTGATTGAAATTGTAAAGGATGATGGGAATCAATCAAGTGCGTGTTAAGAATCAAGTTAATAACTTAATTTCATAATAATATAAGCTTAACATGTATCTACATATCAGTTTTGAATCAAGAATAGCTTAAATCGAAAAGAATCAAGGTAATGAAGTGCTAGTAATCTCAATGGAATCATAACATAGCATGAGCGGGGGAGGATCATGGAATTGAAAGTGGGCAAACTCATGGTTAAGTGTTTGCAAGGTTGCAGCACTTCAACCATGGTCTCAAGATCATAGATTGATAGAAAATGAATAGATTAGAAGAAAAATAGAAGGAATCATACCTTGAGTTGAGGATTAATGTATAACACTAATGATTTGAGTCAAAGATCTTCCCAAACATCAAGAAAAAGCCCAAGAGAGTGTCCAACCTCGAGGTCTGGAGTGCAAATGATTAGTCTAGGTCCTCATTCACGAGTTCCAAAAAGTAGGGCAAAATGGGAAGTGATTTAGTAAATTTTTGGATTCCATTACTGCTGGTCGACTGTCAGTCGACCAAGACATGGCAGCAACTTCAAGATTGGATTCGGGAGGCTATACAGGGTCAAATTGAGCGGGGCTTTCTCCTACAAATCAATCAACAAGTCTAGTTTCAGGAAATATCTTCGGATTGATCACGGGGTTCCAATAAGTGCTTCAACTAATTCAATCTTCATCGATGCGCAGATTTTCACTCAACACTAACAATGTGTTCAAGTAAGGGGCATCATTGTCAATGTCCATAGGCTCTATATCAAGCATCGAATCATCCACTAAGAGGGTCCACAGGTCTCTTCTACCACCACTTCGGGTCTTCGGACCTGCAACAGTATAAAATCCGGGCTATGTCAGGGTTAGGATAAGGCCGGACTTTATAGCATGTCATGGTAAAGCCTAGCCCAATGCAAGTCATCTACTCAGTCATACCATGTCAGATCCAGATACGTTCATTCCTCGCCTCGGACAATCCTTTCCGATATCATTCACACTAGAGTCATGGATATTACTCACCGGACTCATCAACCCCATTGGTCATCCACAAATAGTAGACAGGAAGCTCTCACGTCCCCTCACGGATATGACTCACCAATCTTTGAGCTCCCGTGAGCCCAAGTCTGACTATTTGCAACCCTACCAACAATGGCCCCTTTCGGGTATCCGTAATATGATCTATGTCCTCTCACGGGTTGGTTACCGGTCTTGAGCACCCATCAAACCATACTACTACCACGGGTCGTTCAGTCTCAATACCCTTCCGATTCGGGTCTGATATGACAAGGACATCCTAGCCATACACCTAGACAAGTCCTATATATGTCATCAAATAATCCGGGAAAGCGTCGATGGACACCTTCGAAGAACATCCCATACTATTCCCTCCGATGTCCAAGGACAGAAATGTCAATAGGACATTCCTTAATCCCAAATTATACTTATCCAATCACATTCTCAATTCATCATATCATACATACAAGATACATCATCATATTGGAAGTCATATCATAACATCGCATAATTCAAGTGTAATGTAAATAACAGTAATTAAATAGGCATGATATACAAGGGTAATTATACATGTTACTACTGTTAAAAGACAACTACATTA